>NC_134355.1:349092183-349395683 GCF_048569485.1 Anomaloglossus baeobatrachus | reverse complement strand
CAGAATACAGATAGGATAGTTGTAGCTGGTATTCAAATACTGCCCTCTACTGTTCACAAAGCTTTGCCAACATACGTAATGTTGAGTTCCAGTGTGTGGGTCATTTGCAAACCAGTCAGGGAGCTGAGACTTGCAATCACTGCTGCAGCACTGCCAGCTATAGCTGACTTGCAGAAATGGGAGCACATGCCTTGTACCTTGACAAGTAGCTAAAGCAAATTTGGGTAAGTTTTCAGACAGTGCTGAACCACTGAGTTGAGCACGCGGGCCAGGCATGGTAGGTGTGGAAGCTTTCGAAGCTTCAGAGCTATCACAAGTTGGAGGTTCAGCGGCGAGAGCCATAGATCTGTCTTGTCTGTTAAACACCGCTTCTCAACAACTCTTCGGCAGTTTGACATTTGTTACTTAAAAAAATTAGTTTGAACATAGCCCGTTGCTGATTAACGGAGACAGTGCTGTAGTCCTTCCAGCTTGTGACTTATGTGGGCAACAATTCGAAGATGGAGAATGAAGAGGGTGAGGAGGCACAAGTACTACTGTAGTAGATGGGGGAAACCTTGATAGAACTAGGGCCTGCAATTCTAGGCATTGGAAGCATGTGTGCCATCCATAGCTCTGGCTTAGTTTCCGCTTCCACCAGGTTCACCAAGTGTACTGTCAGGGAAATATAGCATACTTGAACCACAAACACTTATCCAGGTGTCAGTGGTTAAGTGGATCTTGGTCAGAGCACTTATTACATATGTTCTTGTTTAAAGTGATGAAGGCACATCATGTGAAATAGTAGCAGCTGAGGACCGAGCACTGAGGGATGGCTGCTGCCTTCAGGTTGCGAAAAGCTTCAGTGTCCACAAACCTAAACAGCAACATTTCCGAGGTAAGCAGTCTGGAAATGTGTCCGTTTTTGTGTATGGTCCTGTTGATGGGTGAATACACATTTCCGCTTGGATTCCAAAGCCTGGGGGAGAGACAGCTGAATGCTGTGCTGGGACAAGGAAGTGGTCATAGTTGCTGATGGTGGTTGCAAATATACACTGACAGATGCAAGGTAGGAGGCATCCGCGCCTGCATCCTAGACATGAGATTTACCAGCATATAGCACAGGGGAAGAGGCAGTAATGTCACCTGCTGACATTGATTTTAAACCCAGGTGTTTGGTCCACCTAGTCAACCCCTTCAAAGACATGTGCCTTAGTATACTGGTGATGGTCAGGGGGGTAGTGGTCTGATCCCTGCTGAGCTTGCACATTACTTTTTTTTTTTTGCCTTCAGCACTTTCTGTAAAGAAAAAGCACCAGACGGGGGAACACCTAAGCCTTGGTTTTGGATTTGGCTTCATATGGTTGCTTTGGGGAACACTTTCCCACCTTCTCTCTCCAGTCACCCCATTGCCTAATGCCTGTTGTGGTGCTGTGGATCCCTCCATATCTGCGCTGTTGTGCTCACTCTACATGCCACCTTTCCAGGTTGGGTCAGTGACTTCATCTTCCACTGCCTCATCTTCCACTTCCTCAGTCTGGTCCTCCTCCTGACTGGTTGACTTAAGTTGACTTGATGGCAACTGTGTTTCATCATCATCATCATCATCATCATCATCATCCACCTCTTGAAACATTAAGTGTCGACTTCTATTGACCATGCTACTCAAATATTTTGGCATCACTGCACACAATCTTCTTTTGTCCCTCTTGAAGCATGCATGATGAGAGGCCAGAAGAAGCCTTAAATGAAAAGGTAAAGCACTCCTCACAGTGTCTAAGTAAGATAGCTTGAATTCTGGGAGTCGTCATGGTGAGAGGCAGGAGAATCAGGGTGAAATTATGTGGTCCAGACCCTTGGCTAGTGAGAATGGACAGTGTAAAGGGTGGTGCTGGTAAATGACCTGGAAGCATTATCTGCCACCAAGCCCACAACCTGCTCACACTGTTCTGGCTTCAACAGTGTTGTCCTGCATCCCCCCTGCAAAGTGAGACAGGAAGCTAGGTGTAGAAGATAAGTCCATTTGATGTGCTCCTGTAACATGCCCAGATTGCCCTGGCCCATGGTCTAGGCCTCTGCATACACCACCAGCAGCAGGACATCCACTTCCTTATCCCTTACAGCACGCCTTGTGCATTTTAAATTGTGTACACAGATAAGATCGGTGTTATTAGAAACTACTATGTATTCAAATTAGCCCTGAAAAGTACTGTTGGTTGTACATGGCATCAGCAATGTACAGAAGAGTAATGAACCCTGCCTAAATGCCTCTAATACACTATGCCGTCTCCAGAAGATAACCCTAAACTAACTTGCATACTCAGAGCAGTGGTATTAGAGATTAGAATCTATTTAAATTGGCCCTGAATGGACTTTTGCTTGTATGTGGCAGCACCAAAGACTACCTCAATGATCACTGCCTAGGTGTCCCTAATATTCTATCCCTCCTCCAGAAACTAACTGTACAGTACTTGCAGACTCAGAACAGTGTTATTAGAGACTAGAATATATTTAAATTGGACCTGAAAGGACGTTTGCTTGAACATGGCAGCACCAAGGACTCTACAGCAATGATCCATGCCTAAATGCCTTTAATACAATAGCCATTAATACACTATCCCTACTCTAGAAACTAACTCTACACTTTGCTCAAAATGCGTCATGATGTTTTAATAACTTTTTCCATGGGTTTGTTTGTCTCTTGTCTCTTCATGTTTTTTAATGATGTCTAAATAAAGAATTTCTTTTTACTAAACTAATTGCCTGAGCAGGCATGCTGGAACTGCTTTTCTTTCTACTAACCCTACACTAATTGCAGACTAAGAGCAATATTATTAGAGATAAGAATGTACGTATATTAGCCCAGTAAAGGACTTTTGGTTGAATGTGGCAGCACCAAGAACTGTAACACAATTAACCCGACCTAATTGCCTTTATTACAACTTCCTTATTAGGGAAACTAACCATACAGTGATTACAGCTAAGAGAGGTCTTAATATGGAAAATAATATATTTGAATTAACCCTCAAAAGGACTGTTAGTATAATGTTGCACCAGCAGGTACTATCACGCTATGACACACTGTCCCTTCTCCAGCAGAACCTCTCCCTACGCTATTTCTGGGTACAATGTGCTGAGCATGGCGTCTCGGGTTCTTATATAGACACGATGGTGCTATGTGGCCAGCCAGTCACAGTGATACCAGTAGTCAACATGTATTAATGTATAGATATATTTCTTAACTGCAATTAATATTTGAACTTGATGTCTTTGTGGACGTTTTTTTTGTTTATTTTTGTTTTATCTTATATAGTTTTTATGTCATACTAATAACTTTTTATGTGTTTTTCAATTATCTTTAGCTTCCCACACATACAGTGGGGAAAATGATTACCGTATTTTTCGGACTATAAGACGTACCGGACCATAAGACATACCCTGGATTTAGAGGAGGAAAATAGTAAAATAAAATTTTAAGCAAAAAATGTGGTCATGACACACTGTTATGGGGCAAGGATCTGCTGCTGACAGTGTTATGGGGTAATGTCCTCTACTAAGGTACCCCATCCTGGTAATGATCCTCCTGCTTTGTATATGATCCCCATCCTTATATATATGTCCCTCTTCCTGGTATAGCCCTCATTCTGATAAATACCCTCATCCTGCTATATACCCCTATCCTGATAAATACCCTCATCCTGATAAATTCCCCATCCTGATAAATACCCCATCCAGCTAAATACCCCCATCCTGCTATATACCCCCATCCTGCTATTCTTAAGGAAATAATTTGATCTATGGGCTTAATATTAACATCAATATTATTATTATTGGCTGAATATTAACATCATTATTATCATTATTGTTTGAATTTGTAGTAGTAGTATTGTTTGAATAGTATAATAATACACTCGGCATTAAATATACCACATTATAATCAACTACATTATATTACAAAAAATATGTATAATTATATCATCATAATATATATTTGAAAGTGTTTTAAAAAACTTTACACACAGTGTAAACTAGCGTGCTGAGGCATATAAAAAAACAACATGACTTCGCAAGTTCTACACTTTTAGAGAAAACGCCTAAACATATGGCAAGATAAGATACGGGCACACCATGCCACTTCTTGAAAGATGCACGCTATTTAGGAGAATATGGTGGGATAGAAGAAAACAATACATGCAATATGAAATAACCAATCAGCATAACACACAGATACAAATGTAACCAATAATTGTGAGGATTGAAAAGTGACCAATGATGTTAGAGTTATATGTTAATATGGGGAGATAAGGTATGCACACCAGTGACTATGTAAGGGGAATACATGAAATAGCAGAAACTGCTGTGTGAATGCTGACTTGAAAAATCCAATAGCTATATGTAAGAGTGAAAATGTGAAAAATGGAATCTGCATTACTGCCATGAACATATGAATCAAGAGAAATTTAGCTACTGAATTGATCAATGCAATAGAGCCCCAACACTACGCCAAAGTATTTCTCTACGTTGGGGTCCCTAGCTTGTATGTGTCCTCTCATGCAGTTAAAAAACTTACCGTGTATGGGAAGCTGAGACCCAGGCTATTTATGCGTATGATATGGATTGGCAATAGGTGTGGTTGGGGAGGGTTCACAAACGAAAAACTACAAACAAATAAGGAATAACGTTTGGAACACCATTCTAAGTCTCAACTGGGTGCAAAAACCTAAAAAACATCACTATGGGGAGATAAGGTATGCACACCAGTGACTATGTAAGGGGAATACATGAAATAGCAGAAACTGCTGTGTGAATACTGACTTGAAAAATCCAATAGCTATATGTAAGAGTGAAAATGTGAAAAATGGAATCTGCATTACTGCCATGAACATATGAATCAAGAGAAATATAGCTAATGAATTGATCAATGCAATAGAGCCCCAACACTACGCAAAAGTATTTCTCTACGTTGGGGTCCCTAGCTTGTGTGTGTCCTCTCATGCAGTTAAAAAACTTTGCATTGATCAATTCATCAATTCATTCATCAATTATTCCTTATTTGTTAGTAGTTTTTCGTTTATGAACCCTCCCCAACCACACCTATTGCCAATCCATATCATACGCATAAATAGCCTGGGTCTCAGCTTCCCATACACGGTAAGTTTTTTAACTGCATGAGAGGACACACACAAGCTAGGGACCCCAACGTAGAGAAATACTTTGGCGTAGTGTTGGGGCTCTATTGCATTGATCAATTCAGTAGCTAAATTTCTCTTGATTCATATGTTCATGGCAGTAATGCAGATTCCATTTTTCACATTTTCACTCTTACATATAGCTATTGGATTTTTCAAGTCAGTATTCACACAGCAGTTTCTGCTATTTCATGTATTCCCCTTACATAGTCACTGGTGTGCATACCTTATCTCCCCATACTGATGTTTTTTAGGTTTTTGCACCCAGTTCAGACTTAGAATGGTGTTCCAAACGTTATTCCTTATTTGAGAGTTATATGTTAAGACTTGTTAATAAATATAACTCCCAGGTATTGCTCAATTGGAGAACCGAATACATTGTCTTGAGCTGACTTTGTGATGTCCTCCCATCGACCAGGCATACATTGAGCATGTGGCCTATCTTGGCTAATTGCCCTAACACTATCTACCCCCATCCTGCTATATACCCCCATCCTGGTATATGACCTGCATCCTGTGGAACACAAAAAAAAGAAACATTTATACTCACCTTTCCTCACTCCACGCAGCATCGCTCATCTTCCTGTCTATGCGCCGCTGACCTGTGTGGAGCCAGTCACCGTTCCCTGCAGCATCACGATGTCCTCCTGTCTGCCGGCCCGGATGTGTGTGGAGAGCCATGCGCACAGCAATGACATCTCAATGCTGCAGGGAACGGTGATCGGGGAGTATACCATACTTTTTCACTGCCCCCCGCACTGATGATGATGTACTGGGGGCAGTGAATATAGCCACACATGATAACTCCAGGCTGTAGTTGCCAGGGGAGATCATGTGGGCCGGCTGTTATGCGCATCATTCCGCCCACTTGTCAGCGCCGGCTTCAGCGCTGAGAGATGATGGGCGGGAGGATGCACGCATTTGAAATGAGCGGGCCCATGAGGTCACGGCAGGCTGCTATAGCCTGCTCATGCCGCTGATGACCCGCTCTACCGCAGCACCCTCATTTCCCGCAGCCATGCCCTACATTCAGGGGGAAAAAGTGCATCTTATAGTCCGAAAAATATGGTACTTGATAAACTATTTTGCAAGTTTTCCCACCTGTAAAGAATGCAGAGATTAGTAATTTATATCGTAGGTACACTTCAACTGTGACAGACAGAATAAAAAAAAGATATCCAGAAAATCACATTGCACGATTTTTAAGTAATTAATTTGCCTTTTATTGCATGAAACAAGAATTTAATACAACAGAATAACAGAACTTAATATTTGGTACAGAACCTTCGTTTCTAATAGAGATTAGCAGTGTTCAAATCGAACTGTTCGCCAATCTCAAATTCGACCTCTTTTAGGCGATGTTCGAGTCGTTCGACGAACCCGAACAATTAGCTTCAAGCTCGACAGTTCGAGGTTATGTTCGATAACGGTTCGATCACCAAAAGCGTAACTGGCTTTTCACAGTAATACTGTCATTCAATGTTAATACAGTGGAACCTTGGTTAATGAGAACAATCCGTTCTGGGAGTGTGCTTGTTAACATAGTTACTCGTTTAGCAAAGCAAGATTTCCCATAGGAAATCATTGCAATGCAGACAATTCCTTCCACAACTTGTTAAATGTCCCATCCTGGACCCCAATTGTGCCATTCCACACATGCACAAACACACACAAACATATGCAAACATACACGTGCACACACACATATTATGCTCACCTTACCTTCCGTTACATCGCCGGCTTCCTGGGAGTTGCAGTTCGCCGTACAAAATGTGTATCGGGTAACCATCACGACCGATGCCGGAATTTCCGCTGCCAGAGTGCTGACATCAAAGACAGGAGCCGCTTGCCTCTGATTGGCCAGCTCGCTGCCTTTGAGTAGCGTCTGACAGAGGAAGTTCCTCCCTCGTCACGATGGTTACCCGATACACATAGTTCGTCGCTACAGGATGTGTATCGGGTAACCAACGTGACAAGGGAGGAACTTCCTCTGTCAGACGCTACTCAAAGGCAGCGCGCTCGCCAATCAGAGGAAAGCGGCTCCTGCCTTTGACATCAGCACTCTGTCAGCGGAAGTTCCAGCATTGGTCGCGATTTTTACCCGATACACATCTTGTACTGGCGAACAGCAAGTCCCAGGAGACTGATGATGGAACGGAAGGTAGGGTGAGAATAATATGTGCGTGTGTTTGTGTTTGTGCATGTTTGTATGTATTTGTATTTGCCTGCCATTGTTTCCAATGGTGTTCGAAGGTATTCGAAAGTGGTCGACGAACACACCCCAAGTTCGACGAACCGAACTCGAACACTAGGGTGGTGGCTCATGTCTAGTTTCTAATTACAGAGGACAGATGTTTCCTGTAGTACTTGACCAAATTTGCACACACTGCAGCAGGGATTTTGGCCCATTCCTCCATGCAGATCTCCAGATCTTTCAGGTTTTACAGCTGTCACTGTGCAACATTGAGTTTCTGTGCCCTGCAAACATTTTTTACTGGCTTCAGGTATGGAGACTGGTTAGGCCACTTCAGGGCCTTGGAATACGTTTTATGGAAACACTCTTTAGTTACCCTGCCTGTGTGTTTCGGGTCATTGTCATGCTGAAAGACCGAGCCACAATCCATTTTCAATGCTTTTACTAAGGGAAGGAGTTTGTTGGCCAAAATGTTGCCATTTATGACCCCATTCACTGTTTGTCATGTTGTTACCCGTTTAGTTGTGTATTTGGCCTCACGCCGGACCATCCCCTGTCCGTGCTGTGACAACCACACTGAAACAGCGGCAAAACATTTCTGTGCATTTTTTTGCCAAGAGATGTAGATTTGGTGCTGAAATTTATAAATCATATTCCTGCATCTCCTGGCAACCCCCCCCCCCATCAAACCACATCAAAACATGTAGTTTTGATGCATTTTTTTTCAGGAGATGCATATTTGGTGCAGCACTATGGTGTATACATTTCAGCACAAAATCTGCATCTCTTAGCAAAAAAATAAGCAAAAACAGTTTTGACGCTGTTTCTGTGCGATTTTCTGCCAGGAGGTTGAAACTTGGTGCTGAAATCTGGTGCACATATTTCAGCACCAAATCTGCATCTCTTGGCAAAAAAAAAACAGTTTTCTTCCAGGAGATGCAGGTTTGTGAACTCAGTGACCTCGGCTAAGGTGAGGTACCTGAGTTTAATGAGGTTACCTGAGATCAGTTTACTAGCAGTTACAGGTGTGGTACTGTGAGAACCTGCAGTTCTGACTGCAGATAAACTGCGTAATGTCACTGCTCATTGATATGGCTCAGTCTGAAACCCACAGTGTTTGGTCATGTGATGTGCCCATGTGCTGTACCTTCAGTATGTAGGTAGCAGTATGTAGCTAGCAGAGCAATTATATTATTATATGCAGCTGTATTTCTGATTTGAATATTTAATTGATTAAGCTTTCTATAGATAGTTGTTATGTGTAATATATTTTTTGTCTTTCTATGCTGGACTAATATCAATCTCTTAGGTCTTTCTTTTATTGTATTGCCCATATTTATCATTCTCTGTCTTTGAAGGAGTTTGCTTATATCTTCAAATTTGTATTTCATTACGTGTGAAAACGGATGCCTTAGAAGTACATGGACCGAAGTCACATATTACACTACTGCTCTGCTAGAAGTGAACAGAGTATAGTTACACATATCTAATGCCCATGATGTGATAAACAGCCATCATAGCCACTCCCTTAGATGTGGACAGAGCATGATCTCATGTATCTAATCCCATCAGTTCTCGGAGCCCTTTATCTAATTTTGCATCATGAGCCATTTCAAGCTTTCTCCATACTTTATTCTTCCCATCATTCTGGTAGAGATTAATCTTAGTTTTACCTGTCCAAAAATCATTTTCCAGAATTGGGCTGGCTGCTTTAAATATTTTTTGGGCACAATATGATCTGGCCATAATTTTTAAGGCTGAATAATGGTTTGAACCTTCTGGTGAACCCTCTGTATTTTCTCTCATGAAGTCTTCTCTTTATGGTAGACTTAAATACTGAAACATCTACTTCCTGGAGATTGTGCTTCACTTGGGTGGATGTTGTGAAAGGGTTTTTCTTCAACATGGAAAGAATTATCTAATCATCCGCCATTGTTGTTTTCTGTAGATGTTCAGGCCTTTGTGAGTTTCCGAGCTCATCAGTATGCTATTTTTTTTATTTTTTTTTTTACAGAATGTACCAAACTGTTGATTCAGCCTCTCCTAACATTTCGGCTATCTCTTTGATGAATTTCTTCATTTTTTAGTCTAATGATCGTCTCTTTCTCTTACATTGAGAGCTTCTTGGACAGCATGTTGATTCACAGATCACAGCAACACCTTTCAAATAGAAATTCCACTCCTAGAATCAGTTCCAGAACTTTTACCTACTTAATTGATGATGGATTGATGTGGGAATTGCTCTTGGAGCCCATTTAAGAGGCTTTGAGATAATTGTCAAATTACAGGTACATTTTTGTTCTTGAAGGTTGTTCACAAAAACAGCCTCTTTTGCATTTGTTTTTTGGTGACCAGGATTCTCATCTCTTGACAGATATTTTAGTGCTACCTTTGGAGATGGAGATCAAATTCCTGTTATTCTAGTAACGTCTTTCTTGATTTCCATTTACTTAGCTATTAGGAAGACTGTCAGCTCGCAGCTACTAGTAGAGTAAAATTTAAAACTCTGG
Source organism: Anomaloglossus baeobatrachus (assembly GCF_048569485.1). Lineage (NCBI taxonomy): Eukaryota > Metazoa > Chordata > Amphibia > Anura > Aromobatidae > Anomaloglossus > Anomaloglossus baeobatrachus. The sequence goes on along the minus strand of NC_134355.1, from coordinate 349,385,811 downwards.
TCTGTCAATCTCAATGATATGGACATGTGCCATATATGCATGCTGCTTGTGCTCTATAGACTTTAACATAATTTTAAACTGTAGGGTAAAATAGGATAAGCCATTCTTAATTGATGCCAAATAGGGATGAGCAAACCTGACCTGTAAAGTTCGGGATTTTTACCGAACACCAGGTGACCAGGCTTCACCTTGAATACTGACTTTCAAAAAACTCTGTATCCAAGTTCTGAGTTCGTATACTGTTAGTATGCTAATGAAGTTTTGTTGAAAAGCTTTACTGCATGCGGAAGATGACTGTACGCTGCTGTGAACAATTAAAAAATGACTTCGGTCCTCACCCATTTTTGATAACCAACACAGTGAAAACAGACAGCAACAGGCTACAAATCTCAACTGTCTGCTTTACCTACTCGGATGAATAGTATGGCATTCGGGTTAATCGTTACTTTGCATGTGTTCCCCATTGACTTGCATTCCACATGCTATTCGAAACAAATATGCAAGTAGTAGACAGTACTCATTATTAGTATAGCTCAACTCTACTGGTGATCAAAAATAGAGGGGATTCCACACCATGAGAAATTCTGTAACTACCGCTGACCAGAAGTGACTTAGGGGGGCCTCGTTCTGAAAACGTTTTCACGACAAAGCTCCATAATAGTCTATAGACATCATGGGACATTACACTTTTGATTGGTAGGAATTTCAAGATTTTATTGGAAAGTAATAAATTGGTGAACGAAGGCATGTAGGATAGTCTCCATTGAAATTAACTTTTTTCCCCCATTGTCTGTGTGTTTTTTAACTGTATACTTGCTGGATTAATAATGGGGGTGTCTGATAAACACCTATCCATTACTAACACCTGTGATTGATATCAGCTATTAATTCACAGCTGACATCTAATCTCTTCTGGGGTGGCTGCTGGCTGCTATTTGTAGGCTATGAAGAGATAAATAATCATGGACCTTCCCAGCCTGATAATACCAGCCCCCAGTTGTCTGCTTTACCTTGCCTGTAGAAATGAGCGAGTCTCTGAAGGCTTGAGTTCGGTTCAGTTCATTGAACAGAGGCCCTGTTCGAGTTCGGTTCGACGAACCGTTCGACGAACCTCTCGAACCCCATTGAAAACAATGAGAGGCAAACACAAACACATAAAAACACATTATAAATGTACACATACAGTTAATAAACATTTCCATTACACTAACAGGTCCCCGCGACGCGTCCTGCACTCTGTCTCCTGCCGCTTTTCCTTCCGATAATCGCTGCGACCTCCCGGTAACCAGCACTGATGATAGGACCTTCCGTGGCGTCAAAAAAAGCATGTGACCAGTCACGTGTCTATTATCTCATTGCCTACAGACTGGTCACATGGCTATGACATCATGCTAGGTCCTGTCATTGCATCTCTCCGGTATGCGGTGATCGTTACAGCAGCTCCGTATACCGGCAAAATGCTCTGACACATGGTCTGCTTCCCCGTTCTGCTTCCCCATTCCGTTATTCACCGGCTGCCAGAGCCGGTCAATAACGGAGATCACTGTTGCTATAGCAACCCACCTGTTAGCGGTGACGTCACCGCTTACAGCCTGCAGCGGCACCGGGAATCATGTGATCGGAGCACCATTGCTATAATAACCCGCTTATTAGCGGTGACGTCACCGCTTACAGCCTGCAGCCTCTGCTCCCTCTCACTGAGTGAATAGACTGCACGGGGAGCAGCAGCGTCTTCCTCCCATGCAGCGCTGTCTGATGTAGCAGAGCTGCATGGGTTGAAGGAGAAAGAAGACAGAAGACCATGAATCGTGGACGGCTGACAGGGAGTAATAATCATGCAGTCTCTAAGTGTGTCTGTGTATTTATTTCTATTAAAGTATTTTTCTCTGTGTGGTGTCTTTTTTTTAACCCTTTATTGGAGATTCTTAATGGCCGGGTCAAACTTGCTTGAAATTAAGAATCTCTGGCTTAATACTAGCTAGTAAAACAAAGCTAGTATTAACTCATTATTACCCAGTGAGCCACCCGGCTTCAGGCAGCTGGAAGAGTTGGATACAGCGCCAGATGATGGCGCTTCTATGAAAGCGCCACTTTCTGGGGCGACTGCGGACTGCAATTCACAGCAGAGGGGCCCAGAAAGCTCGGGCTAACCTGTGCTGTGGATTCCAATCCCCAGCTGCCTAGTTGTACCTGGCTGGATACAAAAATGGGGTGAAGCTCATGTCGATTTTTTTTTAATTATTTCATGAAATTCATGAAATAATTAAAAAAGAGCTTCCCTATTTTTTTTAGTTCTCAGCCGGGTACAAATAGGCAGCTGGGAGTTGGAGGCAGCCGTACCTGCCTGCTGTACCTGGCTAGCATACAAAAATATGGCAAAGCCCACGTCATTTTTTTGGTGGGCAAAAAACTCCTGCATACAGTCCTGGATGGAGTATGCTGAGCCTTGTAGTTCTGCAGCTGCTGTCTGCTCTCCTGAATACACTAGTGAATGGAGCATGCTGAGCCTTGTAGTTCTGCAGCTGCTGTCTGCTCTCCTCCATACAGACAGATAGCAGCAGAACTACAAGGCTCAGCATACTCCATCCAGGACTGTATGCAGGAGTTTTTGCCCTCCAAAAAAATTACGTGGGCTTTGCCATGTTTTTTTATGCTAGCCAGGTACAGCAGGCAGCTACGGGCTGCCCTTAACCCCCAGCTGCCTATTTGTCCCCGGCTGGGAACCAAAAATATAGGGAAACCCTTTTTTTTTAATTATTTCATGAATTTCATGAAATAATTAAAAAAAAAAAATGACGTGGGCTTCGCTTAATTTTTGTGTCCAGCCAGGTACAACTAGGCAGCTGGGGATTGGAATCCGCAGCTTAGGGTGCCCATGCTTTCTGGGCACCCCTGCTGCGAATTGCAGTCCGCAGCCACCCCAGAAAAGAGCGCTTTCATAGAAGTGCCATCTTCTGGCGTTGTATCCAACTCTACCAGCTGCCCTGGTGATGGGTGGCTCGCTGGGTGATAATGGGGTTAGGGCTAGCTGTATATTATCAACTGGCCCTAAGCCCGAAATTCATGGTGTCACGCCAATACTAGACATGGCCACCATGAATTTCTAGTACTGATAAAAAAAACACACAACACACAGAAAAATATTTTTATTAGAAATAAAACACAATACAATTAGTGACTCCATCTTTATTGAAATAAAGAACCCCCCTCCGCAGTAATCCTTGGTCAAGGGTCACGCGCCGTCCAATCAGGATCCAATATCATCTGATCGGTTTGCTGGAAGGCAAAGCGATCAGATGATGTGTCAGGTTCAAGGGCCTGAATCACATGACACAGCAGCTAATTTTATGAACAGCTTTTATACAATCAGATGATGCTTCAGTGCAAAAAAAACCCAAAACAAACTACACACTTCTGTGCAGACTCCTGTCCGACAGCATCAGCTGATAGTTTAGCCGGCCGGGCGGTAAAAAGCCGGCCTCACCGCTCGACTTATAGTGTCAGCTGATTCCGTCAGGTGACTGCATCAGCTGATCATCGCCAGGTCTGACAGAGAGAGAGAGAAAGAAGAGAGAGAAAAAAGAGAGAGAAAAGAGAGAGAGAAAAGAGAGAGAGGATGAGAGAGGAGAGAGAAGAGAGAACGGAGAGAGAAGAGAGAGAGGAGAGAGAGAAAAGAGAGAGAAAGAGAGAGAAGAGAGAGAGAAGAGAGAGAGGAGAGATGAGAGAGGAGAGAGAGAGAAAAAGAGAGACTGAGAAAAAAAGAGAGAAAAAGAGAGAGAGAAAAAGAGAGAGAGACTGAGAGAGACTGAGAGAAACAAAGAGAGAGAGAGAAAGAGAGAAAGAGACTGAAAGAGTGAGAGACTGAGAAACAGAGACTGGGAGACTGAGAGAGAGAGAGAGAGAGAAGAAAGAGGAGAGAGAGAGAAGTGAGAGAAGAGAGAGGAGAGAGGAGAGAAGAGAGAAGAGAGAGAGAGGGAAAAAGAGAAAAAGAGAGACTGAGAAAAAGAGAGAGAAAAAGAGAGAGAAAAAGAGAGAGAGACTGAGACTGAGAGACTGAGAGAGACAAAGAGAGAGAGAAAGAGAGATAGAGACTGAGAGAGACTGAGAGAGACTGAGAGAGAGAGAAGAGAGAGAGGAGAGAGAGAAAAGAGAGAGAGAGGAGAGAGAGAGAGAAGTGAGAGAGAAAAGAGAGAGAGGAGAGAGGAGAGAGAGAGGGAAAAAGAGAAAAAGAGACTGAGAAAAGGAGAGAGAGAAAAAGAGAGAGAGAGACTGAGACTGAGAGAGAGACTGAGAGAGACAGAGAGAGTGAGAGACTGAGAGAGAGAAACTGAGAGACTGAGAGAGACAGAGAGAGAGAGAAGAGAGAGAGAGGAGAGAGAGAGAAAGGGAAAAAGAGAAACTGAGAAAAAGAGAGAGGGAAAGAGAGAGAGAGAAAAAGAGAGAGAGAGAGACGGAGAAAGACTGAGAGACTGAGAGAGAGACTGAGAGACTGAGAGAGACTGAGAGAGAGAGAAAAGAGAGAGGAGAGAGAGAAAAGAGATAGAGGAGAGAGAGAAGAGAGAGAAAAGAGAGAGAGGAGAGAGGAGAGAGAGAGAGGGAAAAAGAGAAAAAGAGACTGAGAAAAGGAGAGAGAGAAAAAGGGAGAGAGAGAGACTGAGACTGAGAGAGAGAGACTGAGAGAGACAGAGAGAGTGAAAGACTGAGAGAGAGAAACTGAGAGACTGAGAGAGACAGAGAGAGAGAAGAGAGAGAGGAGAGAGGAGAGAGAGAAAGGGAGCAAGAGAAACTGAGAGAGAGAGACAAAAAGAGAGAGAGAGACGGAGAAAGACTGAGAGACTGAGAGAGACAAAGAGAGAGAGAGAGCAATGCAGCCTCATTCCGTGAACTGCTCCGATTTTAGAGGTGTGGCTCACAGCTGATGTCCGGCTCCTCCCCTCAGTGCATTATTAAATTAAATTAAATTATAATTATAAATAAATAATTCTAATTTAAAATTAATAATAAGTTACATTTTTTACTGGGACTAGAACTCATGAACTAATGCTTCTGAGTGGAGCGCTCTAACCATTGAGCTACTGGCTCTAATGAACAAAAGAGGCAGATTTGGTAATCTTGACTTCTGCATTGCAGACTGAAGTCTCAGATTACAGCGCGGTTCAGTTCAGGTGTTACATAGAGAGGGCACAGATCGCTCCCTGCATCTTCATGTAGCAGAGTTGACAATGTCGTGTGGATTACTTCGGACTGGATTGTTGTTTTGGGATTAATAAAGAGGTAAATGAGGTGTTTTTTGTCTGTTATTCCAAATAAAGGATTTTTCGTTGTGTGTGTTTATTTACTTTCACTTACAGTTTAATCATGGAAGGTATCTCGGGGAGACGCCTAGCATGATTAACTCATTATTACCCCAATTGCTACCGCACCAGGGCATATCGGGATGAACTGGGTGGAGTCCCGGGACTGTTGCATCTAATGGATGCGGCAATTCTGGGTGGCTGCTGGGTGATATTGTTAGGGTGGTGGGCTCCCCATAACGTGGAGCTCCCCATCCTGGCAATACCAGCCTCCAGCCGTGTGGCTTTATCCTGGCTGGTATCAAATATGAGGGAAACACATTTTTTTTTTATTATTATTTCTTTATTTTACTGCACGATATAGACCTGCCCACCGGCGACTGTGATTGGTTGCAGTGAGACAGCTGTCACTCATCGTGGGGGCATGTCTGACTGCAACCAATCATGAGCGCCGGTGGGTGGGGAAAGCACGGAATAACTAATTGAATAATGAAGCGGCAGCCATTTTCAAAAAAGGAAATGCCGCTGGAGATTTGTGACAGCTGTGCAGCGAGACGCCCGTGATCGGTGAGTAGGAAAGGGAGAGGGATTGTGCTGGGGACGCAGGACGCATGCAGACAGCAATGGGTGCACATAGCCTTACTGTGAAAAGCCACGTTTTTGGTGCTCGAACCGTTCTCGAACGTAACTCGAACTGTCGAGCTTTTAGCAAAAAGCTCGAGTTTGTTGAACATCTCAAACACCCCCCAAAATCCCTCGAACATGAAATTGGCGAACCTCGAGCCTCGAACATCACTCATCTCTATTTGCCTGGTTATCAAAAATAGGAGGGACCCCATGTTATAAATATTTTTTAAAAATGGCAAGCTGTAGTACCCGGGCATTGCTTGGGATAGTAACTGTCTTTCTTCGAGTTTCTGTCTGTCTCTGTCTGTTTGTCTCTGTCTTTATCGGTTTCTCTCTCTGTGTCTGTATCAGTCTCTCTGTCTGTCTCTATCTCTGTGTCTCTCTCTTTTTCTGTATCTGTCTGTGTCTGTCTTTCGCTATCTGTCTGTCAGTCTCATTTCCCGTCTGTCTCGTTCCAGGTCTGTCTCTTTCCCCATCTGTCTCTTTCCCCGGCTGTCTCTTTCCCTGGCTGTCTCTTTGCCCAGCTGTATCTTTGCCTAGCTGTCTCTTTGCCCGGCTGTCTCTTTCCAGGGCTGTCTCTTTCCAGGGCTGTCTCTTTGCTTGTTCTGTCTCTTTCCCGGTCTGTCTCTTTGCCTGTCTGTCTCTTTGCCCGTCTGTCTCTTTGCCTGCCTCTCTCTGTGCCCGTCTGTCTCTTTGCCCGTCTGTCTCTTTCCAGGTCTGTCTCTTTCCAGGTCTGTCTCTTTGCCCATCTGTCTCTTTGCAGGGCTGTCGCTTTGCAGGGCTGTCCCTTTTCATGGCTATCTCTTTGCCCGTCTAACTTTTTGCCCATCTGTATCTTTCCAGGGATGTCTCTTTGCCCGTCTGTCTCTTTCCAGGGCTGTCTCTTTGCCCGTCTGTCTCTTTCCACTGCTGTCTCTTTCCCAGTCTGTCTCTTTCCAGGTTTGTCTCTTTCCAGGTCTGTCTCTTTCCAGGTCTGTCTCTTTGCCTGGCTGTCTCTTTGCCCATCTGTCTCTTTCCAGGGCTGTCTCTTTGCTCGGTCTGTCTCTTTGCCCAACTGTCTCTTTGCCTGTCTGTCTCTTTGCCCAGCTGTCTCTTTTCCCATCTGTCTCTTTCCAGGGCTGTCTCTTTGCAGGTCTGTCTCTTTGCCTGTCTGTCTCTTTTCAGGGCTGTCTCTTTCCAGGGCTGTCTCTTTGCTTGTTCTTTCTTTTTCCCGGTCTGTCTCTTTGCCCATCTGTCTCTTTGCCCGTCTGTTTGTTTGCCTGTCTGTTTCTTTGCCTGTCTGTCTTTTTGCCCGTCTGTCTCTTTCCAGGTCTGTCTTTTTCCAGGTCTGTCTCTTTGCCCGTCTGTCTCTTTGCAGGGCTGTCGCTTTGCAGGGCTGTCTCTTTCCATGGCTATCTCTTTGCCCGTCTATCTCTTTGCCCATCTGTCTCTTTCCAGGGATGTCTCTTTGCCCGTCTGTCTCTTTCCAGGGCTGTCTCTTTGCCCTTCTGTCTCTTTCCACCGCTGTTTCTTTCCCCATCTGTCTTTTTTCAGGTCTGTCTCTTTCCAGGTCTGTCTCTTTGCCCGGCTGTCTCTTTGCCCATCTGTCTCTTTTCAGGGCTGTCTCTTTGCCCATCTGTCTTTTTGCCTGTCTGTCTCTTTGCCCATCTGTCTCTTTTCCCATCTGTCTCTTTCCAGGGCTGTCTCTTTCCAGGTCTGTCTCTTTGCAGGGCTGTCTCTTTGCAGCGCTTCCCCTTTCCAGGGCTGTCTCTTTCCAGGGCTGTTTCTTTGCCCGTCTGTCTCTTTCCCCATCTGTCTCTTTCCAGGGCTGTCTCTTTCCAGGTCTGTCTCTTTCCCCATCTGTCTCTTTGCCCGTCTGTCTCTTTGCCCGTCTGTCTCTTTCCCCGTCTGTCTATTTCCAGGTCTGTCTCTTTCCAGGTCTGTCTCTTTGCCTATCTGTCTCTTTGCCTGTCTGTTTCTTTGCCCGTCTGTCTCTTTGCCTGTCTGTCTCTTTGCCCGTCTATCTCTTTGCCCGTCTGTCTCTTTCCAGGTCTGTCTCTTTCCAGGTCTGTCTCTTTGCCCGTCTGTCACTTTGCAGGGCTGTCGCTTTGCAGGGCTGTCCCTTTTCATGGCTATCTCTTTGCCCGTCTATCTCTTTGCCCATCTGTCTCTTTCCAGGGATGTCTCTTTGCCCGTCTGTCTATTTCCAGGGCTGTCTCTTTGCCCGTCTGTCTCTTTCCACTGCTGTCTCTTTCCCAGTCTGTTTCTTTCCAGGTCTGTCTCTTTCCAGGTCTGTCTCTTTCCAGGTCTGTCTCTTTGCCTGGCTGTCTCTTTGCCCATCTGTCTCTTTCCAGGGCTGTCTCTTTGCTCGGTCTGTCTCTTTGCCCAACTGTCTCTTTGCCTGTCTGTCTCTTTGCCCATCTGTCTCTTTTCCCATCTGTCTCTTTCCAGGGCTGTCTCTTTCCAGGTCTGTCTCTTTGCCTGTCTGTCTCTTTTCAGGGCTGTCTCTTTCCAGGGCTGTCTCTTTGCTTGTTCTTTCTCTTTCCTGGCCTGTCTCTTTGCCCATCTGTCTCTTTGCCCGTCTGTCTGTTTGCCTGTCTGTCTCTTTGCCTGTCTGTCTCTTTACCCGTCTGTCTCTTTCCAGGTCTGTCTCTTTCCAGGTCTGTCTCTTTGCCCGTCTGTCTCTTTGCAGGGCTGTCGCTTTGCAGGGCTGTCTCTTTCCATGGCTATCTCTTTGCCCGTCTACCTCTTTGCCCATCTGTCTCTTTCCAGGGATGTCTCTTTGCCCGTCTGTCTCTTTCCAGGGCTGTCTCTTTGCCCTTCTTTCTCTTTCCACCGCTGTTTCTTTCCCCATCTGTCTTTTTTCAGGTCTGTCTCTTTCCAGGTCTATCTCTTTGCCCGGCTGTCTCTTTGCCCATCTGTCTCTTTCCTGGGCTGTCTCTTTGCCCGGCTGTCTCTTTCCAGGGCTGTCTCTTTCCAGGGCTGTCTCTTTCCCCATCTGTCTCTGTCTGTGTCTCTGTCTGTCTGTCTCTGTCTCTCTCTATCCGTCTCCCCACCGACATCCTATTACCTCACACATAAGCTTCTTATACTAACAGTTTATTTTATTCCTATAGCAACCACTGACAGTTGCTATCAATGACCTTTAGCTCCCACCTCCATTCAGTTAAATGGAGACATGTTTTTTGGAGTGTAACTGTAAAGCATGGGGTTAAATTTTCCTGTCAAAACATAGTCTATGAAGTTCCCTGAGTCACATGGCGCGTCTGTGCAAAATGTTGTGATTGTAAATGTGACGGTGCGGATTCCTTTAGCGGACATACACACATACACACATACACTGAGATTTATATATTAGATAACCAGTAAATGTAAAGTAGACAGCTAAGGATTGCAGCTGATAGCTGCCAGCTTCACCTGTGCTGGTTATCAAAAATAGGTGGTGCCCACACCACTTTTTTTTCCACACACACATGTTTGCAGGGCGATTGCAACCTTTTTGCTTCCTTTAACAGTCCCATAGCCCATATTACGAGCATTTTACAGCCATTTTACACCATCAAAGTTCAAGTCCCCTTTACTTATATGGAGTTCAGAATCCGAGGTCATGTTTTGGACAAGTTGAGGTCCGAACTGAACTTTTAACTAAAGTCCTGCCAAGGCTGACAAACTTGTACTTTAATGGGTCCTCTCATCTGAAATGCCAAAGCATTGTAAGGACAGATTGTTAGACAACTGAGTTACCAGAGAGAAAAAAAAATCAGTTACCTTTGTTGTATGTTTGCAGTAGACCGAAAGAAATTCTCTTTAAATAAAGGAAAACGAAGATTCAATATGTAACACCAAGAAGATGTAAAACTTTTCAAACTTTAGATGCTTAAAAAAAAAAAAAAAAAAGTCCTATGCGTTCATACTAGATGTGTGTGAATTATCTGCACAATCACAAGAAAAAACAAGGTAAAAAAATATAACCATAATATTACAATAAAAAAAGTCAAGTGCCACAAAAGTATTGCCACCATTAGTTAGACCATTTTGTAAACATTGTGCATCTAAATAGAACAGAACTAGCCTGCGGAGCACAATGGGATATTTCAATGTAAACTCCAATAGAAGGATGAAAAATTAGCATTGTCAGATATCTTTATCACAATGCCCTATGGCAGAAATAAAATGTAGGTTTGAAACGAAGTCTCCCTGAACCTTTTTAAAAGAGAAACTTTGGGAAAAAAACGCCTCTAGTGGTTTCTGATATTGATCGGTAAAAAGTAATCTGTTTAGGTTTAGGGGCATGCCAGTACAAATTATGGAACATGTTCCTTCCTCTCTAAGGGCAGTCTTAGTTTTCATCCCTTTGTTGATATGTAATTCCCATCCGGACACTTATCAAATGCCCATTTTGTCTGCTTTGGTTTATATTAAGCTGTTTACAGTCACATTTATAAATGTAGGTGCAATGGACACTTAATTATATATATTCTAATTACAACCTAACTCTTTTCTGCCGCTCTAGTCAAAATGTTTCCATTGTGTAGCCATCGTTTTTCATTTCTAATCATTATTTGATTCCCTGTGGCTGCCTGCTACTTATTTGTACTAGCACCATTCATCCATTGAGACCTTTCCATCTGTCACACAGCTTTGCCTTTTCCCCAGAAGCTTCATTCTCCTGCTGTGACATATTTGCTGTATCTTGCTTTGGTTCGATATTAGTAAACCTTTTTAATTTTTATTTCTACTTTGGATAAATGCCAAATTGGTGTTATTTCACATTTGAAATGGCAACACATGTTATACTAGTTTGATTAAAGGAAAACTATCATGAAGACATATAGAGATGCCCCAAAATTAAACATATTCATTTTTTTTGTCTTAGGAATGGGTCATTTTTGTCATATTAATAGTTTTAATATTTATTCTTCTTGCTAATTCTGTGCATTGCTGTTAGATTAAAAAATTACTAAAACACTTTAAGTATGTATCAAACCAGAAGTGGCTTAATTAGGACTAAAATAGTAACCCTACCCTATCCTATCATAGTGTACATTTCATTTTGCCGCAATCAAAATCATTTTTACCAAATGTAAGCCGATTAAACATATTTATGGGACAAAGCAGGACTGTCCTCGCTTTTAGTTAGTTTTATCTCAAGAATTATACAACACAGGTTAGCCTACAAAATAAAGCTAAATTGATTTATTTATATTCTAATGACTTATCTATTTCATTTTTAAGGTTTTGGGGGGTTTTTTTTTACATTTTATGTCCTTGGTAGCCAGGACAATTTTCCCACTTTTCACATGTACAAAACAAAATCTAAATTACAAAATAAAAATGAAACATAGTAAATTAATAAAACGTATGTATATTTTCCAAAAGTAGACACCTGACACATTATCAGAATGCCACGCAACACTTTATACCCACAGACACTATTATGCAATTTTGCATCAAAGTGAAACTTGGCATTAAAATGTTTAACAATTTATATTAGTGGCTAAAAATGTGACAACAACAAAAAAACAGATCTAAGATACCTTTCCTTAAAATAAAATTTTTCATGTGGGGAGTTTAAATACTTCATTTATGGGTATGCCTACATTTTATATATGTTTTTAAACTCATCAGAATTGTAGAGAGCAAAAATTTGTTTTTATGCTGGAAAATTCAAATTTGGTAAATTACGTTATGCAACATTAACTGTGAAATGTGTTTATGTATTCTATTGATTCTAGAAAAGTTTTTTTCTTGACATATACCCTGAAATTTACAAAGAATTCAGAAAAATAGACATTTTTGAAAATTGAAATGTATTATCTTAAAACAAATAGTTACCGTATTTTTCGCTTTATAAGACGCACCCCCAAATTTGGTGAAAGAATAGAGAATTTTTTAATAAATGGGGTCCGTCTTATAATGCCAGTGTCCGTCTAACAAATAATATAGGGTATATGTCCCTCATAGCCCCCTCATCCTAAAATTAGCCACCTTAATCTGGATATGGCCACCTTATATTGAACACGTCCCCCAGTAAGGCCCACAGGCCCACTGTGGCAGGCCCACAGGCCCACTGTGGCAGGCCCACTGTGGCCAGGCCCACAGGCCCACTGTGGCCAGGCCCACAGGCCCACTGTTTGCAGGCACACAGGCCCACTGTTTGCAGGCACACAGGCCCACTGTTTGCAGGCACACAGGCCCACTGTTTGCAGGCACACAGGCCCACTGTTAGATATCGCCCCCATGTTGCTGCTTTTAGTAAAATAAACTCTTTACTTTCTGCAGCAGTGTCCTGTCTGGTGTCTCCCTCCTTGGGGTTGAGCTCCTCCAGTGTCTCCTGCACTTCCTACTTCCTGGTTCTAGTGCCAGTCATGTGATTGGGACAGCAGAGAGACATATCTCTGCGTGCAAGATCACAGCAGCAGGAGGGAGACCGGGCAGACACGCTGGAGGAGGTGAGTAAAGAGTTTATTATTTTACTATGGGCAGCAGCATGGGGGCCATAGCTAACACAGGGGGAGGGGGCATGTGCGATCAAAGGCAAGCACAGGCAGATAATATGCGCAGCTCCCCCAGCCCATTGCCGCGGTGCAGTTTCAGCACCATGGTGGTGGACAGCGGCTGTGCATATTATATGAGCGGTTGCAGGAGATCAAAGGCTGCCGCCTGCAGCTTCACAAGCCTCTACCAACCCCCCCAGCCCACCCAGCATAGCTCCAGAGCGGCCTCCACCTCCCCTGGACCCTGCAGTATATAATTTGTATATTCGTTTTATAAGATGCACCCCCTACTTTCCCCCAAAATTTGGGGGAACAAAAGTGCGTCTTATAAAGCGAAAAATACGGTATATCATGCAAAATAGTTATTAATTTATATTTCTGATATGTTTGCTTTATGTTGGTTTTGTTTTTTATTTGTAAATTTCTTTTTTTTGGAACATAACAGTTTTTTTTTAAGTTGAGCATCAATAGTTCAAATATTCAATAAACATTCACATGCATATTATTCTGCATATATAGGCATATATCTGCATATATACCTCTTCCTGTTTATAAGGATAATTTATACAAACGCGTCTAACAGGGTTTTCCAGTTTGCCCTGCTGATAAATTGGAAGACATAGCACTGGATATAGAATAGAGCCTAGCAGATACCCAATGCCAAAAGGGATGATCTAAGAACATATTCATGAACAAAAAATTATACCGTCTTTACAGCCATAACAGGGGCACGCTTGGTGACAAATCGATCACTACATAAGTAGCGACCCACACATAATTGATTGATAAATATAATTGATAAGATAATTACACTTGATTTGATATAGTCCAGTCTGACGAAGACTCGAGGGCTGAAACGTTGACTTGTAGTGGACAACTACATGTATATCACCTGCTACAAAAAAAATTTTTGATCAATAAAACAGATCTTTGCATGATTTTTTTGAATTGTCTCTCTTGGTGGGGTGAATAGCATGCCGGAGTTCCTTGGTGGAATTTGAACCCGGAACACCAGCTCTGCAAGACTGCAGTGCTAACCACTGAGCCAATGTGCCGCCATTTGTACAGCTGACAGGTGTGCCTGCCAGGCATGAGTGGAATTGCATTCTGGCCGTGTTTTTTAACTCCTTAGATGGCGCTGTCAATATGTGACAGCGCCATTATTATCGCGATCGCGCTAAAACTTTACTTACATGCTAATACCAGAAGACACGTGACGTGATCTCGTGGATCCGGTGTTTTTCATGGTAGCACAGGGTCATGTGATAACTCCTGTAGCTCACATGACTCAGGTCCTGTAAGAAACAACTGAGTACTAGCTGTTACAAGAGATGACCATTTCTCCTGGTCTGAGCGATGTTGTTCTGATTGGGAGAAATGAATGAGCAATCAGACAGCTGATCCCTATAGCCCCCTACGGGGACTACACCATGTTCCAAATTATTATGCAAATTATATTTTTCTCTGATTTTCCTAAATGTTCGGTGCAAACGACAGTAAGTCTAATAAAAGTCATCACCCATTAGAGTATACATCACATTTTATTGAAGAAACCTCCCAATAATAACAGTATAACCTTCAAAATTAAAAAAAAACCTGAAAATGCACTGTTCAAACTTATTAGGCACAGTAGAGTTTCTAAACATTTTATTTGTTTTAAAGAACTGAAAATGTTCATTTGTGAAATTTGCAGAATTAGGAGGTCACATTCTCTGAAATAAAAAGATATTTAAATCCAAAACATCCTAACAGGCCAAGTTACATGTTAACATAGGAACCCTTTTTTGATATCACCTTCATAATTCTTGCATCCATTGAGTTTTTAGAGAGTTTCTGCTTGAATTTCTTTGCATGGTGTCAGAATAGCCTCCCAGAGCTGCTGTTTTTATGTGAACTGCCACCCACCCTCATAGATATTTTGCTTGGTGATACTCCAAAAGTTCTCTATAGGGTTAAGGTCAGGGGAAGATGGTGGCCACACCATGAGTTTATCTCCTTTTATGCCCATAGCAGCCAGTGACAGAGGTATTCTTTGCAGCATGAGATGGTGCATTGTCATGCATGAAGATGATTTTGCTTCTGAAGGCACATTTCCGCTTTTTGTACCATGGAAGAAAGTTGTCAGTCAGAAACTCTATATATTTAGCAGAGGTCATTTTCACACCTTCAGCAACACTAAAGGGACCTACCAGATGTCTCCCCATGATTCCGGCCCAAAATATGACTCCTCCACCTCCTTGCTGATGTCGCAGCATTTTTGGGAAATGGTGGCCATCTACCAACCATCCACCAACCATCCGCTACTCCATTTATCTGGACCATCCAGGGTTGCTCGACACTCATCAGTAAACAAGTCTGTTTAAAAATTAGTCTTCATGTATGTCTGGGTCCACTGCAACCATTTCTGCTTGTGAGAACTGGTCAGGCATGGCCGAATAATAGGTTTATGCACCACAGAAAGCCTTTGAAGGATCCTACACCTTGAAGTTTGAGGGATTCCAGAAGCACCAGCAGCTTTAAATATCTGTTTGCTGGTTTGTAATGGCTTTTTAGCAGCTGCTCTCATAATCCGATTAACTTGTCTGGCAGAAACCTTCCTCATTCTGCCTTTATCAGCACGAACATGAATGTGCTCAGAATCAGCCACAAATCTCTTCACGGTACAATGATCACGCTTAAGTTTTCGTGAAATATCTAATGTTTTCATCCCTTGTCCAAGGCATTGCACTATTTGATGCTTTTCGGCAGCAGAGAGATCCTTTTTCTTTCCCTTTTATTGGGCTCACCTGGCAAACTAATTATCACAGTTTTCTGAGATTGTTTTCAGTGATCCCAAGAACCCTGAGACACAATACCATCAGTGAGTTTCATTGAAAAAAAAAAAATAATCGCTATGACACTTAAATCCAATTTGCATAATAATTTGGAACATGGTGTAGTAAAATAAAAAAAAGTTTTAAAAAAGTTTTGAAAAATTAAAAAATAAAAAAGCCTAAAAGTTCAAATCACCCCCCTTTTGCCTCATTGAAAATAGGGTTAAAAATAAAAAATATACACACATATTGATTTGGTGATTAGGTAACAATAAATTGGGAATATTTTTTGGTGTGGAAACTCTACTTTTTAATACTACAGCTTAATCGCTGTTTCCAATGATTACTGTTTCAGACAGTTAAGTATTTTCAATTTTATGACAATACCGACATTAACAAATCATAGTCTATTATACAAATTGTTGAAAAAGAGATGTCAATGAACAATGACTTATAATTTGTATTGTGTAAGGATCCCTATATAATTGGACTGTTATTATTAGTGGTTGATCATGCTGTCTACAGAAAATGCTGATTGAAACAAATAGGAGACAAAGTGGCACAATGTTTTTTCATTTCTGCTAACACTTTGTTTTAGGCCTCTTTCACACGTTCGTGAAAAACCACCCACATTTTTCACGGATGTGTAAGAGGTGCGTTTTGCCCTCCATGAGCCGTGTTTATGGCCAAGTGTGTTCTCCGTGTGTTATCCGTGATAATACACGGAGAACGGGAACTCTCTGTTCACCTGTCCCTGGCGTCGCTGTCCGTGGTGCTGATCTTCGGTCTCCGGTCCTGCCGACTCCCCGCTGCTGCTGCTTCCGGCCGCAGTGAAGTGAATATTCAATGAGCATAATGAGCAGTGGTCGGAAGCAAGTGACAGCAGTGGCAGAGACAGGAGGGCTGGAGAAGGTGCGTACATTTTTTTTTTTATTTTCTCAAACACGTTTTCTCCAGCGCGTGTCACATGGAACACCTCTGTGACATCCATGATGCTGGAGAAAAACGGACATGTTGACGTGGGGAGCACATGGACACACGGATGCTCCACATGGTCCATGGCAGAACACGCACGTGAGCGCAGACCCATTGATTATAATGGGTCTACGTGTGCCCATGTCTCCGGTACGTGAGGAAAAGGACCAAACACGTACCGGGACGTGTGAAAGAGGCCTTAGCAAATTGCAGAAGACACAGCAGTTGTTCCCCAACCAAAGAAATATTGATAGTAAATCCAACAGATTAAGTCAATTTTTATTGTTAGATAAAAATATTTTAAATGAAATCCTTGAAGTAGTTAATTTTAGTGACATAATGTATAATTGGTGGAGGAAGGTTGAACTAGATGGACCTAAGTCATTTTTCAACCTATGTAACTATATAGCTTGATATAGTTAAGAGGTTCATCATTTTTCTTTTCATTCAATCTTTTTATGCTATCATTTATCTACCATTTATCTACTTACGGTATCTATATATTTGTAAAGTTTATAGTATTTCTATGTAAATTATAATGGAAATATTTATGCAAAACATCTCAAATAGCAGACATGGGAAATAACAATGATGCAAATTATTTCTAAGTAATTTTTTGTGTTAAGGTATCCTATTCTATATGTCATTTTGCTCATCAGTAGACACAGTCTCCTGAATATTAACATTAATACTGTTACCTAGTCGAATTCAGACTGTGTGAAAAATGACTAATATAGTTCCAGGGTGTTACAAATGTATGAGCCTGCTATACAGTTCTTGATCTTGTATTAAAATAGCTACCACTAATCACAACATGAAGTCAAGTGAAGAATTGATTTTATAATGCTTGGTTTTTACCTATTGCTTAAACAGCAGGTCAATATTTAATCAATCACACTTTTTTCATATGATGACATTTACTTAGCTGATTTCTCCTTCCCACAAATTTCCCACCCTCTAACCTTGTGTAATGGAAAAAACTGTAAACCTTATGTCCCGAAAATGAGCTGAAAATACTGCTGCACTAAGCAGAAGCTGATAATATTATTCACAATGTCGATAATAATATGCAGTAATACAACTCCAAAATATAGTCATGGATGAAAGTGTTTGCACACTTGAAATTGTTCCAGAAAATAAGGTATTTCTGCCAGAAAATAATTGCAATTACACATATTTTGTAATTTACATGTGTATTTTCTTTTTCTATATTGCAACAACACAAAATAAACAGAGAAAAAAAGGCAATTTGGACATAATGTCACACAAAAACACAAAAATGGTTTCTCCTCCCCTATCACATGTACGGCCCCCATGTTCTTTTCGCCTTCCTTAATAACCTCACTCCTTCATGTTCCAGGGTCTTGCAGAAAAAACCATGCCAGAACTCCAAAAATGATCTTCTCTTTCTCCTTTTGCTGCTACTTCTTTCAGGTGATATCTCTCCTAATCCCAATTCGCCTCATGCAAACTTGAGCCCCTCCCCCTCCCTCATAGAAACCCTGATAACCTGATTAACATTAGTTATACACCCTCACCTCCCTCTTTTAACTGTGCTCTCTGGAATCCATGGTCTGCATGTAACAAGCTTCCTTACATCCACAACTATTTTCTCAATAACTCTCTTAATCTGCTGGCCCTCACTGAGACCTGGATTCAGGATTCGGACACTGCTTCCCCTGCTGCCATTTCTCATGGTGGCTTATACTTTTCCCATTCACCGAGACCTGAGAACTAGAGATAAGCGAGACTCTAAAGGCTCGAGTTCGGTTCGGTTCATCGAACAGAGGCCGCGTTCGAGTTCGGCTCGATGAACCGTTCGACGAACCTCTCGAACCCGATTGAAAACAATGGGAGGCAAACACAAACACATAAAAACACATTATAAATGTACACATACAGTTAATAAACATTGCCATAACACTTACAGGTCCCCGCGATGCGTCCTGCACTCTGTCTCCCGCCGCTTTTCCTTCCAATAATCGCTGCGTCCTCCCGGTAATCAGCACTGATGATAGGACCTATCGTGACGTCAAAATTAAATATTAAAAAAAAAGTGCTTCCCTATTTTTTTAGTTCCCAGCCGGGTACAAATAGGCAGCTGTGGTTTGGGGGCAGCCATACCTGCCTGCTGTACCTGGCTAGCATACAAAAATATGGCGAAGCCCACATCATTTTTTTGGTGGGCAAAAAACTCCTGCATACAGTCCTGGATAGAGTAAGCTGAGTCTTGTAGTTCTGCAGCTGCTGTCTGCTCTCCTGCATACACTAGTGAATGGAGCATGCTGAGCCTTGTCGTTCTGCAGCTGCTGTCTGCTCTCTTCCATACAGACAGACAGCAGCTGCAGAACTACAAGGCTCAGCATACTCCATCCAGGACTGTATGCAGGAGTTTTTTGCCCCCCCCAAAAAAATTATGTGGGCTTCGCCATGTTTTAGTATGCTAGCCAGGTACAGCAGGCAGCTACGGGCTGCCCCCAACCCCCAGCTGACTATTTGTACCCAGCTGGGAACCAAAAATATAGGGAAGCCCTTTTTTTTTAATTATTTCATGAATTTCATGAAATAATTAAAAAAAAAATGAAGTGGGCTTCGCCCAATTTTTGTGTCCAGCCAGATACAACTAGGCAGCTGGGGATTGGAATCTGCAGCTCAGGGTGCTTAAGCTTTTTGGGCACCCATGCTGCGAATTGCAGTCCGCAGCCGCCCCAGAAAACGGTGCTTTCATAGAAGCGCCATCTTCTGGCACTGTATCCAACTCTGCCAGCTGTCCTGGTGGCTTGCTGGGTAATAATGGGGTTAGGGCTAGCTGTATATTATCAACTGGCACTAAGCCCAAAATTAATGGTGTCATGAAAATATTAGACATGGCCACCATGTATTTCTACTACAGATAAAAAAAAAACACAACACACAGAAAAATATTTTTATTAGAAATAAAACACAACACAATTAGTGACTCCATCTTTATTGAAATAAAGAACCCCCCTCCGCAGTAATCCTGGGTCAATGGTCCCGCGCTTTCCAATCCGGATACAATATCATTTGATCGGTTTCCTGGAAGGCAAAGCGATCAGATGATGTGTCAGGTTCAAGGGCCTGAATCACATGACACAGCAGCTGATTCTATAAACGGCTTTTATACAATCAGCTGATGCATCAGTGTAAAAAAAAAAATAAACACTTCAGTGCAGACTCCTGGTCCGACAGCATGAGCTGATAGTTTATCCAGCCGGGCGGTAAAAAGCCGGCCATACCGCTCGACTTATATTGTCAGCTGATTCCGTCAGGTGACCGCATCAGCTGATCATCGCCAGGTCTGAGAAAGAGAGAGAGAAAGAAGAGAGAGAGAGAAGATAGAGAAAAGATAGCGAAAAGAGAGAGAAAAGAGAGAGAGGGGAGAGAGAAGAGAGAGAGAAGAGAAAGAGAGGAGAGAGAGAGAGACAGACAGAGAGAGAGAGGGAGAGAGAGAGAAGAGAGAGAGAGAAGAGAGAGAGGAGAGAGCAATGCAGCCTCATTCCGTGAACTGCTCCGATTTTAGAGATGTGTCCCGCGGCTCACAGCTGATGTCCGGCTCCTCCCCTCAGTGCTTAATTAAATTATAATTATAAATATATAATAATTATAATTTAAAATTAAAAATAAAAAATTTTAAAATGCTTTATGCTGATGACACACAACTATACACTACAGTTCATCCAGTGACCTCACCCCGCTGTACTACAGAACACTAGTGACTGTCTGACTGCGGTTTGCCACATCATGTCTGCTCTCTATCTGAAACTTAGCCTTTCCAAAACTGAATTTCTTCTATTCCCTCCATCTTCTAACCTTCCTAAATCCAACATCTCCCTCTCTGTGTGTGGCACCACGATAACTCCTACGCAGCAGGCTCGCTGTCTGGGTGTTATACTTGACACCGATCTCTCCTTCACCTTTTATATACAATCTCTTGCCCGCTCCTGTCGCTTGCAGCTCAAGAACATTTATAGAATCCGCCCCTTTCTCAAAATGGAAACAACAAAAACCCTCACTGTGGCCTTGATCCACTGCCTCCTTGACTACTGTAACTCTCTATTAATTGGTCTCCACCTAACTAGACTCTCTCCTCTACAGTCCATCCTTAATGCAGCAGCCAGGGTCCCCTACCTGGCTAACCGCTACTCGAATGCCTTCTCTCTGTGCTAGTCATTGCACTGGCTGCCCACATACCACAGGATCCAATTGAAATTGCTTGTTCTCACCCACAAAGCTCTCCACAGTGCGGCATCCCCCTACATCTTCACCCTCCTCTCTGTCTATCACCCTAGCCATTATCTACACTCTGCAAATGCCTTTTGACTAACATCCACACTAATCCGAACCTCCCACTCCTGGATCTAAGACTTCTCTCGAGCTGCACCAATCCTCTGAAACGCTCTACTCCAAAAAGCTAGGACGAATCACAAGTTACTTAGCTTTAGGTGCTCCCTAAAAACGCATCTTTTTAGGGTGGCATATCACACTCCCTAGCCGAATTGAATTCATATAGTCCCTCCACAATTTCTCAGAACATTACTCCACGTCAAACTCCACTGTACCCAAAGGCATCTCAAGGTTCTGGCTGACTAGTTAAAGCATCCCTTATCTATCCCCCATTTCCTTGAGATGGCTGGATTGTCATTGTAAATAAGCACTTGCACCTTGTTCCCCTCCCATCTCATTGTAGATTGTAAATTCTCACAAGTAGGGTTGTCTCTTTTTTCCATACTCTAATTATTGTATTTTCTATAACTGTTATTTGTCTGTATACGATCCTCCTGAATTGTAAAGCACTGCGGAATATGTTGGCGCTATAGAAATAAATATTTATTATTATTATATTATTATTAAAAAAATCTTTCTGGGACAGCATCTTGTGAAGAAATTAGACTGATAAAGATTTTTGGTAAAGCACATCATTCTATTGTTTATGAAAAACGGAATGAAGCCTACAAAAAAAAGAACACGGTACCTACAGTCAAATATGGTGGAGGTTCAAAGATGTTAGTGGTTGTTTTGCCCCTGGTATTGGGTGCCTTGACAGGGTGGAAGGCATCATAAAATCTAAAGATTACCAAAGGATTTTAGGTTGCAATGTAGTGCCCAGTGTCAGAAAGCTGGGTTTGCGTCCTAAGTTATGGGTGTTCCAGTAGGACAATGACTGAAAACATAGCTCAAGAAGCACCCAGAAATGTATAGAAACAAAGTGCCAGAGAGTTCTGAAGTAACAGCAATGAGTATGGATTTAAATCCCATTGCACACCTGTTGAGAGATCTTAAAATTGCTGTTGGGAATAGGCACCCTTCAAATATGAGAGACCTGGAGCAGTTTGCAAAAGAAGAGTGGTCCAAAATTTTAGTAGAGAGGTGTAAGAAGCTCGTTGATAGTTAATATAAGCGATTGACTGCAGTTCTTTATTCCGAAGGGTGCGCAACAAAATATTAAGTTGAGGGTGCCAAAAATTTTGCCCAGATCATCTTTATAATTTTGTGTGAAATTAAGTTCCATTTGCCATTTTTCTCAATTTTTTGGGTTGTTCCAAGACACACAAATGAAATAAACATGTGCATGACAAATCGTGTACTTGCAACAATTTTCTGAGAGAAATACTTCATTTTCTGTAACAATATCAAAGGTGTCACCACTGTCAGTCATGACTGTATATCTATTCTATCTTTCTATATCTAGTCTTGATAACTGCACAGCATCACCACTTTTTATTTAATTTCATTTGTTGCAGATATAGATAATGAATAAATTCTGTCTTGTATTTACTACATCCTGATAATTAACAAGTGACAGAAATGATACTAATTATTTACCATATTATGATCAAATATTTATAAATACATTTGTTCATAAAGCTGATTCCTGATACTGGCATCTGGTTTTGTCAATCATCTTTCTGTCAACCTAAGACTGACTTTTCATTTCAAGTGAATAAAAATACCAAGCTGTGTCAATCATTATTGTCTTTTTTCATGATATTCTGATTTTACATTTCAAATGAGACTAGCTTTGATGCTTGACTTTTACAATCATCATTATCATCAGCAGCATCATCATCATTTATAAATGAAGAAAATATTAGATATAAACGAATTGCTATGCAGTCACTTGATTGTTAGCTGTCATTGTTGATTGACATCAACATCACATATTTCTTATGCTTTGGGACATTAATATTTACAGTTACCATAGTATTGCTTAATAATGATAATGAGTTTCTAAAAGCTAATGTTTTTTGGAATATTATTTTTTATATTGAGCATATTTTTTGTCTGTTTAAAAGGTGGACATTCTCAATGCATATCACAGATGAGCTGTAAACAAATGTAAACAAAGCATTAGCTAGATATATGATCTGAAGAGTCTTTTTATATATTATAATAGGAAACAATATACTGCCATATTTTAATATAACATTATAATTGCTCACAGTAGGAAAGATTTTTATAATACGCTTGAAAGATTTTTCTGCAATAATTTGAAGAGTGTCTGTCACCAGAATTCTTATTTCCATATATTTTTGAACCTATCATTATAAAATCCTACAATAAATATGTGTTTTTTTTCATTTCTAGTAACTTACATTTTTCCCATCCTAATTTGTTTGTGTGTATCGCAACTAGAGATGAGAGGACCTGTTGAATTTCGGTAGTGGGCGTGTTCAGCCGGACTTTATATAAAGTTCGGTTTGGGACTCAGTCTTAACCTGAATCCCATTGTAGTTTACCAATTGGGCAGTTTGGCTCTCCACCAACCTGGAGGTAGCAATAAACAGAACACTTTTGGGGGAGATAGGGTCGATTTTTTAATTTTTTTTGTGAACACTTACTTTTTACCCCTAGTGCGAGGCATTCAGACACTGCAAGCGGCTCCCACCAAACCAAGCACCGAGCGTACACAAGCACCCCACTGCTCAATCAAGTGGTTAGAATACGTAAAGCAATGAAACTCCCTATTCGAAGACTGATTTTTTTGCAAAGTCCGTGTTCAGTAAAAACACTAAACTTTACTATTCGGGATTGCTCATCTCTAATCTTAACTAATTGAATGTTAAACAACTAAGCCCAGCTCCTAAAGACTGCTACATGGCAGATATTGTCACCATCATCCTCCTTTGAATATCATTGGTTAGATTAGACTCATCAAAATACTTATCAACCCCTTAGACCAATTTTAAAGCAAAAGTCAGACACTAAAAAGGATATTTATCCCTCTTTTTTCAAAGTATTTGGGCCAGATCTCTTACTTTAAACACTTTAAAAAGTTACAAAACTTTTGGTGAGGTTGATCAAAAACTTTGAAACTTATGTTGTTTTCATGACAGTTTCAGACACCTCTGTCAAAATAGGCAAAGCTGGGGAAGAATGGGGAATGGTGATGCCCGTTAGTCTAGCTCATGATGAATTGGGGCATACAATATGCCACAAATTTTACTCCCGTCTTCTGACTCCACCAAGCCCTCTCATCAAGATTGTCATCAACATTGCTGGTATTAATGATTCGTCATCCAATATGTTTATTTATTCAATGTCTAGTTACTGAAGGCAATATGATTGATATATATATATAACTATTTTGCTGAGCCATACTTGGAAAGCTTAAACTATCATGAAGTCTCATCAGCCCTGCAGGCTTATAATTAGAAGACATCTAGCAAGTAAATAAAACTGTGATAAATCGGAAGTTTTATTTTAATATTATATAATATTATGTTCACACTATGTTCAATATTTACTTCCACAGTATGCATTTTGAGTAACTATTGGCTCATAGAGTAAAAGTCGATTAACCCCTGTAGTTTTGACTTAGCAGGTATAAGCCTTTTTTATACATTCAGCCACTGCAACAAAATGTACACTGTTTAATATATATAAGTTCTTTTGCGTGTGAACATACGGATGACAAATGGTGTGCTTAGTATGTACACTTATGCAGAAAGTGCTGAGCCCAAAAGCCAATTAGGCATTTCCAGGCCATTTCCCTTGCTTTGCATATTATCTTTTATAATACCTACAAGAACACTACATTGATTCCTCAAAGTGTGAATTTGAATTACTCCAGTTCACTGTGGTTCTTGGTTATAGTGAATCAGTTCTTCAATCTCTATCAATAAGCCTTTAATATAAACTATGCTGGTCTCTACTTTTCTGCTATAGCACTAATTTTTAAATATCTCATCCAAATCGCTATAAATTACATTTTTTAAAACCATTGGAAGCTTTTATTAGGTAAGGTGTATTCACAAAAAGTTAGGGATATTTGTTTATCATGTAAAATTTATGTAAAATGTAAAAAGTTCACTTTACAGTGATATTTTGGGGCATTAAAGTTGAAGCATGCATTGGTTATTTTCTCACTGTAACAGTGTATTGAAACAAAAAACAACAGCAGTGGTGGGTATATTCTCCCCAAATATTTCACTGTCTCAAAGACTTGTCATATGGCTTGAGCATAATTACAGCTTGACAATGACGTCTCATGCTGTTCACAAGTCGAGTAATTGTCAGGTGAGGCATGGCATCTCACTCTTTTTGAAGGGTGGATCTCAGGTCATTGAGGTTTGGAGTTTAGAATTAAAACTGTCTACTCAATGACTCAACTGATTCCACAGGTTTGCTATCGGATTTAGGTCTGGAGAAAGTGCAGGCCCCTCCATTTGAAGTACTCCAGTCTCCAGCTGCCATTCCCCAATTTTGTGAACTCGATGAGATGGAGCATTGGCATCCATGAAGATGATATTAGACCTATTTTGTCCATGCAGAGGCACAGTGAAATGATTGATGATGTTGTTCAAGTAGTAGGGGCCTGTCATTGTACCACTCACAAAGTGTAGGGCAGTTCTGTGTTGACTAGAGACACCTGCCCACAATGTAACACCACCACCAGCACAAAAGCTTATCTGTTGACAAAAATGGCTGAGTGGCTGATGCATAGCCCTCTCTTTGATGTCTCCAACATCTTTATGGATTGACTTTCATTCACAGAGAGACCCACTAGTCAATTGTTCAGCCAGATGATGACGAATGTGCCTAGGGTTTGCTCAGGTATCCTTCCAGGTCTTCTATAACGCAGACCACACTAATGCAAATTATTTCAAATGGTCTAACATGACACTTGTATACCTCTGACCTAATATAAATGTGCCTGGAGTTGTGTGGCATTCATCATCTGCTTCCAAAGAGCATTATTCCAAATGAAGCGTTCATCAGTGTGGGATGTGGTCAACGGATGTCCATTTCTATGCCTTTTTGTGACTGTTCTAGTCTCTCTGTATCTCTGTTGCAACCTGCTGATGACACTGTCCCACTCTAAGCTCAGTAGCTACTTCCATCTGATAATATTTTGCTTAAAGCCATGCAATGGCAAGGTACTGTTGACCAATTGTTAGGTCTTATTTTGTTCCCATAATGTCAAAATGTGAACAGCATGATGAGGAGGAATGTTGAAATATCAATTCTAATTGCACCCTGAAATTTATTGATCGAGTCATGGATCAAACACTTTTTGGGAATTTTGCCATTAAGCTCCTTGTTAGAGAACAGAAAATTGTACAAAATGTTCTGAAATATTTAACAGTTGAACATGTGCATTCAAAAGAGAAAGTCACATTAAGTTGACGTGAAAAGGTTAGAGTTCATTTAAGGATCATTCTGAAATTGAACTCAAAAGCCAAATATCCCTAACTTTTTGTGAATAGTGTAAAACTCATTTATGTATTCACCCACTTTCTTTACGTTTCTGTAAAGTTTGTTTGCATGCATAAATAATTTCAGTTGAATACTCCTGTTGCAATAATGGTTATAGAAATGACACAAATAACTAAGTGCAGCATTTGAGAAAGAACATGTTAAGTACAACTGATTACATAAATGACAGACCTAAATTACAGATAAAGTTTGAAAGTATTGCATTTTTATTTCTTTGCATTTCTGTTTTTTTTCTCTGTATATCAATAAAATCATTGATATAGCCAAATATTCTCTACTATGGTTCCTTGACTTGAGAGAAAGGGAAGATGAGACGCATTTGTTCCTTTAGTTTTAGACAAATTTACCATTTTTTTAGCTCCTTTCCACCATGGTTAAAGGGGTGCTCCAGCACTTAAAATCTATTTTCTAAATATCTATCCTTACACTGTAACCAATTTTGTAATTTTCTTTTATATAGATTACCCTTTACTTTTCACTATATAGCTAATCCATAAATGTGTTATTTTTCCTGCACTTCCTGTGACAATTTGTCACAGGAAGTACAATGTGGAACAGCACTCACTCCTGGCAACGTCCGTTGCCCCTCCTGAAAAAGGAAGTCACCTGGGTTCCTTATTGCAGTTTCTTAGTAGTTTCTTGCATTGCCACACCCTCTGAAGACCATGGTTTTGGGTTCATAAATGATGTGGGAGATTTGAGTTCAGCGTCGGTGCTCTGCTCTTATCTTTGCCGCCACTATAGCTCCTAACTGTTGAAGCCATCGGCCAGGGATGGAGATAGAAGCTGTGAGTGACAACAGCACTGCCTCACAACTTCTATGACCGCCCACAAATGAATTGTCATCAGGAGGTAGCTCTGGGGTCACTCACTGCTTCTATTACAAGCATCAAACATATCCTCAGCAGGGGACAATGCTAGAAGCAGTTAGGGAAACCAGCACCACCCCCTGATGACTTGAAGATGATTGAACTGAAGATGGTGCTAGAAGCTGTGGAACAGTGCTAGCATCACTTACTGCTGCTATCTCCGTTTCATGGTGACTTCTCCTTTCACACAAACAGTGGTGGTGATGGAGATAGGAGCAGAGTGCCAGGTCTGCACTTACATATTAAACAACATCTATTACCCAGTATTCCAGATGTCTTTAAAGGGGGCCTAACTGTTACTAACTGCTGCACAACCCGATGGTGACTTACTGTAACAAGAGGGCGATGTACGCTGTGTGGAGTGATTGCAGCCCCAGTCTCCGGTGATGGCACATTTGAGACTCCTTTCAAATGAAATGTCACAGGAAGAGCTCTGAAAAAACACATTTGGAGTTTAGCTAGATAGGAAAAAGTGTATCATAATGTATGAAAAAAATTACAAAAGTTGTTAGGGTGTCAGGACAGATCTGTAGAAAATACATTTCAGATGTCAGACCACCTCTTTAATTTTATTTATTTTTTAACATTCATTCTACAGTTAAAATTTAGGGATGGGCTAACCCGAACTGTAAAGTTTGGGGTTTGTACTGAACACATGGTGTTCGTGCACACGATCCTGAACAGGAGCTTTTTGGAAAGTTCTTGTTACAGTTCAGGTCCAGTTCGGACCAGGAGCTGTAAAAAAAGGCACATTATTAGAAAACATTTTTATTATACTTACAAATCCTGCGACGCATCCTGCAGACTGTCTGCTGGCCACTTCTGCTTCCGCGTCCAATCATTGCTGTGCTGCCCAGTAACCAGCACTGACTTACAGGACCTGTCATGATGTGATAGCCATGTGATCAGTCTGGTGTGACTGTTGTACAGACATTGGGTTAGACTGGTCACATGGCTATGACGTCATGGCAGGTCCTTTTAACTTCGGAGGATATGCACTGCACTGCTTCTCACTCATCAGTCTTTGGCTGTTTTGGCCATGTTTACAGTGACCTCTGAGAGAAGCAGAGAGAGCACTGTCAGCTCTGCTACATTGCTTTGTACAGAGCGATAAGCAGGCTGACAGTGAGGGGATGATTACACTTGCGTCTCACATCGGTATCAGCCAGTACGGCCTGATGCTCACCGGACAGGAGTGCCTCAGCTGCCTGGAAATACATGCAGCCAACCGCTCCTGTCAGCAGAGTGTGTGGCTGTACCGGGTGATGCCGATGTGACATTCGCACAGTGACAATTAAAATTCAGTTAACAGGACCTTCCGTGACGTCATAGCCATGTGACTAGTCTGTAACCAACGAGGTAATACAACATTTACACCTGACTGGTCACATGGCTATGACGTCACGGAAGGTATTTTAGTCAGTGGTGCTTACCAGGAGGGCACAGCAATGATCGGACGCAGAAGCAGAAGCAGAAGCGGACGGGAGACAGAGTCTGCAGGACACATCACGGGACCTGTAAATATAATGACAATGTTTATTATTAACTATATTCTTTCTTTTAAGGCCCCCTGCCCCATCCCATAACTGTAAAGCCCAAGTTCGGTCATTGCTTGCAAGTTCACGTTATTTCAGTACCCAAACTCGATCTTTACAAAACGATTGGGCGAGGCTCCCGAACGTTAACATTGGGGGGTTCGCCCATCACTATTAAAATTACCTGATATTAGCATCACTTTCCAGGTCAGTATAATTACTTTTTTTTATTTGAATGGTAAGAAAGAATATTTGAATATTTAATAAAAAAAAAAAAAAAAAGTTGGTTTGTGTCACTATTTTCTGAGACCTTTAGCTTTATTTTTTTTTTTTCTACTAATGCCTGTCTGAAATACAGTTTTTACCCAGGTCTAGCTTATTCTATTGATACCATTTTAGAACAGAGATTATAAGATTTTATTGCGTTTTTAGGAAATGTCACATGACTGAAAAATGGCATCCCTGGCTATTCAATTTTTTTGTTTCCAGTGATTTCGGAAAGGATTATACAATGTTATAGAGCTATGTTTTTTTTTACTTTATGTATTTATTTATTTTTTAACCCCTTCAGGATCGGACAAATTTTCGCTTTCCGTTTTTTTTTTCGACATTCTTTTTCTGAGAGACGTAACTTTTTTCAGTCAATATGGTCATGTGAGGGCTCATTTTTTGCGGAACGAGCTGTACTTTTAAATGAAACCATCAGTTTTACCATATAGTGTACTAGAAAACGGTAAAAAAATTCCAAATGCAGAAAAATTGCAAAAAAAGTGCGATAGCACTATGGTTTTTGAGATATTTTATTCATTGTGTTCACTATATGGTAAAACTGATATGTGGGTGTGATGCTTCAGGTCAGTGCGAGTTGGTAGACACCAAACATGTATAGGTTTACGTTTATATAAGGGGTTAAAAAAAAAATCGGAAGTTTGTCCGAAAAAAGTGGCACACGTTTTACGCCATATTCCGTGACCCGTAGTGTTCTCATTTTTCGGGATCTATGGCTCAATGACAGCTTATTTTTTGCGTCTCGAGCTGACGTTTTTAACAGTACCATTTTTGCGCAGATGCTACGTTTTGATCGCCTCTTATTGCATTTTGCGCAAAAGTTGTGGCGAAAAAAACCCATCGTTTTGGCGTTTGGAATTTTTTTGACGCTACGCCGTACACTGATCAGATTAATTGATTTTATATTTTGATAGATCGGGTGTTTCTGAACGCGGCGATACCAAATGTGTGTATATTTTTTATTTTTTTAATCCTTTAATTTTCAATGGGGCGAATGGGAGGTGATTTGAACTTTTAGGTTTTTTTTTATTATTTTTTAAAACTTTTTTTTAACTTTTTTTTTTATTTTACTAGTCCCCCTAGGGGGCTATTGCGATCAGCAATCCGATCGCTCTGCAGTATCTGCTGATCACAACTACAAGGCTGTAAACAGCAGATACGCTCTCTTTCTCTTTTGCTGTGCCACTGGCACAGCGAAAATGAAAACAAGTCAGGTGTAGTACAGGAGTCATCACATGACCCTGTGCTACCATGACAACTATCGGAAGTCCCGTGATCGCGTCACATGACTTCCGGTATCGGGCGGTAAGTAAATGTTTACCGCGATCGCGCTTATAATGGCGCTGTCACATATTGACAGCACCATATAAGGGGTTAAACGGCACGAGCAGATAACAATTCTGCTCGTGCATAGTAGGCACTCTTCTCGCTGTGAAAATCAGCTGAGATGTGTGCCGATCGCAGCATGATGCTGCTGGCAGACCGCGGGCAGTAACATTATGACCGCAGGGACGTAATTTTATGGCCCACGGTCGTTAAGGGGTTAAAGGTGAAAAAGGTGGTAATTTGAATTCTTATATATGTTTATCTTTATATTTTTACAATTATTTTTTCAATCAAAATTGTAGTCCTTTTAGGGTACCAAAACCTACAGTTTGATCGCTTGTGCTATGTACTACAATAGTAGAGTACAAGTAGTGCAAATTTAGCATAGGATTGAAAAATGTGTCTAAAAACTGACCAAATTTATAAGGCAGTAAGAGTCAACATAATTAATTTTTGCACATTTTTGGACCATTGAGTCTTAATTAGGGTTGTCTAAAAATAGGAAACGATTATTAAATTTGTCCAACTGATTTTTGTATTGAAGCAATTTAAAAAAACCCCAAAACACTGCATTGTACGGTACAAGCACAGTAGATGGGATTTATAGAAATCCCATGCCCATTGTGCTTGTTTTACCTGCAGCATAAACTGACATGCATTGTGGCTTCCCAAGTCACAGCATGTCAATTTAATGCTGTGAAGTCAAGATTACTCTCCATAGGGAGAACAAAGAGAAAGTCTGCAGCGGCCTGAACCCTGATTGTTAGCATGGGCCGCTGTGGTCTCCTTCGGAGAGCACTTGCACCCCCCTCAGGGCAGGACACACTGCCTCCAGGACACAGCATGTCCTGATGGTATGCACATACCACTAGCTTCCATGTAAAAAGTTAAGAAAAAAAGAACATCAGAGACACATGTGACTTTTCCTTGTTTTCACCTTCTATTCCTATTGAGATGAATATTTTTAATTGAGATTATAGCTTCTCATTTCTACTAGCCATATATTTACTCTGCAATGGCAAATTAATTGTTGAAAATGAAACACAGATGGACCGAGTCAGCCAGCATGGAAGACTTTTGTTTAGTTATTCCGTGGCCTTTCTTGGGGCTCATTCCAGTGGCGTAGCTAAGGTTTCAGCTCAGGGGGGGGGGGGAAACATCTGAGTGGGCCCCTAACCAGGTACCCAAGATAACTTTGGTGGCACAGACTAATCGTGGGTATAGTGGAACCTCAGCACATGACACTGATATTACCACTATATGGTGACTATATAGTGATAGATATCAGTCCTTCAGCACGTACAAGAGATTACAGTACAGTTTTAGATGGTGACTTACAGCTGATGTTCTTCGGATGGAATTGTTCCCCTTTTCCGTCTTTTCCATTTGGCCCAGTCCGACATGACAACTTCTTCCAGCCAAAACTTGTCTACAGAGTTTACAACAACACATTTGACTTCTCACATTTCTGGCACTGTCCCCATCTAATCCCAATCTGCATAAACTCCTCATCCTTTCGTCACCCCAATACTGAGCCGCTGCTGCTGTGCCCCCCACATATTAATGCCACAAATGTGCCCGCCCTTTACATGGTAAAATGCATCCTTTGTGCGCTCTAGATGGTAGAATTGCCCTTAGAAAATATTAATGCCCTGTATAAGTGCCCTAGAAAAGTGCCCACATTTTTCTCCTAGATAGTAATAATGCCCCCTGTGTGCCTGTGATCGTCACAATACCCTGAGTGCTACTATAACAATAATGGTTCTTAAGTGTCCACTTAACAGTTACTAATGTCCCCCTATGTACAGCCCCTCTATACACAGTATGAAGCCCCTATACACAGTAAGATGTTCCCATAGCTATTCCTATACACAGTATCATACCTCTACACCTCCCCTATACACAGTATGATACCTCTGCACTTCCCCTATACACAGTGTGATGGGCCTACAGCTGCTCCAAAACAATAGTTCACACACTGTATAATGGCCACCTCAGTAGCCGACACACTGATTAATTGTTCCCAAACAACCCCCACATTTTATAATGGCTTCAATAATAGTCCCCCACACTGTATGAGGTCCCCCAAAGTAGTCCCTACAGTATATGATAGCCTCCACATTAGCTCACATACTGTAGAAAGGCCCCCTATTAGCTGCCACACTGTACAATAAACCCTTACATTAGCTTCCACACTGTGGCATAACTAGAGTCTGATGAGCCCGATACAACATCGACATGTTTATGTCACATGTGTGGGCCCCTGCAGCTTTCTAAATCCTATAAAGACATGTGTTGCAACCCCTTCATTATGTAATAATGTCCCCCATCCTTGTATATATAGTATGTCCCCAGCCTGGTATATATGAACCCTAAGCCTGGTGTATATGGGCCCCCAAAATTGGCCCCATTCTGGTGTATATGGATCCCTAGCCTGGGACTCATGCTACTTAATTTGGGCCCCCACCCTAGTCCCCATGCTGGTATATATGGGCCATTAAGCTGGTATATATGAGCCCCAGCCTGCATCCCATACTGGTGTATATCGGCCTCCAGCCTGAACTGTGCTGGTATATATGGGCCTGCAGCTGGTATATATGGGCTCCCAGCCTGTACTCCATGCTGGTATATATGGGCCCCCAGCCTTGGTATATATGTCCCCCGTTCTGCATTTAAAAAAATAATAAAAAATCATATATTCACCTGCTCCAGCAGGTGTTGAGCGGTGCAGCGCGGGCAGGACATCACGCGCACAAGACATCAGAGTGCCGGCGCTTTGTGATGATGTTACCATGCTCAGCGCTGCCACAGAGGTTAATATGTCGGCATACTGTGCACGCCGACATCGCTAAAGGTAGCGGTGTTCCCGGTGGGCCCGGCAGGCCCCCCCCTGTTGGCCTCCCCTGGAGCACGGGGCCGCATATTCTGCCCTCCTGGTAGCTACGATACTGGCTCATTTACAATGGCTGACCCAGGGCTACTTAGAAGACAACCAGCAGTTTTTTACTGCAACTGTGCTTCCAATGTAAACTGAACAATTGTTAATAGAATATTCTTTGCTTATGGAATATCATTATTCTTGGCAGCATATGCCTGTTTACACAAGATGATGTGCTGGCAAGGACAATTTTTTTAAGGAAACTCTAAAAATAATTTTCCCTGATTAAAATGCTAATTTTGCTCATTCATTTGGTGATTGACAGCCTGTTTATATTGGCTGATATTGGAAAAAGATAATCAGGGTTTGAGGACCTATAGTCTGATCCCTTACCTACAACAAAACCTTTTCAGTTCCTCCATTTGGCCCCAGTTACTTCCTTTTCTGACCCTTTTTATAGTCTATGGTGCTGCAACAAAAAACAGAAATTGTTCTACAGGCAATCCATATAATTATATTAAAGGAGTTTTCAACTTTTAGAAATGTGGACGTCAAATCATCAGGTAGTAGCTGAAAAAAATAGAGTTAGCACTCATTCTCCCTCAGTCCAGCATCAGCTTTCCACAATCTGTGTTTTACCTGCAGTGATAACATCATGACTACTGCGCGCTTTGATGCTGCTGCCTTCATTTAGGTCAGCCCAAGACTGCTGTCATTGTCAGTATGAGCTATTGAGCTAAGTGATCAGTTGCAGTGGTGTGTACTCTTTTTTTTATAAATCTTTATTTAACTTGATATCATTAAACAAAATGTAAACCATGAGAATACATTGCACATAGAAGAATGCAAACCATTTCAGGTAAAACAAAATATAGACTGGACTGTCAAAGGTTTTTACAGAGCTGCGACAGCCTTCAGGTCCCCAGCGGTTGGAAGACGAAACAGCCCAACCAAAGGAGAGAGAGTAAGAAAGGAAAAATTGTGGAAGAGAAAGATAGAGAAGGAGCACAGAAGGAACAAATGAGAGGAAGAGAAGAAGCAGAGAATAAGGATAAGGGAAAAAAAAGGGGAGAGCCGCAGTGAGGGCAGGAAGGGGGGGCAAGGGCTGCCCCTCCACACACTTTCATCCATAAGGTATTACTTTCCATTTATCTCAGTGCCTCCTTGTATTTTTCTATCTGTTTAAAGTTGAGCAAATAGTACTAGGTGGCCCAGAACTTCTCGCAAGTGTCATGTATCAAAGATGTCAGGTGACAGGTCTTCCATATGCATAATGTCATTAGCCCTCTCAATCCACAGTGACATGGTAGCGGTGTGTACTCTTGACATTACCACCAGTGGAGAGTTGACGCCACACCTAGAAAAGTTGAGTATCATATTAGTTTTAGGCCAGCATCACACTTGCGTATGAAAAATCGGCTTGATTCTCATTTCAGAGAGTAGGATGATTTTTTCCCACTTTTCATCCATGTGTTGTCAGTGTGCTGTCAGTGTGCTGTCAGTGTGCAATTCATTTTTTTCCTCAGCAGTTGTTAATCATTTACAGTCATGTACAGGACCATTTACAGTGTTCTCTGCTACATGATAGAATTGTATTTAGAAGAACAAATGTCACTAGGATGGTCTGTGTGCTGTCCGTGGGACATCCGTTTTTTTCTCAAACTAATAGACTTGCTTTGGAGAGACTCGCACGAGAAACTCTTGAAATTGCAGCATGCTGCAATTTTTTCCTCAGTCCGATGTGAGCTGAGAAAAAAAAAGCAGATCGGAGCTGCCTGATTAACATTGGTCCGAGTGCAATGCGAGATTTGCTCACATTGCACTCGTGCGAGTCAATCGTAAGAATGACGCCGGTCTTAAACTACTATCTGATTAGTTGGGATCCTAGGAAAGTGAATACAGCTAAATTCTTTATGTTAAATCCTTTATGTGTAATTCCACTTATCTGTAAAATTTAAACAGAGAGAGTATTGCCCTAAAGTGAGAGTACCATATGTATAATCTTATTTTGGATCAGTTGTAAATAAGATTTCAAAGTGAAGAAACAAAAAAAGTCATACTTCAAAATCTGCAATCAAATAATATCTTTACTTTTCTGACAAGTTGGGAACTTTTTTTTTATGAAAGCACCTAAAACAGAGTCAATGTCATGGAGCTGTGATATTTAGTGAACCAACATCATTTTCATCATTAGAATGCTGCTGAATAACCTTCAACAATAATATTTTTTCAGTCGAATAATTTAGCTATTTTTCTAGTTCATGTTACTACTATGTTATATGAAGTTCTCCCGCACCTTTCTAATCAAACACTTGCTTTTATCTTTCCTCATAAAGGAATTGAAATGGCTTCTTTGAGGCTTCTGTTGCCTCCAGGGAGATAAGGACCCTGCGGTTAACAGGATGAAAGATTTTTGTTTAGAAAATTTTATTTAGACAATGAAAAATGACCTCTGTAAACTCAAAGCTATCTTATTTTGGGGGCTTTAGGCTTCTGGCAGATAAATCAATTGGGCCCTTGGGACAGAAGAAAAAAAATATATTGAAGCAACAATGTAAGGCCCATGCTGCACATTTATAAATCTGAGTACGGAGCGGAATAAGAAATGATTTTAAAAATTAGGGCAATTTTTAACATTTCGATTTAGGATATTTGCAAATTTTAGCTTGTTGACTTAAAATATAGTATAGTATAAGCTATATTGTAGATGTAAGTACACTTCAGTAGACTGATAAACATCTTTATATAATGCAATATAACTATATTTTTATATTTTTTGCTTTCACTTTATAAGCGAAGTAGTCAGGCCGTTTTATCTGTGCTAAGTACAGTGTATTCCGGGATGCAGGAGGAAAATCAATATTATGATGAACTGCTCTTTTTTGGATAAATTATTTTGTTGTTGGTTGCCTGCTAATAAGTCGTCTAAGAAATACTCCAACAGATAACCAGAAGTGGTTTTGCACGTCTGCTTAGCCCCAAGGTTCTTGCAGGTCCTCGCAGCATGAATTTGCACTGCATGTTTGCTTTCTAAGGAGGAAATTTTGCACTTTGAAATTTGTTTTATACTCATGTCATGTAGAGTGCAAAATTAAGGTGAAAAGTTATGCAGAAGTAAATCGTGAACTTGACAAGTTAGCAAATCAAAAGACAGCTACTTAACATATATTGATGCTCAGTTGTTAATAATGAGATTTTAACTCTTTGGAGTCCAATTGAAAGTAAAGTAAGTAAATACATTGAATTCTAAATGCTTTCAATCGGTTAGTTTAGGTTTATGAACAATACTCTAAATTTGTGACTATCATATGGTGATTTAAATCTAGGTAAGTATGTCAATATGTGCTACATTGCATTGTGGTATTTCTTATTATAGTTAACATTTTTTTCAGCAAATGTAAAATAAATAATGTGTCATGATTCTTCTGTGCAGAGCATCATGCACATTAGGAGATGCTCTGCTGTGTTTCCCTGGGCTTCTGACTGGCAGGCTGATTGACAGCGCTGGCTTCCATGCTGGTTCTGGAAGGTGCTGATTGCCTAGGTGTTCCATCTTCTGGGTAATTGCTTTGCTTCTTTAGTGAGCATACTCTCCCAGAACCTTGCCTGTCGTACATTCTGGTTCTCTTGTTGTTCTGTTGGCCTGAGTTCCTGCCTGTGTTTGAAATCTTTGTTTTCTGACCCTGGATTGTTTTATGATTCCTCTCTGCCCGCTCCGTTTTCCTGTTGTGTTCCCCCGACTTTTGACTGTTACCTGACCATGTCTCCATTTACTCCCTGAATCCATTATGTGCCTTCCTGGAATTCTGACCCTCAGATCATGACCTGACTAGGCCTCTGTGTACTCCGTGTGTCCATACATGTCCTCCTGTTACCAGACCCCGGTTTTCCTGACTACTCTACCATTTGTACTACCCATAAGTAGTGACTAGCACCACATAAGTGTTGTCTTTTGACAATATCATTGCCTTTATTCGCTACAGTAAACCATTTAAAAACAAACTTTTCAAAAAGAAAAAATGAGACAAGTGCACATAGGGTAATATTGTATTTTAAAAGGAAAATGGGTGGCTTTGCTCAACTGATTGGGTTGTGTATGTCATATCTCCAATAAATATTCATAGACTATTCAGCTGCTGCACTCATGTCTGCAGATGAAAGAAGATCTTTTTCTGCATGTAGATGTGGAGAAGTAGGAAATAGAAGGAGGTGTAGTTCCACATGGGGTAATGCTTCAAGTAGCTTTTATTTACACATTTTAAGTTTGTACCGAACCCTTACTCAAATCATATCTAGATCATATGTAGTTCAGTTTTGAAAAAGGGTTTTGTACAAACCTAAAACACGTAAATAAAAGCTAATTGAAGCATTACCCCATATGGAACTACTCCTCCCTCACAGCAGCACGGTCTACCAGAACATCTGTCTACTAAAATGAGAACTTTGACATACTCATATTGGAAAACAAACAATATGTCCAATTGTGGAGTACAGCTCTGTCCATGGTACTGAAATCACAGTAATGTAATGTAGCATGTAAGTATAAGCAATATTCCCTTATAGTAAATGTAGGGAATTATGCAGATTTTATTCTCCTATCAAACTAATATTTTCTGTACCTGTTTCCATTGCAACATAATTACAAAGCCAGAATTGTACCATTTTTCATTAGGGAGAAACTGACACATCAACTAACAAGATGCTCATTTTATCATATATAGTCAAACAAACTTTACTCCTTTAACTACTGGTAGGTGAACTTTGATCCTGAAACTAAAGCTGAGCACACTCTTTTGGCTTCATGTAGTAGTATACACCCACAACCTTTATTATGTTGCTACAGATTCTCAATAGGACTTTGACTGGGCAATTCAGAAAAAAAATATGCTTTGATATTGCACTGTAGATCTGGAAGTATGTTTAGCGTCCTTGTCCTACAGGAAGGGGAACCTACACCTCAGTCTCAAAACTTTTGCAGCCTTTAAAAGGAATCTGTTACCAGTAGAGATGAGATAACCCAAGGATCAGGGTTCATTTTTTGCATCAAACATAGACTTTACAAAAAATGTGTTTGGTTTTGGAGATTGGGGGCTTTATGTATGCAAACCACTTACGCTAGCAGCGTTGTGCATGGGTACACTCAGTGC
This sequence comes from Anomaloglossus baeobatrachus, assembly GCF_048569485.1. NCBI lineage: Eukaryota > Metazoa > Chordata > Amphibia > Anura > Aromobatidae > Anomaloglossus > Anomaloglossus baeobatrachus. The sequence continues at coordinate 349,347,845 of NC_134355.1, read as the reverse complement.
TTAGCCTAGTGCAAACCACTTGCAGTGTTTCAGTGGCTCGCACTGGGGGTAATAACAGTGTGATCAGATGTACTGTACACCTAACAAAAAAAAAACAAAAAACCTTGCCCAACCCACACACAGAAGGGAACTGTTTATGGCTGGCTGCATGTGGGCGAAGACCCAAACTGACCAATTAGTGACTTCCATTGGGGTTCAGGTCAAGACTGAGTCGCAAACCAATCTTTAGCTAAAGCCTGGCTGAATTCGCCAAACTGATCTTGCACAGGTTTGTTCGTCTCTAGTCACTGGCTACCTCATCTGAGAGCAGCATAATGTAGTGATAGGGACCCCGATTTCAGTAATGTGTCACTTACTCAGCTGTTTGCTGCCATTTTGATAAAATCAATGTTTTCTCTGCTTCAGATCTAGAAATTATATTAAATTATCATGAGTATGTGTCACGCTTCCCGGTCCCCGTGCCCCGCTCTCCGGTCCCCGTGGCCCGCTCCCCGCTTCCCGGCGGCGTCCCCGACTCACCACTCCGGTCCCAGCCTCCTCTTCCTCGCCTGCGCCCTCCATGCGTCCAGCTCCCTGCTCCCGGCGCTCCTCAGCGACGTGGGACACCCTGCCGGGCACCCCTGCTTCCTCTGCACTGCTCCCTGGACTGGCTTCTGGCACACGGGCCTCGCGCATGCGCATTAGGGCGCGCGCGCGGTCATTGACCCTTTCTTAAAGGGCCAGCACCTTGAAACAGGAAATTGCATAGACAGGTACAGGGTATATTAGGATTCTCTTTCCTGGTGGGCGGGGCCTGTTCTACGTGTTTAGTAAGCTAGGAGTTCAGGTCCCCGTATTGCTTTGCCCTGTATTAACCCTGTCTGTCTCGCAGAGCCTGTCCTGCCACGCCAGCCGCTCCAAACCACGTCCATTCCAGTACCCTGACGGTGACTTTGGCGGATGTTCCACCACCTCTGCAGCTCCGCCAGTCTCCAGTCCCTGGCTCTGTTGGGTGACCCGTCCCATTGCTCAGCAGGTTCCGGATCCCGCCTGACCCTTCAACCTGGCCTTGGACCCTGAGCCTCGTCACCCGGACTACCGTCCAGAACTCCGTGTGCTCAGCAACATCCACCTTTCCAGCTCCCCTACGGACTGTCTGGCTACCAATAGTGCTTCGGCTGCCGTGCATCAAGACCCTCTGGCGGGGTGACCGGCCTGGCTGCCTCCTCAGGGGAAACCGGTGTACAGTGTTTCCACCACCCGGACGTAACAGTATGCTGGACTACCTGGCAGCACACCAAGTAGTCCTCTAATGATAAACTTACTGTTTAATCAGCAGCAGATTATCAAAACTAAACTAAGCAGCCAAGGATGTGAAGCCCCACTGAAATAAGAATCTCTGCCTCTTCATTATGCTGCTCTCAGATTAGGTGGCAAAAACCTGCTGACAGATTCCCTTTAACAAACTTTCCTCCAGGATTGCACTGTATTTAGCTTTAAACTTCTTTCCATTATCTCTGACCAGCTTCCCTTTCCCTGCTGAGGAAAAGCATCTCCACAGAATGATGCTGCCACCACCATGTTTGATGGTGAGAATGGTGTTTTCAGAGTGATATGAAGTATTAGTTTTCTTCCACACATAGTGCTTTCCATTTAACCTAATAAGTTCTACTTTAGCCCCAAAAGTTCCAGTTCAACTCTTCCACATGCTAGCTCTGTCCCGTACATGGCATGTAGAAGAAAGTGCTCTGGTCAGATGAGACCAAAGTAGAACTTTTTGGCCTAAATGCAAAGCACTATGCATGGAGGAAAACTAATACATACTATCACCCTGAAAACAGCATCCCACTGTCAAACATAATGGTGGCAGCATCATAGTGGCTGGTTTATATACTTCAGTTTTAACTATTAAAAATGGTACACCATTGACAAATGGTCATATATCTTATGTCTGTTCATTGTCTTTATCAGCTAATATAATTAGCTTTACCAACTTTTTACTTGGTTTCCTATTTTTCTGCAATCTCACACAGATATGGCATAAAACTATTTAACCCCTTCATTACATATGCCGTACATTTGTGTCATATGTTGTGTCTCAGACTTGATAGTGGCTTGCATGTTGAGCCCACATCGTTCCTGGCAGATGATGTCTGAATTAGTCAACCATCATTTACCTCTAATAACTACAAGGGAAGCTCTGCTCCTCCCGCTAATCTTTTAAATGCCGCTATCATTCTCTTGCATTTAAGACATGCCGTCATGTGGGTGTGTCCATCACCTTACCCGTGACGTGATTGCGGGGCTCCAGTGGGTTGCAATGACAGCTGTGGATCTGCTTAAGACCCCGCTGCTTGTCATGATGATTCTTCTGTGAAAGCTAGCATTTAGCTTGCCAGTTTTTTTTTATATTTGTAGTACATTACATTCTGACAGAGCACTCCTCTCATCAGCCTTGGGCATTTTAATTGGAGCTGTATACTGCTTGCTCTTAAAATTGTAGGCTTTTAACCTGGGCAGAGGCATACAAGGTAAGGGTCCCAATAAAGGAGTATGCCTTGTTGCTAGCTGTTCAGCTCTCATGAACGAGCCTATTTGTGCCCTAAGTACCACAGTTTTTAACCTAGTTTCTATATCAGTAATGCAATTGCTATTTCATATATTCAATGTTTACACATTATAGCATCTCAGAGTGCAGCTGTATTTTTTGGATATATTGACTAGTTGTCTCTGTTTGCACCTCTTCACACTTGTCTTTTTCATGGAGGTGCTGGACAGTTTTTTTTTATATTTATAGTACACTCCCTTGTGACTGAGCTCTCCTCCCATCAGCCTTGGGCATTTTAATTAGAGCTGGATCCTGCCTGCCATTATAATTGTAAGATTTCAGCCCATGTGGAGGCATATAAAGCCAGGGTCCTAACAAAGAGGTACACCCTGTCACTGGCTTTTGGGCTTTCACGAATTTGCTAAGTTGTGAACTATGTACCTCAATTTTTTTCTTATTTTCTAAAGCAGTAATATAATTCCAATTTGATATGTTCAGTGTTCACATATTATAGTATTTCAGAGTGCAGCTGTATTTTTTGGGTTACACTGACTGGTTAACTCAGCTTGCACCTATTCAGACTTGTCTTACTCTTGGAGATGCTGGTCAGTTTGTCATACTTGCTGTAGAATGATTTCTCTAAGTCAGTTTTACTGTATAGTGAAAAGGGTAAAAAAAAAAAAAAGGGCAATTTTGAAATTGCACTTTTTTGCAATTTCAATGCATTTAGAATTTTTTTTTCTTGCTTTGCAGTAGATCACATGAAGACATGAAAGGCTTCATTCAAAAATAGAATTTGTCCCACAAAAATCAAGCCTATATTCACATGTCCAGTAGTAGATATTTCAGGCTTTGGATCCACTTTTGGATAACAGAAATGAAAATCTATCAATCCAGTCACTAGCGGAGCTGATGGAGTGACAGAGCTAGCTGTCACGCCAAGCCCATTCACCACTCTTAACTTTGTTAACATACATAGGACTCTGATATGGTTAAACTCTGTGATAAACCAGAGAGCCATGGTCTCCCTGACCTACCACTCTCCATTAAAAATGCATACAGATCATCAGGGACACACTCAAGTCATCGTTAGTTAAGAGTGAACACAAAATGTAAAGTTTAGGGTTTGTAACAGACACCGGGTGTTTGGGTCTCGGACTCAAATATGGAGATTTCACTGTGCACCTGCATCTGAATTCAGGTACTGTTTGTATGTTAATAAAGTTTATTGAAAGACTGCAGCTCACCCAATCAAAATGCTTTGTTGCATGCGGAAGTTGCCTGTATGCTGCTGTGAACAATAAAGAAAAAATATGATCTGGGTGCCCCCCTATTTTTGAAAACCATAGCAGATAACGCAGACAATTGTGTGCTTTACTTTGGCTGGTTATCAAAAGTACAGGGGATTTCCCACTGTTATTTTTACTGCTTAAAGGGATCCAATCACCAGGAGTTTTGTATATAAGCTAAAGCCAGTGCTATACTGGACTATCAGGCTGATTCTATACATACCTGTAATGGTCAGCTCGGATGTATAGGTTTTGAAATCCAAGAAAGGGAATTTTGTAAAATCAGCAGCTTCTTGAGTGACAGCAGCTGAGGATCAGATCATATATCCATAGTTATCCCCTCCCCCTGATAGAATTAGCATAAGTTTTATACAAATGACTCACTTTGTCTAGCAAGACATGTGGTGAGGTCATACCCATGTGACCAGAAGGGGCAACCAAAGCTGGATACCAGGTCACATGGGTATGACCTCACCACAGGTCTTGTTAGACAAAGTGAGTTGTTTGTATAATACTTATACTATATCTAACAGAGGGAGGGGGTAACTATGAATATATGATCTGTTCCAGTGCAACTGTCACTCAAGAAGCTGCTCATTTTACAAATTTCACTTTCTTGGATTTCAAAACCTAAACATCCGAGCTGACCACTAATAGTATGTAGATAAGCATCCTGATAGTGCCAGTGCAGGACTGGCTTTAGGTTATATACAAAAATCCTGGTGACTGGTTCCCTTTAAAAAATAATTGAAAAAACGGTATGTGGTATCCCCTATTTTTGATAACCAGCCAAGGCCAAGATGACAGCTGTGGGCTGGTATTATCATGGTTATTTGGCCCCTTCCAGCCAAAACATATCAGACCGCAGCTGCTTCAGAAGTGGCACATACATTAGATGCAGTAATTCTGGTATTTTGCTTGTCTTTTTCCGATTGCTATTGTTTGGTGGCAATCATGGTATTACTTATGTTGAGTTGGTAAATCACAAATCAATAACTCAAAAATAGGAAGGAATAGTTGGGCACAGCAGCTTCAAAAAGGTACGCACAGCTCACGGTCCTGTTCAGAAATGGACTTCCAGCAGTCCCAGGTGGGTGGTGCTCAGCCAGCGTTGTAGTAAGTAATCAGCTGAATCCAGGAAAGGAAGAGAGGCAGCAATTCACAAAGGAGGTTCTTCGGTTTTAATGAATTGTTTACAAGTTACAACATAAATGGGGAGGGGGGAGTGCAGGGACGCCAGACAATGGCCATTTCGCACTAAGGCAAAGTGCTTCCACGGGTCCAAGCCCTTGGACCCGTGGAAGCACTTTGCCTCAATGCGAAACGGCCATTGTCCGGCATGCCTGCACTCCCCCCTCCCCATTTGTGTTGTAACTTGTCTATAATAATTCATTAGAACCGCAGAACCCCATTGTGAAGTGCCACCTCTCTTCCTTTCCTGGATTTAAATCAATAACTCAACATATATATTTCATAAGGTTGTAGATTTTGCTAACTTCTACTTTATTTTCCTTTCTTTAATTTTCCTAATACATAATATTCCATGTATTATTCCATTAATTGGAATAATACAAGTGTGGAATTTCTTTATCATTTATTACTTCTGTTATCTAAACCTCTAAAGTTATTTACTTTGTTATTTTATGCTGCACTATGCAATCTGAAATGGAACAAATAGGATTTTTCTGCTTGTTCACAGTCAGTACATTACAATGAACCTAAAATAAGTCAATAAAATTTTGAACTCAATCCGGCTGTCCATTAGTTATACACAAAACAATCATAATCTAATGACAATAAAATTACATATTATATGATAGCTACATATGAGTGAATTATCCGCAGTACATGGTTGATCACTGCGCATCACAGACAAGATCAATTATGGATGATTTGTTATGCATGTTCCGGAAATTTGATTTGTATTGTACAGTCCATAGACGTCTGACAAGGACAATGTGACTTTTGTCTATCTTCCCAAACTGTATTCTACAGCTTGAAAGTTATGCAAGTAATTATATTTATTGAGTATTAATTGGTGTTTATAAACACAATTAGTGATGATTTCCTTATAAAAGGCCAAGCCATTTTTGCCATTCTGGAACTAATCACTTTTTAGATTTATGAATCAAAGCACCAATTTAAGAATCTCCTTTTTTATTTAGCAGATTTATTTGTAATTTCAAAACATACCTGATGCATTTATCGTTGTGTTTGCACTCAAAATGTTTGAGAAATTACAATATTTCATTGTTGCACATTTGTGTGCCTTTTAATACACCATGAAAAATACGGGGCACAATGAGAAGCACCAGTGGGTGTATTATTTAAAAAACTTTTCTTTCTTTCCTGCTCACCTTAAAGGGTTGTGCACCCCCGCACAACTCCAGTAGTAGGCTAGATATTACTTGCGGGAATCCTCCTTTTGCCGCACGATAACGTTGTATCTGTAGTGCGCTTGGTCCGGACATCACATCATCAAACACAGTTTGACATCACCGCAGATCATCTGGTCTTGTAGTGTTGCGCCCGGTATCCAAAAGGTGTGTCACTAGTTATCTTCATGGTCTCCTTTATTCTAAGCTGCTCCTGCCAGGCTTCCCACAGAAGAATACATATACAAGGAAACAAAAACGCCGGTCTGATGGAGCGCTACAACTGAATAAAGGAAACCAGGGAATGCTTCCCTGCTGGGATCAGCTCTGGAGCTGATCCCAGCAGGCAAGCGTTCCCTGGTTTCCTTTATTCAGTTGTAGCGCTCCATCGGACCAGCGTTTTTGTTACCTTTTAATACAGCATGGACCATTTTGCCAAAATTTAAAAATGACAAGAAAAGGGGACACGGTTTAGATTTTTTAATTAAGTAGTCCATATTATGAATCCATATCTATTTTAAGTGGCAAATGATAAACAGGTTAAAACTGTCTTAAAAAAGACAAAGACTGTGGGATGAATTATATTTGAAATGACATCACATAGTGTACTGGAAAAAGATAAAAAAAATTCCAAGTGCAGTGACCACATACAATAATTATTTCACCCATCCTGGCCCCTTCCTGCAATAATGTCCCCATCCTGGGCCCTTGTATTCTCTGTCCTGTCCCCTTTCTGTAATATTGTCCCCATACTAAGCCCTTTCTGTAATGTTCCTCATCCTTGTCCACATATGTCCTGCAACCTGGTCCCCATATGTCTCCCTTCCTGAACACCATATGTATCTCATTGTGGTCCCCATATGTCTTCCTGGTCCCCAGATATATTAAATCTTGCTCCCCATACAGCCCCCACTCTTTTATTTTGTACCACTGACAGGCAGTAACCCTTATGCTGCCTCATTATGAGAATGTTCTCAGAACAAGGCTCCATAGGTTAATGCTGGCAGCCTGAAAATTCTCATTAGCAGTGACATGAGTAACTTAGTGAAGTCACTGCTGTTGAGAAATTACGAGCTGCTGGTGACAAGCAGTGACCTATGGAGCTGTGTTCTGAGAAAGGGGTCATGGGACACAAAAGATGTGCCAATTCTGGGGCAGCTTCGGGCTTCTATTTTTAGGCTGGGAAGGGTCAAATAACCATGACTCTTCCTTTATCTGTTTACTTTACCTTGGCTGGTTATCAAAACAACAGAATGGGATCCCCTCTATTTTTGATAACCAGCCAAGATGAAGCTGACAGCTGAGGATTGCAGTCCACAGCTGTCTGTTTTCCCTGAACTGGTTATCAAAAATAGGCAGGAACCCAAGTCATTTTTTTTAATCTTTATGATTTGCAGCAACAGGCAACATCTGCATGCAATAGAGTTTGTTGATTGACTGCACTGCAATCTTTCAATAAACTTTATCAACATACAAATAGTATCCAAGCACAGATATATTTTCTTTGATTATCTGGATGTAGTTTTTTATTTACATTTATTTTTTATTTATTCTATAATATGTTATTGTAGAGATTATTTTATATCACTCTTACCTTACTATAATGGATTTTACTTATATACTCTTCTTTCTTATAGTGACTATGTGAACAAGGCTCATGAAGAGCTGAAACATCATTTATTTAAAGTCACAGCATCCTTTTTTAAATCTTGATTAATATGCCTAATAAATACATTTCATGGATTTATGCAACAAGATGGCTGTAATATAGTTTATATACTATAACTAGCTGTACTACCTGGCTTCGCCCGGGTTAATTACTGTTGTTAACAAAATAGAATGTATTAACAAAAATTTATTCTGCACACAAAAAACACAGAACAAATAGATAGAAATGTAATTATTAAAAGGCAAAAACTAAGCTAATGGAAGCATTTCACAACATATATTTCAACACCACATATATTCCACACAGATTTAACTAAATTGGCCAAGTAATGTGCTCCGTCTGTCTCTTTCCAGGTCTGTCTCTTTCCAGGTCTGTCTCTTTCCCTGTCTGTCTCTTTCCCTGTCTGTCTCTTTCCCCGTCAGTCTCTTTCCCCGTCTGCCTGTCTCTGTCTGTCTCTTTTTTTGTCTGTCTCTATCTGTCTGTCTCTTTCCCAGGTCTGTCTCTTTCCCCGTCTGTCTCCCCGTCTCTTTGTCTGTCTTTTCTGTCTGTCTATTTCCCTGTCTGCCTGTCTGTCTGTCTCTTTCCTTGTCTGTCTCTATTTCTCTGTCTTTTTCCCCATCTGTCTCTATCAAGTTCTGTGTCTTTCCCCATCTATCTTTGTCTGTCTTTCTGGTTGTCTCCTCCTTCCCTGTCTGCCTGTCTCTATCCATGTCAGCATGTCTGTCTGTCTCTTTCCACATCTGTCTCTTTCCCCATCCATCTCTTTCCCCGTCTGTCTCTTTCCCCGTCTGTCTCTTTCCAGGTCAGTCTCTTTCCAGGTCTGTCTCTTTCCAGGTCTGTCTCTTTCCAGGTCTTTCTCTCTCTGTCTCTTTCACCGTCTGTCTGTCTCTTTCACTGTCTGTCTCTGTCTGTCTCTTTCACCGTTTGTCTCTGTCTGTCTCTTTCCCTGTCTGTCTCTATCTCTCTGTTTCTTTCCCTGTCTGTCTCTCTGTCTGTCTCTCTGTCTGTCTCTCTGTCTGTCTCTCTCTATCCGTCTCCCCACTGACATCTTATTACCTCACATAAGCTTCTTATACTATGAATGTCTTTTGTTCCTATAGCAACCAATCACAGCTCCTACTAATAACCTGTAGTTCCAGGCTCCATTTACTTTAATGGAGCCATGTTTTTTGGAGAGTAACTGTAAAGTGCAGTGTTACATTTTCCTGTCAAAACATAGTCTACGACGTTCCCTGGGTCACATGAGGTATCTGTGCAAAATTTCGTGATTGTAAATGCGACGGTGCGGATACAATTTTCGTTTCACTTTTTCCCCATTATGTAGATAGGGGCAAAATTGATTGGTTAATTTGAAACGCGCAGGATTAAAATTCCACCTCACAACATAGCCTATGATGCTCTCGGGGTCCAGACGTGTGAGTGTGCAAAATTTTGTGGCTGTAGCTGCGGCGGTGCAGATGCCAATCCCGGACATACACACACACATACATACATACATACACACATTCAGCTTTATATATTAGACTAGCTGTACTACCCGGCTTCGCCCGGGTTAATAACTGCTGTTAATAAAATAGAATGTATTAACAAAAATGTGTTCTGCACACAAAAACCACAAAACAAATAGATATAAATGTAATTATTAAATTGTTTATTTAAATTGGCCAAGTAATGTGAAGTAATCTTCTACTCCTTATTCGAAAGCCTTTTGATAGACAACATTCTTAGTTCTTCCTTGAGGAAGCAGCTCTTGTTTTCTTGTCTGCAAGCCTTGCTTCCCTCTCCTCAGCCCCACCTTAGCAACTGTACGGTATATACTCTTTGACGCCATCGCTCTCATTCTTTAAGTCCTCCTTGTTCACATCTGGCAGCTGTCAATTTGCCCCCAACACTTTTCGTTTCACTTTTTCCCCATAATGTAGATAGGGGCAAAATTGATTGGTAAATTGGAACGCGCGGGGTTAAAATTTCGCCTCACAACATAGCCTATGACACTCTCGGGGTACAGCACCCAGCGCTACCCGGGATAGTAACTGTCTCCCTGTTTCTCTCCCATTCTCTGTCTGTCTCCCCCTCTGTATATCTCTCTCTGTCTCTCTCTATCTCTTTGTCTATCTATCTCTGTCACTTTCCCTGTCTGTCACTTTCCCTGTCTATCACTTTCCCTCTCTTTCCCTGTCTGTCATTTTCCCTGTCTGTCTCTTTCCCTCTCTGTCTCTTTCCCTGTCAGTCTGTTTCTTTGTCTGTGTCTGTCTCTTTGTGTCTGTCTCTTACCCTGTCTATGTCTTTTTCCTACCTTATCTGTGTCTGCCTCTTTCCCTGTCTGTGTCTGTCTCTTTCCCTGTCTGTGTCTGCCTCTTTCCCTGGCTGCATTGTGACATGCCAATGTAGTGGCCCGGTCCAGATTGTGTCTGTTTCTTTAAGTACATTCACTTATATGTAATATCATGCTATATATTATAAGTAAAGCATTTTTCATTTGTTGTGTTCTAGCACCATCTACTGATGAAAACTATAAGAATCTAAAGTGTTCATTGGGTGTTATCCTATTAGCTAGTTCTTGGTCACATGGCTCAATAGGTGGAGCTATTCTCCAGCCTCTGTCTGGAAAGAACTGGAATGAGCTGGTTCTGGCTGAGTCTCCTCTAAGGGAAGACATTATGTGGAGTTTCTCTTCACCACAAGACTCCTGCTAGGCCCGAGGCCTAGAATTTCACCATTTACTGACTTTTACAGCCAATATGCTGAAGGCTTCCTATCATGAATCCTCTCTGGCCAGATATACGTTGTGCATCTCTTCAGACAGTAGGGCATACTGAGTATATACCAGACCCTACTGCACGCAGATTGGGGAAGTTTGAGGGTCTCCCACCCCACTGCAATATTAGTGGCTTTCATGCCATTGTCCACGCACCAGCCGTCTGGTCCCCGTAGCGCGCTGGGCAACTATCTACATTTGCTTACATGTACTGCACGTGTCTGAACTAGCAGTGAAATTAACCCCAGGACTCCAGGTTTGTAAAATCTTATTATATATACCCTCTAAGCTTAAGAGACACTGAACCTGCTTCTAAAGGCATACCAGTATTACATCTGAAGCAAATTGTGCTCTTAAAGCTACAGAACCTTAATTACACTTCAGCATTCAACACCAAGCTGTATTTGCTGTGGCCTACCCACAAAAGACCGTGAAACATACTATATATTCCGTGTTGTTTTCCTTTGTTCCTGCTGTATTAAAGCAACTGTTATCCCCAAGACCGTGTCTGTGGACTGTCCATCAGCTGTGAATACTGTGTGGGGGTGGATAGCAGGGAACATCAGGGCCTTGTAGACCACCCAGGGAACATGGCCCCTGCACCCTTGTGCCAGAACAGCAACTGTGACATATAGAACATTTGAGGTCCTCTGTCCCTGGGCCCTTACAAAGGTCGAATTTGGCGTCACGAACAGGATCCTTCCTCTGTGCCTATCTTCTCTTACTGCACTACAAGTCTCATCATTGCTCATTAACCTCTATCTTGCCAGTGAATACTGCCAAAGACTGTTTTCTGTTTTATGCTGGGGTTAACAGCACCTGCACTAGCTCTTCTACTCTCCTGCCTTCCAAGTTACTCAAATAAGTGCAAATCCTCATTCACAGCAGTGCTATATTCAAGAGGGGGAGCCTTCCATCTCAATGACTGTGTTGATACATAATAGTGCATCCCTTAAAGCTACAGTGTCATCATTATTCTGAAAGAGACAGTACTTGCCTCATCACCAAAATGTCTGAACCTCTTCATAATGACCAGGCCGAGTCTGTCAACTCTGTATCATCATCAGCAGCAGCTAGTGCTCCAGTGGAACGGGCTAATGCCGCCAACCCAGTTCCAGCCCCTGTCATGGCTACCAGCATGCCATTCTTCATTGGAACCTCTAGTCTCCGAAGCTACAGAGGAGATCCTCATACACTTGCTGGGTTCAAAGAAAATATTATGTATTCTCTTGAGCTTTTCTCACTTTCTCCCCATCAGCAGGTACAACTTCTCCTGGGACAGCTTGATGGACCAGCTGCTGAGGAAGTCCGTTCCTGGCCATCTACCGAGAAAACCAATGTAGAACAGATCCTCACCCGCCTGAGAAAAGAATTTGAACGCCAATAACCCACCGAGGTTCGTCTCAAATTTTACAACCGATGTCAGGGACCAGGTGAGACTCTTAGGGACTACGCACTAGCCCTTCAGTCTGCCTACAGGGCTTTACAGCAAATAGACACTGTAGATCCTGCTGCTGCAGAAAACATAATCACTGACAGATTCATAGAAGGTTTGGACTCCAGGCTAGTACAAAGTCAACTCCGCATGCTAGCAGCACAAAATCCAAACATGACTTTCTTAGACTTTAAAGCTCTAGCCCTGCGAGTAGTGGGTACTGACTCACCTTGTACCAGCTATGCTCTTTTGCCTCGTTCCTCAGACCTTGCTGCTTGAATTTCTACTGGATCTCATCTTTCACCTGTTTCCCCTATGCAGGCCACACAGTCTGTGCAAGCCCCTACTCTCAGTCATGCACCTCCTAGCTCAGATGCACTTGTCCAAGTCCTTGAATCTGTATGTCAAGCCTTAAAGGAGCTAAAAGGCCAACCCCCTGCATCATGTGAATCATCTGTAAACCGGACATTTTCCCCAGAGCCACGTTCTAGTAGGCCGAGTCCTGATAGGGCCCCTCCTGGAAGGCCTCCATCTGGTGATTGTGTGTACTGTACTTATTGTGAGCGTCTTGGACACTACAAGTATCAATGTTATAAGTTAAACAGGCCACCCCCGAGGCCAAGGGCCGCCCTCGGGAGGTGAATCCAAGGGCCTAAAGGGACAATCACAATGGATTTCCCAGTTTATCTCCAAATGCCCGTATATAACCATATCAATCGATGGTGTACTTCTAGAAGCTTTAGTGGACACTGGTTCACAAGTCACCACAACTGAGCGACAAGCCTTTGAAAAGATTTGGGATTTTGATCTCCTGAATCCAGTGGGTAAAGCAAAGTTAGACTTAATTGCAAGTAATGGTCAACCTATTTCCCAGCTAGGCTACTGGGAACCCACAATCCAAATTGGTGATCGCAAGTTACCAGGTCAAGGTGTAATTGTTACTGAGGCTGAGGGAGATACAACAGCAGTAGTGTTAGGCATGAATGTCATTCGCCATGTGTTTACTGAATTGCTCGCTGCCTTGCATGCTTCTCTCCATTCTGCTTCTCCCCCTTACAGGCAAGCTGTTCAGCGGACTATCAAAGTGCTCTGCGCCCAACAGAAGTTTGCCAACAGTAAAGGTGAGATCTGCCGTGTGCGTATCACCGACGCACGACCAGTTACCCTGTCAGCCAACAGCGAAACTCTAGTCTGGTGTCAAGCTCGACAAGGAATTGACAACGAGGACTATGTAGCTCTTGACTCCATCCAGATTGAAGGCCAGCCCCTGGTAAAAGCTGCCAGAAGTATTGTCACCATCTCAAATGGTAGAGTAAAAGTATGTCTAATCAACCTAAGTGATGCGCCCATCGAGCTATACAAGTTTAATTCAGTTGCTCAACTGTATAGCCTTGATCCAGAAGACATCCTAGATGAAGAGACACTTGCTCATCAAAAGTCGTTAAAAGCCACTCCCAAAGGCTCTAATACACCCACTATCTTCTGGTGGAATGAACTTAATGTTGGAGATGCTAACACTCCTATTCCTATGGAATACATCAATGGTGTAACTAAACTTGCTAAGCGACACAGCCAAGCTTTCAGCAAGCACCCTCATGACTTCGGCAAAACTACTCTGATCCAGCACAAGATCAACACAGGTGATCATCCTCCTATCAAAGAAAGACACCGTCCAGTACCTCCTGCTAACTATCAACAAGTAAAGAAGCTGTTAAAGGAGATGAAGGATTCTGAAGTCATCCGAGAAAGTCAAAGTCCGTGGGCTGCACCCATTGTCCTGGTGAAGAAGAAGGAAGGTAACATCTGATTTTGTGTTGACTACCGGAAGTTGAATAACGTTACACACAAAGATGCCTATCCTCTCCCACGGATTGAAGAATCCATCACCGCTCTTGGCTCAGCTGCATACTTCTCCACTCTCGACTTAACCAGCAGTTACTGGCAAGTACCCGTGGCTCCTGAGGATAGAGAGAAGACAGCTTTCACCACCCCAATGGGACTCTTTGAGTTTAACGGTATGCCGTTTGGGTTATGCAACGCCCCTGCTACATTTCAGCGACTCATGGAAAGATGTCTTGGTCACCTCAACTTCCAGAGCGTTCTGTTATATCTTGATGATGTTGTCGTATACTCTCGCACTTATGAAGATCACCTATGCCACCTTGCAGAAGTATTCCAGGTACTCATTGAACATGGACTGAAACTAAAACAGTCAAAGTGCCATCTGCTCAAGTCGAAGGTAAACTACCTTGGTCATTTTGTAAGTGCCGAAGGTATCCAGCCTGATCCTGAAAAGATCTCAGCTGTGAACAACTGGGACACCCCAAGAACCGTCAAAGAAGTCAGAAGTTTTCTAGGTTTTGCGGGCTACTACCGCCGCTTCATACCTCCTTTTGCGCAAATAGCAGAACCTCTTACAGAGCTGCTACGGGGTTGCCCTAGAGAAAACTATGACAGAAAACTTCCAATTAATTGGTCTGAGCATCAAGAAACTGCCTTTCAGATGTTGAAAAGTCTATTGACTTCACCTCCAATACTGGCGCACCCTGACTACCGCCATCCTTTCCGTCTCTGCACAGATGCCAGCTACCAAGGCCTAGGAGCGGTACTATCACAAGTCCAGGATGACAAAGAGAGAGTCATTGCATATGCCAGCCGAAGCTTGAAAGGTGCAGAGAAAAACGATAGCAATTACAGTTCATTCAAGTTAGAGCTGCTAGATCTCGTATGGGCAGTCACCGAGACGTTCAAAGATTACCTCGCTGCTACACCCTTCACAGTTTACACGGACAATAATCCTCTCTCTCATCTTAATACTGCACGGCTAGGTGCTCTTGAACAGAGATGGGCTTCAAGATTGGTGAACTTTTGCTTTGATATTAAGTATCGCAGTGGCAAGATCAACATCAATGCCGATGTGTTATCCCGTTTGCCCGAAGGAGAAGAGCCTCCTGAGGAAGATCTATGGGAAGATGTTGAGATGCCTCCCTTCTATCAAAGGTTTGCTACACAGAATGCTGTTGCTGCTACACAAACTGATGAAGTTCCTCAACAGAAACCTGTCCTATTCCAAGATCCATCGAGATGGCAAACTGTTCAAAATCAGTCTCGTGTCCTAGGTGAGATCTATGATTACCTGACTACTGGGAGAATACCTGTCAGACGACGCAGAAGATGTCCTGATGTTGAGCTCAATCGTCTCTGGAGACAGCGCAAAAGACTCTTCATTCAAAAGGGCTTGATCCTGCGCAATACCCTAGACCCGGTTTCAGGTGAAAGGCTACATCAGATTCTAATCCCACGCCGAGATGCCAGAATTGTTCTTGATGCCTACCACGACCAGTCTGGGCACTTTGGCGTGCACAAAACTGAAGCCACCATACGTCAACACTTCTATTGGATTGGGATGCAGTCAGACATAGAAAATTGGTGTAGTGAATGTCCAGCCTGCAACCTCACTAAAGTCGGTAAGAAAGATGCCAGAGCTCCTCTTCATCTAATCCATTCTCAGAAACCAAATGAGCTAGTCGCTCTTGATCATGTGAAGCTAGCACCAACTCGTTCAGGCTACACGTATGCCTTAACCATGGTGGATCACTATACTAAGTGGGTTGCTGTTGTACCAGTAAAAGACCTTACAGCTCAGACTACAGCTATCACCTTCTACCATGAATATGTGAGACATTACGGTTGCCCTGAAGCAGTCCTCACAGATCGTGGATCTGCCTTTGAGTCACAATTATTTCAAGAACTCTGCCAATTCCATGAATGCAAAAAGCTGAGAACAACCGCCTATCATCCCCAAGGGAATGGCCTCTGTGAGAAAGTCAACCAGACCTTCATCAATATGCTGCGAACAGCATCTGTTACCAAACAAGCTGAATGGCCTCAATTGCTTGACGAGTTAGTTGAAATCTACAACAATACTGTCCACTGTTCTACAGGCTACTCGCCATAGTATCTGATGTTTGGAAGACAAGGTCAGCTCCTAAAAGATCGTTCTCTTGGAATCCAAGTCCCTGACGTGATCAATCCCCTGCCAAAAACTGATTGGGTCTCAGAGCATCAGCGAAGAATACACGAAGCCCAACAGATTGTGTGATTACTGCAAAGAGCTAATGCTTCCCCACTTCAAGTTGGAGACAAGGTATGGCTAAAGAAGTACCACCGTACAGGAAAACTTGATTCACGCTGGGAAACAGAGCCATACACAGTTACAGCTATCCCATATCCTGAGTCAGATGTCTATGAAGTGAAGAAACCCAGAATGGCCCCACAGATGGTGCACAGGAACTGCATGAAGCTATGCACCAAAGAGGATCTACTGGTGATGTCATCACCTCCTCCACAAGTCATGCCGGTCTACACACCAATTCCTGTAATGGAAACACCAGCCAGACAACCTACTGGGGAAGAATCCCTCTACAACACTCAATTTATTTTTCCATGCTATCAATATGTCCCCGTCTCGGTTCCTGCTCCAGTTGCTGCTCCTCTGCCAACTTCACCTGATCCAGCAAACAATATCTTTCCTGCTCAAGAGGAAGATCAAGTGTTGAGGCATTCAGAGCGAAGCACAAAAGGAACACTTCCAGCCCGCTACAGAGACTAAAAGGTCATATCCTTTTCCATGAGTATATAATCTTGTGTTTATTTATTTAGCTGAATAGTCAGTTTAGTAATGTTTAAGCCTCTGCACCTGGGTAATGCCAAGCACCTTGTTTATTATTTGCACAATTTTCTGTATACAGCTATGGACTTATGGACTGTTGTTGCCACTAAATTGCCTTTCCAGAGCCTTTCATATGGACAATAGTATATTGCGGAAAGAGACTCTATCTCATATTAGCACTACCACATTCATGTTTTGCATTTGTTCATTGCCTATTGTTCTTTCGTCTGGCTGCATATTCTTGCTTTATTGTTACTGTGCCTTAAATATATATTTCCTTCCTTCCTTAGCAGTCCTCCACTCACAAAATCGCCGAGGACGGCTCACCTTCAGAGGGGGAGTATGTAGTGGCCTGGTCCAGATTGTGTCTGTTTCTTTATGTACATTCACTTATATGTAATATCATGCTATATGTTATAAGTAAAGCATTTTTCATTTGTTGTGTTCTATCACCATCTACTGGTGAAAACTGTAAGAATCTGAAGTGTTCATTGGGTGTTATCCTATTGGCTAGTTCTTGGTCACATGGCTCAATAGGTGGAGCTATTCTCCAGCCTCTGTCTGGAAAGAACTGGAATGAGCTGGTTCTGGCTGAGCCTCCTCTGAGGGAAGACATTATGTGGAGTTTCTCTTCACCACAAGACTCCTGCTAGGCCCGAGGCCTAGAATTTCATCATTTACTGACTTTTACAGCCAATATGCTGCAGGCTTCCTATCATGAATCCTCACTGGCCAGATATACGTTGTGCATCTCTTCAGACAGTAGGACATACTGAGTATATACCAGACCCTACTGCACGCAGATTGGGGAAGTTTGAGGGTCTCCCACCCCACTGCAATATTAGTGGCTTTCATGCCATTGTCCACGCACCAGCCGTCTGGTCCCCGTAGCGCGCTGGGCAACTATCTACATTTGCTTATGTGACGCCCTGGGCAAGCCAGGGGTCACAGGTCACAACATCACACGCACCCCACATTCCCTGCAAGAACACCAAGCTAACCCAAAATCCTTGTTGCCTTCCTCCAGGGGCTGATGTCCACACCAGGGGGTGGGCCAGGCGGTTGGCTCCGCCCACCAAGGAGTTCACAACCCTGGAGGCGGGAAAACCAGGCAGATCAGTTAGGGAAGTGAAGGAGTAAAGAGTCAAGAAAAGGAAGTGAAGTGGTAGAGGAGCTTAGGAGAGAAGCTGAAGTAAAGTGAAAAGAAACAGTTTGTAAAGCCTGAAGTTGGTCCGGGTGTGTGCCCCGGACAGTGACAGCAAGGTCAGCAGACGGTGGTGATAGTCTGCAGGGGGACTGCTCGGAGGTTGCTGGAAGGACCGCCAACGGGTGGTGACCCGGCGGTACCGGAGCAGTATACGAAGAACAGTCAGCACCAGGGCAGGGGCCTTTCGGATCCCGGCAAGGCTAGGAGTCGCCATAATTTGCCATATCCGTCAGTGAAGGGGACGTCTGTCTCCTAACAACCAAGTCCCGATTGAAGGCAACAGCCCGATCGTGAAGGGGAGACACCGCTACCGCCAGGGCACCAGTTTCCCAGGGCCAGCGCCTGCGGGCAAAGTAGGGCTCCTTCAGCCCAGCTTGAAGCCGAGGAGTGGGTAACCGGTGGGGACCCATCGCTACCAAAGAGACTTTCATAGGTGCAGGGAAGAGACCGTCACCGCTAACTGCAGGGAACATCAGCACCGTGAACCATCCGAGGGACCCGTCCAACCAGCCGTTTGTTTACCGAGAACTGTGTCGTGTTTACTGGCTGAGTGAGTACCTCCGTGCCATGCGGCACAGCGCTGCCCCTGCGCCCCTGCACCTCCACAGGCCCCAGACCCGCCTGTCCACCATTCCAATCCCATCACTGGGCCCCGGGGGCACCACAACCCCTACCCACGGAGGGGCAAATCAACAACTGGCTGCTCCGTACTATCACTCCCGGGCTCCCCAGAAAGAGCAGCGGTGGTGTCCACTTAATCACCACAACCGTGGGTGGCGTCACGGACAATAAACTATCCCAAAACCCAATCCCCTTTCACTCACGGGCGAGGAGCGCCGCTCGAGTCCCCGGGATCCGGCCCATCGCTCGAGCCACCGAGCAGCAGCAGGCCGCAGCAGCCGCGGCAGCCGGACCCGAGCAGTGGGAGAGCGCGGCGTCCCCTCCTCCGCCCGCGACACTTACATGTACTGCACCTGTCTGAACTAGCAGTGAAATTAACCCCAGGACTCCAGGTTTGTAAAATCTTATTATATCTACCCTCTAAGCTCAAGAGACTCTGAACCTGCTTCTAAAGGCATACCAGTATTACATCTGAAGCAAATTGTGCTCTTAAAGCTACAGAACCTTAATTACACTTCAGCATTCAACACCAAGCTGTATTTGCTGTGGCCTACCCACAAAAGACCGTGAAACATACTATATATTCCGTGTTGTTTTCCTTTGTTCCTGCTGTATTAAAGCAACTGTTATCCCCAAGACCGTGTCTGTGGACTGTCCATCAGCTGTGGATACTGTGTGGGGGTGGATAGCAGGGAACTACAGGGCCTTGTAGACCACCCAGGGAACATGGCCCCTGCACCCTTGTGCCAGAACAGCAACTGTGACATATAGAACATTTGAGGTCCTCTGTCCCTGGGCCCTTACACCAACATTCCATATAAGGGCGTGGCTGCGCATTCTTCTGAAGTTCTGGCTGCACTGTGGCTCCCAGCTCCATTCGCTTTAGTGGAGGCAGGTTTTTTGTTGTATAACTGTAAAGCGCGGGGTTAAAATTTCCCCTCAAAACATAGCCTATGACGCTCTCGGGGTCCAGAAGTGTGAGTGTGCAAAATTTTGTGGCTGTAGCTGCGACGGTGCGGTTGCCAATCATGGACATACACACACACACACACACACACACACACATACACACACACACACATACACACACACATTCAGCTTTATATATTTGATTAGGGCCTGGTCATGTAGTATAGATGTTGCAAGTGACAACATAATTGTGGCACAGTAAATTAAAGGCATATAATGTCACATAGCTTGGCCATTTTAATACAAAGTGTATTAGTAGCAACACTATAACATGTTTTCTACATTTTTAGAAAAAGTATTTTGTTTAAAAATGTGTTTTACACATTTGTATAAAATACTGAACCTTATTTAAAGGGAACCTGTCATTTGCAATATGCATCCAGAACCATGAGCAGTTCTGGGTGTATATTGCTAATCCCTGCCTAACCATCCCTGTATAAACTAGCGTAGATAAAGAGATCTTTAGAAAAAATATTTCTAAATATTTTTTATAATATGCTAATGATGCCAGCTTCTACTCGCAATGGTGTTAGTTCCCTTAGCTAGTCAGCCCCCTTAGCATATAAGCACGCCCCTGTAGGTCTGCTAACATGCTAATGAATCGGCAGTGTCAGAGGCATGGTTACGCTCACTTCTGCTTCCACCACGCCCAAAGCTGGATTTTGGTTCAGTGCGCATGATTCCGGAACTGCCGGGTCATGCGTACTTTGAAGCCAGGTGTACGTGTCCAGGCTTCAAACTGGTGTATTGCGCATGACCGGAAGTTCTGGGGACTTCTGATCATGTGCACTGACCCTATGCCCAGCATCTTGAGGTGGTGCAATGGACACAGGTACGCGTGTCACTGCCAATGAGGACACTAGGCGATACGCATTGAATATCATGTTAGCATGCCCTGTGGGCATGCTAACATGCTAAGAGGGCAGAATGAGCGCAGGAACTGCTAACTGACTATTTTCTGCACTGATTAGCATATCATAAAAGATCTTTAGAAATATTTTTTCTAAAGATCTCTTTATCTATGCTGCTAGATATGGGGACAGTTAGGCAGGGATTAGCAATATGCATCCAGAACTGCTCGTGACAGGTTCCCATTAAAATGTTGAACTTCAATTTATATCACAAATATACAGTGTATCACAAAAGTGAGTACAGCCCTCTGATTTTTGTCAATATTTTATTACATCTTTTCATTGCACGACACTTAAGATATGACACTTTGATACAATATAAATTAGTCAGTGTACAGCTTGTATAATAGTGTAAATTTGGTTTACCCTCTAAATAACTCAACATACAAACATTAATGCCTAAACCATTTGCAACAAAAGTGAATACACCCCTAATCAAAAGTAGCCAAACTTAGCCCTTTTCCCTCCCATGTGTCATGTGACTCCTTAGTGTTACAAGGTCTCAAGTGTGAATGGGGAGCAGGTGTGTTGAATTTGATGTTATCGATCACACACTCTTTCATACTGGCCACTGGAAATTCAACATGACACCTCATGAATTCACTGAGGATCTTAAAAAAATAATTATTGCCCTACATAAAGATGACCTAGGCTATAAGACTGTAAACACCCTGAAACTGAGCTGCAACATGGTCACCAATACCATACAGTGGTTTAACAAGACAGGTTCTACTCAGAACAAGCCTTGCCATGGTGGACCAGAGGGGTTGAGTGCAAGTGCTCAGCATCATATCCAGAGGTTGTCCTTTCAAAATAGACATTTGAGTGCTGCCAGCATTGCTGTAGTGGTTGAAGGGATGGAGGGGGTCAGACTGTAAATGCTCAGACCATATGCTCAAACTGCATCAAATTGGCCTGCATGGCTGTTGTCCCTGAAGAATGCCTCTTCTAAAGATGATGCACAAGAAAACCCACAAACAGTTTGCTGAAGACAAGCAAACTAAGGACATGGATTACTAGAACAATGTACTGTGGTCTTATGAGACCAAGATAGACATGTTTGCCATCAACCAGGTGAAGAGTACAAAAAGTTTTGTCTTGCCTACAGTCATGCATGGTGGTGGGTGTGCCATGGTTTTGGCTGCAAGAGTGCAGCTGGCAGTGGGAGCTACAGTTCATTGAGGGAACCATGAGTGCTGACATGTACTATGACATTGTGAAGCAGAAAATGACCACCTCCTTTCATATTTCACCATATAATGGCCCCAAAAACACATCCAAGATGACAGTTGCCTTGCTATAGAAACTGAGGGTAAAGGTAATGGACTGGCCAAGAATATCTCCAGACCTAAACCCTATTGAGCATCTGTGGGGCCTCCTGAAATGGAAGATGGAGGAGAGCAAGTTCTCTAACATCCACCAGAACTGTGATGTTGTCATGGAGGATGGAAGAAGATTCAATTGGCTCTTGTAAAGCTCTAGTGAACAACTCAAGCATGGTGGTGGGAGTGACATGGTTGTGGGCTGCACAAGTGCTGCTGGCTGTGGGGAGCTACAGTTCATTGAGGGAACCATGAATGCCAACATGTACTATAAGTTACTGAAGCTGAGCATGAACCCCTTTCTTCGGAAACTGGGTCACAGTGCATTATTCCAACATGATAACAACCTTAAACACACCTCCAAGATGACCAGTGGTAAAGAAGCTGATGATAAATGTTCTGGAATTGTCATGCATGTCTCCAGATCTAAACCCTATTTAGCATCTGTGGCGAATCCTCAAATGGTTGGTGGAGGAGCTCAAGATCTCTAACGTCCACCAGCTTTATGATGTTATCATGAAGGAATAGAAGAGTATGCTAATGGCAAACTTTAAAGATCTAGTAAACTCCATGTCCAAGAGAATGAAGATAGTGCTTGAAAATAATGGTGGCCACACAAATATTGACACTTTAGTGGCAGGTTTTTCTTTATTCACTTAGGGGTGTGCTCACTTTTAGTGAGATTGCTTTTGACATTAATGGCTGGGTGTTGAGTTTAGTGGTCATACCGAAATTTACTCTGCTAAAGAAACTGTACACTGACTTCTTTACATTGTATCAGTTTCATACCTTCAGGGTTGTCCCATGAAAATATATAAAATATTTTGAAAAATATGTAAAGTGTACTCTCTTTTGTGATATACTGTATACTGTATATGTAATTTGCAAAAATTAAGCAGGCACATAATCTGTGCATATGCTACAGTTTGAAGTCAGTGTTACTTATGAATGAGCTCCTGATACATTTGACTGGATTGCGCCTATGGGAGAGCCCAGTAACCATTTAGATGCTAAGATCAATAGTAACTATGTGACTTTGTTGCATCCAAGGTGTTCTCTTTGCCATCTTGTTGACATAATACAAATTTAAATGTAAAAAAGTAACATAAAACACCTACAAAATTGGTATTTTTACAGTGAAAATGGTGTACTATAAAGAAATGGCAATTAAATAAATGTTGCTTATTTGGCATCACAGTTCTATATAGATCTGTACCGTAAAACTATTGTGCTATTTACGCAGCATAGTCATGGCTATTATAAGGGCAAAAATTAAACAAATAAAAAACAATGCCAAAATGACTGTTTTTGTGTACATAGCCTACCAAAGATATGGAGTAAAAGCAATTAAAATATCATCAAAATCAATATAAATCAAAAATCATCTGAACATTTTAATGAGAATTATAGCTTGATCCACAAACACACATCTATTTTACAACTCTTTTAATTCAAAGATTAAAAGTTATAGCTGTCAGCATATGCAGAAAAAATAGTATTACATATAGAAGCTGTTTGATTTTCACACAAGTCTAATTGTACCAACTCACAGAATAAAATTAAATAATTAATTATTTGACATGTTAGTGTTGTAAAAAAATATTTCAGAATTACATTTTTTTTTTTACATTCTTCTCTTGAAAAAAATGATATAAAAGATACCCTTTTATACACCTGCATTATGATAGGTAACCCCCCTTCTCAGGACCATGTTAGAAATGTTTCTAGAACCATGTGGAAAATGGGTATAAAAGACTTAAAATGTGTCCTGTAAAGCAAGAAATTCAGTTTTCTTGGGACATAAGTTAAATTAAGACAGATTTGTAGCACTTTTATCTTAGTAAATGTGTTGCAGAATGAATCATTTCAAATTTAAGACAAAAAAGGGAAAATACTTTTTTTCTTTAGTAATTTCTATAAAGTGTAAAGTAGAAGTTAAAATGTTATATGTTTCCCACAATGGTGCCCTTCCAATATAATCTTTAGCCACAAAAAATCAATATCACATATGGCTACATTAGAAAAAAAAAATAAAATAAAATTACTATTGCAATGCAATAAAGAAAGAAAAACTAAAGCCACAGTGTTTTACTGTAAATGGCAAAAATTGGCTAGTTCTATTGATGTTAAAAAGAATCTGTCACCAGGTTTTTGCTTATGTTATCTGGGAGCAGCATGATGACATGACAGAGACTCTGATTCCAGCGATATGTTAATTACCGGGCTGCATGCTACCATTTTAAAATAACTTTTCTCTGCAGAAGATCTCCCACTTCTCTAAATGATGAGGTTTATATAACCCCACCCACATAACTGTGCAGGCTGCTCATAGGCAGAGAATTGCCAATCAGTGTTAAGTGTGGGGTTACACAGATCAGCAGGACTACATGTCACAAGAGAAACAGCCTTCTATGATAATCCTTTTGATAAAACTGTAATTTTATTGAAACACCCAGCAGACTAGTGATAAATTGCAGAAATAAGGGTTTCTTACATGATAAATACTGCTCTCAAAGGTAATAGGAATAACCTGCTGCTGAATTCCCATTGAGCAAGATTAATTAGGGATTTTTAGATGGGATGTAGTACACAATTATTTCACATGAAAGAGTGTCAACAGTATTATTTATTCTCTTCTGTTTTCCAGAAGAAATTTGCCAAGTCTTAAGGGGGCTTTACACGCTATGAGATCGCTAAAGCAATGTCGTTGGGGTCACGGAATTTGTGACGCCCATCCGGCCGCGTTAGCGATGTCGTTGTGTGTGACACCTACAGTGCCTTCAAGTAGTATTCAACCCCCTGCAGATTTAGCAGGATTACACATTCAGAATTAACTTGGCATTGTGACATTTGGACTGTAGATCAGCCTGGAAGTGTGAAATGCACTGCAGCAAAAAAGAATGTTATTTCTTTTTTTATTTTTTTTTTAAATTGTGAAAAGTTTATTCAGAGGGTCATTTATTATTCAACCCCTCAAACCACAAGAATTCTGTTTGGTTCCCCTAAAGTATTATGAAGTATTTCAGGCACAAAGAACAATGAGCTTCACATGTTTGGATTAATTATCTCTTTTTCCAGCCTTTTCTGACTAATTAAGACCCTCCCCAAACTTGTGAACAGCACTCATACTTGGTCAACATGGGAAAGACAAAGAAGCATTCCAAGGCCATCAGAGACAAGATCGTGGAGGGTCACAAGGCTGGCAAGGGGTACAAAACCCTTTCCAAGGAGTTGGGCCTACCTGTCTCCACTGTTGGGAGCATCATCCGGAAGTGGACGGCTTATGGAACTACTGTTAGCCTTCCACGGCCTGGACAGCCTTTGAAAGTTTCCACCCGTGCCGAGGCCCAGGCTTGTCTGAAGAGTCAAGGCTAAACCAAGGACAACAAGGAACTAGCTCCGGGAAGATCTCATGGCAGTGGGGACATTGGTTTCAGTCAATACCATAAGTAACGTACTCCACCGCAATGGTCTCCGTTCCAGACGAGCCCGTAAGGTACCTTTACTTTCAAAGCGTCATGTCAAGGCTCGTCTACAGTTTGCTCATGATCACTTGGAGGACTCTGAGACAGACTGGTTCAAGGTTCTCTGGTCTGATGAGACCAAGATCGAGTTCTTTGGTGCCAACCACACACGTGACATTTGGAGACTGGATGGCACTGCATACGACCCCAAGAATACTATCCCTACAGTCAAGCATGGTGGTGG
This sequence comes from Anomaloglossus baeobatrachus, assembly GCF_048569485.1. Classification (NCBI taxonomy): domain Eukaryota; kingdom Metazoa; phylum Chordata; class Amphibia; order Anura; family Aromobatidae; genus Anomaloglossus; species Anomaloglossus baeobatrachus. The sequence continues at coordinate 349,322,382 of NC_134355.1, read as the reverse complement.
CAGCATCATGCTGTGGGGCTGTTTCTCAGCCAAGGGGCCTGGCCATCTGGTCCGCATCCATGGGAAGATGGATAGCACGGCCTACCTGGAGATTTTGGCCAAGAACCTCTGCTCCTCCATCAAGGATCTTAAGATGGGTCGTCATTTCATCTTCCAACAAGACAACGACCCAAAGCACACAGCCAAGAAAACCAAGGCCTGGTTCAAGAGGTAAAAAATCAAGGTGTTGCAGTGGCCTAGTCAGTCTCCTGACCTTAACCCAATTGAAAACTTGTGGAAGGAGCTCAAGATTAATGTCCACATGAGACACCCAAAGAACCTAGATAACTTGGAGAAGATCTGCATGGAGAAGTGGGCCAAGATAACTCCAGAGACCTGTGCCGGCCTGATCAGGTCTTATAAAAGACGATTATTAGCTGTAATTGCAAACAAGGGTTATTCCACAAAATATTAAACCTAGGGGTTGAATAATAATTGACCCACACTTTTATGTTGAAAATTTATTAAAATTTAACTGAGCAACATAACTTGTTGGTTTGTAAGATTTATGCATCTGTTAATAAATCCTGCTCTTGTTTGAAGTTTGCAGGCTCCAACTTATTTGCATCTTATCAAACCTGCTAAATCTGCAGGGGGTTGAATACTACTTGTAGGTCCTGTATGAGCGATTTTGAATCGTTGCAAATACGTTCAAAATCGCTCATCGGTTACATGCCCCCCTCTTCCCAATTATCGTTGCTGCTGCAGTAACGATGTTGTTTGTGGTTCCTGCAGCAGCACACATCGCTATGTGTGACGCCGCTGGAATGACAAACATCTCTTTACCTGCGTCCACCGGAAAAGGAGGAAGGAAGGAGGTGGGCAGGATGTTCGTCCCGCTCATCTCCGCCCCTCCGCTTTGATTGGGTGGCCGCTTAGTGACGTCACTGTAATGCCGAACGAACCACCCCCCTCAGAAAGGAGGCGGTTCGCCGGTCACAGCGATGTCGCTAGGCAGGTATGTGCGTGTGACTCTGCCGTAGCGATAATGTTCACTACGGCAGCGATCACCACATATCGGCCGTACAATGGGGGCGGGTGCTATCACTGTCGACATTGCTAGCTTCGGCTAGCGCTGTCGCAGCGTGTAAAGTGGGCTTAAGAGTACGCAATAAAAGGATCCCATAGAGATCATCTGGTTTGCACCTGGGCATTTTTATGCCAATACATTGCAATTATTACCATAGGAAGCTATACTTTTGCTCTTGTACAGTTTTTAAATTGTTAATAAATAAAAACAAATAAAAACATATACAGGAGAAATGACAATATGGATGAAAATGATCTAGGATATTTTTTCTGGATGAAAATCAGACAATTTTTCTTTTTTAAAACCTACCTAAAAGCACTCCTCATTAGTAATGGGTAAACCCCCAGATGTTTGGGATCAGGAACCTCTCCGGAACATTTTGTAAAGTTTGTGTTCGAGGTCGGAGATAACGCGAACTTGCGTCTTAACCCGAACTTGGATTTTACAGTTATGGGATGGGGTGGGGGACTGTAAAATAAAGAATATAGTTAATAATTAACATTGTCATTATACTTACAGGTCCCTCAACACATCCTGGAAACACTTTCTCCCGGCCGGTTCTACTTCCGGGTCCAATCATTGCTGTGCCCCCCTAAGTAACCACCACTGACTATAGGACCTTCCATGACGTCATAGCCATGTGACCAGTCTAGTGTGAATGTTGTATTACCTCGTGGGTTACAGACTGGTCACATGGCTATGACGTCATGGAAGGTCCTGTAGTCAGTGGTGGCTACCCGGGGTCACAGCTGACCGGCCTCAGCTATGCACACAGGTGAAGTCTATGGCAGCTCTCATCTGACTGTGAGCAGACCTATGTTTAGCTTTTCGCACAGATGTAGCAGAGTTGAAGATGCTCCCTCATCTTTCGACTATGGAGGGGTATTTTTTGGGTAATAAATATGGAGTCCTAAATGTCTTCTGTTTTATTTCTAATAAAATATTTTTTTCTCTGTATTGTTGTTTTATTTTACTGTGATTCATGGTTACTCCAACAGCCAATCACAGACGTGCATTCTGTGTGACAGTGTCTGTGATTGGCTGTTGGGTCCCTCACACATATAAGTGTAAAAATAAATAAATAATTAAAAAAAATGACTTAGCACTTCGCAGTATTTTTGATTCCCAGCTCAGATAAAGCGGACGGCTATGGGCTGCCACCCCCATCTGCGTGGCTTTACCTTGGCGTGGAATCAAAATACAGGAAGCCCATTTATTTTATTTTTTTAATTATTTAAAAAAATAATTAAAAAAAATGTGTGGGCTCCTGCCATATTTTGATCACCAATCAGGTAAAACCAGACAGCTGTAGACTGGGATTCTCAGTGTGGTAAGGCCCAAGCGTATTGAATCCCCCACGCTAAACACCACAGCCCGCAGCTCCCCCTGGAAATGCTGCATTGTTTCTTAGTGCCATTTCCATGCGCTTTATCTGGCTTGTCTAGCGGCCCTGATGGTGGTGGCACACTGAGTAATAAAGGGGTTAATACCAGCTTTGTAGTCTCAGCTGGTACTAAGCCTGAAATTCATGGTGTCACACCAAATTAGACATGGCCACCATATATGTCTAATAAACAGTAAAGAAAAAAAACACAACAAATAGAATTTTTTTTAATTAGAAAGAAATCAAGAAAACATTTAGCGACTCCATCTTTATTATAAAAAAAAATCCTTAGTCCGATGTAGTCCACAGGTAGGGCAATGTCAGCTCTGCTTCATTGCTCTGTACAGTCAAGCATCTATACAGAGCGAGAAGCAGGAAGAGCAAAGTTAGCTCTGCTTCATCACTCTCTACAGATAAGTATCTCTACAGAGCGAGAAGCAGAGAGAGCAATGTCAGCTCTGCTTCACCACTCTGTACAGACAGTGTTTCCCTACAGTGTGAGAAGCAAGCTGACACTGAGAGTATGATTCCACTTGTGTATGACACATGTGAGTCTCACATTGTGTCACCCTGCAAGGCACACTCTCCTGACAGGAGCGCCTCAGCTGTATAGAAATACATGCAGCCACCCGCTCATGTCAGGAGATTGTGTGCCATGCAGGGTGATACTGATGCAAGACTTGCATAGTGACAGTCAAAGTTCAATCGAGTCCATGAGCACTGGACTTGAGTGAACCCTGACGTTACCATGAACATGGCCGAAAACAGCCAAAGACTGCCAAGTGACAGCAGTGCAGTGAATATCCCCAGAAGTTAATGATCGTACCCGGAAGTAGAAGTGGCCAGGAGAAAGCGGCTGAGTGGGTCTACAGGATGCGTCACAGAACCTGTAAGTATATTCATAATGTTTTTTAATAATTTGCTTCTTTTTGCAGACCCTGGACATGAAGTGGACCCGAACTGTAACACAAGCTTCCCAGAAAAGCTTGTGTTCGGGATCGTGTGCACAAACACTGTGTGTTTGGTACAGACCCTGAACTTTACAGTTCGGGTTCGCCCATCATCATGCCAGAGATTATATGACATTTGTATGGGAAGGTCAACTAACTGGAATAATGAGATTATTGTGTTTGATTGTGAGAAAAACATAAATATTATGTCTTCTCATGAGATATTTTTTCTCTAGACATATGACCATCATAGAATGGATTCTACCTGCTTGGAGTACTGCTTGGAGGTTATTTGAGTGAATAGACTTCATGAACAGTCGTATTTTGTAAACTTCTCTAATGTACAGGAAATTTAACTCGAGCATTTTTAAACTCTGATGCTCAATGATCAATCAAGTGACAAGCAATGGTGGGCAGTGAACACTTGCTCATCAGTACTAATCGTCAGTGGTTTCTGAAGTTGCCTGGCTATACTAAAACTACTCCTTTTTACTGGCTACAACCTACCTATCCTACCTCACTTATATTACATAAACCTAATTTGAAGACAGTCTTTATTTAATTCTATGGACAGATTGATCCCTAGTTACAGGGATCTGGATCTACACAGGGTCCGCTGTGTTTTATCAGTAGACTGGCTGCTGCAAGGTGGAGCAAACTTATAGGAAAAGATCCACACCACAGAAGTCAAATGCTGGAATTAGAAAACAGGCACAATGTAAAAATCAGGAAAACAGAGTCAGAGTCAGGATCATTAGGCAAGCCAAGAGTTAATTTGGTCCAAAGTCAGCAATAGGTACCAAAAGCTAAGTCAGGCAGAAGAGATCTACTAGACCACAGACCAGAATTAGAATACACTGATAACAGGATATGAGTATGCAGCAACTGCAGGCTTCATAAATGAGAGGTCAGGAATGAGAAGGAATCCAGCAGCTGGAGGGATCTCAGGGTTAAAACTCCATTTGTTCCATCATTAAAAAAAGTTCTAAAAACTAAAAATCATAGTGATAAACAAATGTGTTTCGGGCACAAAAATGCTCTTAACACTAGAACTACTGAGGTAGTCATTTTGACTACTTTGCACTATGTATTTCTATATAGGTGTCACGAGTCCAGTAGTTCTAGTGTTAACTAAAGGGAATCTGTCACCACTTTGACCTTTTTAAACTGTTAATATGGCTATACAGGTTATAGAATGTTAAAAAAAAATGTCATAACTGTGTGCCTCATATCAGATGCCTTGTTGTGGAAATATTATCTTTTATGTAAATGAGCTCTTCTAGGCTATGGGGGCGGATGCTGCCCCAAGGATAAGTGAGGCATGGACTATGCAGCAAGATCGGGTCTAGCCCAGAACTGACAGCTTTCAAATGAAAAGGTGGATTATTGACACAAGTGGGCCTGTTCCTCTGAGAATCCAACCACTACAGACAAGACACAACTTGGACATGCAACTTGGAGTCTCCACATTTACAAAAAATAGAGGCAGACAGCAGAACAGTGGCATCAATTGCCCCACAGTTGCCCATAGTGTCTTTGCACAGCAGTCAGGCATGGGCTATGATGCTGCCAATGCTCTTACACAAAACCTTTTCAAGATGTGTCAAGAACTGGGAATAAGAATGAATAAGGCAGTTTTTGTGGAAGCTGATTACAACATAGATGAGTATATAAAAGTTTGCATCATAAATAGTGATGGGCGGATTCGCAGACAACCAGGACTGGCAGACCTAACCGTATTTAAAAAAAATCTTTTTCCGGCCTATGCCTAATCCTGGTTATCTGGCCAGACGCTGATCCCCATATATGTCTATGGGGACCAGAATCTGACCATTAAAAATCATGGTAGACGGAATAGGGGGATAGTCACCAGTGCACTATACTTACCAAGGCTCTGTGGTAGCTGTAACTGCTCCCGCGGCTGAGCATTACCGTTCATGCACATACACTGCTTTCCCAGACCACTGGCGTCTGTGGTTGGTTGTAGTCAGACGCGCCCCTACCCTGAGTGGCAGTGTGTCTGACTGCTTCCAATCACAGACGCTATGTGCATCTATCATAGTATAAAAATCAATAAATACATTTTAAAAAATTAGCTTAGAGTTCTCCCATATTATGATACCAAACACAAATAAAGCATACGGCTATAGGCTGCAGCCCCCAGCTGTGTGCTTATCTTGGCTGTGTATCAAAATTATTTAAATAGTTAAAAACAACGTGCAGTTCCCCTAATTTTGATACTTAGCCATGATAAAGCCCTACAGCTGGGGCCTAATATTCTCAGGCTGGAGAGACCCATGGTTATTTGGCAATCCCTCAGCCTAAAAATAACCTGCAGCTACCCAGGATTGTCATATCCATTAGATGTGACAACTCCAGCACATTACCTGGCTCTTCTTGAGTGCCCTGATGCAGTGCCAATCGGGGTAAAAAGAGGTTCATTTCAGCTCAAACATCCAAAAAAATCCTTTATTTGGAAGAAAAAATAAAAAAACTACCTTCTTTCACCACTTTAATAACCCCCAAAACACCCCTGAAGGCTGACATAATCCACAAGAGGTCCCAAGGATGATTCAGCTCTGCTACATCTAAAATTACCACGCGCCATCATGAAACATGTCTGCATGCTGTAACTGCAGGCAGAAAATGAACTGGGATCAGCGGTGACATCACTCAGATTAGTTGCGGTCACAGCTGGAAGTTCCCACGGTCCTCCACCTGTGACCACAGGTAGCTCCGGGTACTTTATTAAAATCTGTGACCCCACCTGATGTCAGGTCAGCTGTGGTCACAGGTGAAGGACCGTGGGAACCTCCAACAGGGACTGCAACTAACCCGAGTGATGACACCATTGATCGCGCCACATTCTCTGTCTGCACTTACAGTGTGCAGATATATTACATGATTGCTTGCTGTATTATCAGATGTAGCATAGCTGAATCATTGTGGCACTTTGTGTGGATTATGTTGGACCTGCAGTGGTGTTTTGGGGGTTAATACAGTGGTGAAAGAGGGTTTTTTCCTCTTTTATTCCAAATAAAGGATTTTTTGGGTGTTTGTGTTTATCTATTTTTACTTACAGTTTAGTAATGGGGGTCTTATAGATGCCTCCCATTACTAATCTAAACGGGGCTTTACACTCAGCGACATCACTAGCGATGTCACTCGTGAAAGCACCCACCCCTGTCATTTGTGCGTTACGGGCAAATCACTGCCCGTGGCGCACAATATCGCTAGTACCCGTCACACCAACTTACCTTCCTAGCGACATCGCTGTGGGCGGCGAACAGCCTCTTTTTTAAGGGGGGCGGTTTTTGCGGCGTCACAGCGACATCACACGTCAGGCGTCCAATAGAAGCGGAGGGGAGGAGAGCAAACACATGAAAGTCACGCCCACCTTGTTGCCGGAGGACACAGGTACGATGTTGTTTGTCGTTCCTAGGGTGTCACACGTAGCGATGTGTGCTGCCTCAGGAATGATGAACAACCTGCATCCAGCACTAGCAACGATATTTAGGAAATGGACGACGTGTCAACAATCAACGATTTGGTGAGTATTTTGCATAATTAGCGGTCGCTTGTACGTGTCACACGCAACAACGTCGCTAACAGGCTGGATGTGCGTCACAAATTCCGTGACCCCAATGACATCTCATTAGCGATGTTGTTGCGTGTAACGGGGCCTTCAGGCTTTGTGGCAGCTGTGAGCTGCGATTAACCCCTTTTTACCCATGGTAAAGTTCCGGGATTGTCATATCTAATGGATGCGATAATTCCACATGGCTGCAGGCTGCCATTTTTAGGCTGGGTGTTATGATCTGGTCACCGTGAACAATCACAGAAACCCCATCAGCAGAAAAATACAAGAGTAGTTGGAACCTGAGCTGACCGAAATCCCCTATCTGTCAGATCACACTAGAAGTAGCTGTGGAGCGTTCCTAAACACACCTAGATGCCTTGTCACAGACGAAGAAAGTTACTACACCTCACAAATAGAAATGAGGAAACCTATCTTGCCTCAGAGTAGTCCCCAAAGAAATAGCAAGACACCAACATATAGACCCAATGGTGATGTAAGAAAACACAATACAGATACGACATATAGATTAGCAAAGGTGAGGCCAAACTTCCTACATACAACAGGAAAGGAAAGAAAACTGATTGTAGTCAGTGCAAAATCCTGCAGAAAAATACCAATCTCCTGATATACAAAACCCTGAAACCACACGGTCTCTTCCCCACTATATCAGGTACTCCTGTAAATAATAGGAGAAACAAAATACCAAAAAAACACAAGAAATACAAAAGTGCAAATAATCAAATAGAACAGAGAGAATCTCCATTTTCTTGCAGTGAGGCTTGCAGAGGGTTTATGGTTCGATCGCCAAAAGCGTGGCTTTTCACAGTAAGGCTATATGCACACGTTGTGTATTTGCATGCGTCCTGCGTCTCCAGCACAATCCCTCTCTCTTTCCTACTCACTGATCACAGGTGTGGCTCTGCACGGCTGTCACAAAGCTAAGGCGGCTTTTCCTCTTTTGAAAATGGCTGCCGCTCATTATTCAATCTGGTATTCCATGCTTTCCCCGCCCACCGGCGCCTATGATTGGTTGCAGTCAGACACGCCCCCACGCTGAGTAACAGCTGTCTCACTGCAACCAATCACAGCCGTCGGTGGGCAGGTCTATATCGTGCAGTAAAATAAATAAATAAATAATTTTAAAAAAAAACTGCGGTTCCCCCCCAATTTTGATACCAGCCAAGATAATGCCACACAGCTGAAGGCTGGTATTGTCAGGATGGGGAGCGCCACGTTATGGGGAGCCCATCACCCTAACAATATCAGCCAGCAGCCGCCCGGAATTAACACATCAATTAGATGCAACAGTCCAGGGACTCTACCCAGCTCATCTCGAATTGCCCTGGTGCGGTGGCAATCGGGGTAATAAGGTTAGGTTAATTATGACAGGCATCTCCGCGAAATACCTTTCATTATTAACGTGTAAGTGAAAGTAAATAAACACACACAACAAAAAATCCTTTATTTGGAAAAAAAGACAAAAAACACCCCTCATTTACCACTTTATTAATCCCCAAACAACAATCCAGGTCCGAAGTAATCCACACGACGATTTCAGCTCTGCTACATGAAGCTGACAGGGAGCACCGTAGAACACGAGCGCTCTGTGTCAGCTCCACGCAGCAACTGACGTGAGCCGCGCTGTCACCGGAGACTTCACTCAGGTAGTGCCTGCATGTAATATGTATCTCTCTCTCCCTCTCTCTCTCTTTCTCTCTCTCTCTTTCTATCTTTCTCTCTTTTTCTCTCTCTTTCTTTTTCTCTCTCTCTTTTTCTCTCTCTCGCTCTATCTTTTTCTCTCTCTTTCTCTCACTCTTCCTCTCTCTCTCCCTCTCTCTCTCTTTCACTCTTACTTTTTCTCTCTCTCTCTTTTTCTCTCTCTTGCTCTCTCTTTTTCTCTCTCTATCTCTCTCTCTTCCTCTCTCTCTCCCTCTCTTTCTCTTTCTCTCTCTCTCTTTTTCTCTCTCTGTCTTTTTCTCTCTCTTTTTCTCTCTTTCTCTCTCTCTTTCTCCCTCTCTCTCTTTCTCTCTCACTTTTTCTCCCTCTTTCTCTCTTTCTCTCTCGTTCTCTCTTTCTCTTTTTCTCTCTCTCTTTTTCTCTCTCTCTTTTTCTCTCCCTCTCTTTCTCTCTCTCTCTTTTTCTCTCTCTTTTTCTCTCTTTCTCTCTCTCTTTCTCCCTCTCTCTCTTTCTCTCTCTCTTTCTCTCTCTCTCTTTTTCTCCCTCTTTCTCTCTCTCTCTTTCTCTCTCGTTCTCTCTCTCTCTTTTTCTCTCTCTCTATTTCTCTCTCTCTTTTTCTCTCTCTCTCTTTGTCTCTCTCTTTCTTTCTCTTTCTCTCTCTCTTTCTCTCTTATTCTCTTTCTCTCTTTTTTTCTCTCTCTTTTTCTCTATCTTTTTCTCTCTTTCTCTCTCTTTCTTTCTCTCGCTCTCTCTTTCTCTCTCTCTCTTTCTCAATCTCTTTTTCTCCCTCTCTCTCTCTTTCTCTCTCTGTTTTTCTCTCTCTCATCTCTCTTTCTCTATCTCTCTCTCTTTCTCTCTCTTTCTCTCTCTCTTTCTTTTTCTTTTACTCTCTCTCTTTCTCTCTTTCTCTCTCTTTCTCTCTCATGCTCTCTTTTTCTCTCTTTTTATCTCTCTGTCTCTTTTTCTCTTTCTCTCTCTCTTTCTCTCTTTTTCTCTCTCTCTCTCTTTCTCTCTCTCTGTCCTTTGTGTAGCTGAATAATCCACTTCTGGATTCTCTGCTGCAATACAGAGGTCAAGATTACCAAAAATTACTATGTTTTTCATTAGAGGCAGTGGCTCAATGGGTAGAGCTACTGCCTAAGGAGAATTACTTCATGAGTTCGAGTCCCGGCCGTCCTGGTAAAGAATTTAATTTTAAATTATAATTATCATTTGTTTAGAATTATAATTTAATTTACTTATGCACTGAAGGGAGGAGCCAGACATCAGCTATGAGCCACGGGACACACCTCTAAAATCGGAGCAGTTCACGGAATGAGGCTGCATTGCTCTCTCCTCTCTCTCCTCTCTCTCCTCTCTCTCTCTCTTTCTCTCTCTCTCTTTTTTGCTCTCTCTCCTCTCTCTTTTTCTCTCTCTTTCTCTCTCTCTTTCTCTCTCTCTTTTTCTCTCTCTTTCTCTCTCTCTCACTTTTTCTCTCTCTCTTTTACTCTCTCTTTCTCTCTCTCTTTCTCTTTCTCTATCTTTTTCTCTCTCTCTTTTTCTCTCTTTCTCTCTCTCGTTTTCTCTTTTTCTCTCTCTCTTTTTCTCTCTCTCTTTCTCTCTCTCTCTTTCTTTTTCTCTCTCTTTTTCTTTCTCTTTATCTCTCTCTTTTTCTCTCTTTTCCCCTCTCTTTCTCATCTTTGTAGCTGAATAATCCACTTCTGGATTCTCTACTGAAATACAGAGGTCAAGATTTTCAAATCATCCTATGCTTTTAATTGAAGGCAGTGGCTCAATAGGTAGAGCTACTGCCTAAGGAGAAATAGTACACGAGTTCGAGTCCTGGCTGCCCCGGTAAAGAATTTAATTATTATTTATTTATAATTATAATTTAATTTAATTATGCACTGAGGGGAGGAGCCGGACATCAGCTGTGAGCCACGGGACACACCTCTAAAATCGGAGCAGTTCATGGAATGAGGCTGCATTGCTCTCTCCTCTCTCTCCTACCCCTCTACTCTCTCCTCTCTCTTTTCTCTCTCTCTCCCCTCTCTCTCTTCTCTCTCTCTCTTCTCTCTCTGTTCTCTCTCTCCTCTCTCTCCTCTCTCTCTTTTTCTCCTCTCCTACTCCTCTCTCTCCTCTCTCTCCTCTCTCTCTTCTCTCACTCTCTCTTCGCTCTCTCTTTTCTCTATCTCTTCTCTCTCTTCTCTCTCTCTCTTCTCTCTCTATTCTTTCTCTTCTTTCTCTTTTATCTCTCTCTCTTCTCTCTCTTTTCTCTCTCTCAGACCTGGCGATTTTCAGCTGATGTGGTCACCTGACGGAATCAGCTGACACTATAAGTCGAGCGGTGAGGCCGTCTTTTTACCGCCTGGCCTGCTAAACTATCAGCTGATGCTGTCGGACAGGAGTCTGCACAGAAGTGTGTAGTTTTGGGGTTTTTTGCACTGATGTATCAGCTGATTGTATAAAAGCCGTTTATGCAATCAGCTGCTGTGTCATATGATTCAGGCCCTTGAACCTGAAACATCATCTGATCGCTTTGCCTTCCAGCAAACTGATCAGATGATATTGGATCCGGATTGGACGGCGCGGGACCCTTGACCCAGGATTACTGCGGAGGGGGGGTCTTTATTTCAATGAAGATGGAGTCACTAATTGTGCTGTGTTTTATTTGTAATAAAAATATTTTCCTGTGTGTTGTGTTTTTTTTATCTGTACTAGAAATTCATGGTGGACATGTCTAATATTGGCGTGACACCATGGATTTCGGGCTTAGGGCCAGTTTATAATATACAGCTAGCCCTAACCCCATTATTACCCAGAGAGCCACCTGTCACCAGGGCAGCTTTAAGAGTTGGATACAGCTGCGGACTGCAATTCGCAGCAGGGGTGCCCAGAAAGCTTGGCACCCTGCGGTGTGGATTCCAATCCCCGGCTGCCTAGTTGTAGCTGGCTGGACATAAAAATTGGGCGAAGCCCACGTTATATTTTTTTAATTATTTCATGAAATTCATGAAATAATTTAAAAAAAGGGCTTCCCTATATTTTTGGTTCCCAGCCAGTTACAAATAGGCAGCTGAGGGTTGGGGCAGCCCGTAGCTGCCTGCTGTACCTGGCTAGCATACAAAAACATGGCGAAGCTCACGTAATTTTTGGAGGGGGGGAAAAAACTCCTGCATGCAGTCCTGGATGGAGTATGCTGAGCCTTGTAGTTCTGCAGCTGCTGTCTGCTGTCAGTCTGTATGGAGGAGAGCAGACAGCAGCTGCAGAACTACAAGGCTCAGCATCCATCCTTTATCCAGGACTGTATGCTGGAGGGAGAGGCAGGGGGAGCAGAACTACAAGGCTCAGCATACTTCATCCACTAGTGTATGCAGGAGAGCAGACAGCAGCTGCAGAACTACAAGGCTCAGCATGCTGCATCCAGGACTGTATGCTGGAGGGAGAGACAGGGAAAGCAGAACTACAAGGCTCAGCATGCTCCATTCACTAGTGTATGCAGGAGAGCAGACAGCAACTGCAGAACTACAAGGCTTAGCATACTCCATACAGGACTGTATGCAGGAGTTTTTTGACCACCGAAAAAATGACGTGGGCTTTGTCATATTTTTGTATACTAGCCAGGTAAAGCAGGCAGGTACGACTGCCCCCAACCCCCAGCTGCCTATTTGTACCCGGCTGGGAACTAAAAAAATAGGGAAGTCCTTTTTTTAATTATTTCATGAATTTCATGAAATAATTAAAAAAAAAACGACATGGGCTTCACCCCATTTTTGTGTCCAGCCAGGTACAATGAGGCAGCTGGCGATTGGAATCCGCAGCACAGGTTGGCCCGAGCTTTCTGGGCCCCTATGCTGTGAATTGCAGTCCGCAGCCGCCCCAGGAAGTGGCGATTTCATAGAAGTGCCATCATCTGGCGCTGTGTCCAACTCTTCCACCTGCCCTGGTGATGGGTGGCTCACTGGGTAATAATAAGTTAATACTAGCTTTGTTTTACTAGCTAGTATTAAGCCAGAGATTCCTAATGTCAGGCAAGTTTGACCCAGCCATTAATAATCTCCAATAAAGGGTTAAAAAAAAGACACCACACAGAGAAAAAATACTTTAATAGAAATAAATAAACAGACACACTTAGAGACTCCATGTTTATTACTCCCTCTCACCCATCCACGATCCTGGTCTTCTGTCTTCTTTCTCCTTCAACCCATGCAGCTCTGCTACATCAGACAGCATTGCATGGGAGTTAATGCTCCCGTGCAGTCTAATCACTCAGTGAGTGAGCAGAGGCTACAAGTTGTAAGTGGTGACGTCACCACTGCCACCATTGCTATAGTAATCTGACAGGTGGGTTACTATAGCAATGGTGATCTCCGATCACCTGATTCCCAGTGCCGCTATTCACCGGCTGTGGCATCCAGTCCCTGCATGTGGGCTGACTTTATAAAGAGCGCCGACATGCAGGAACGTGGAGTTAAGCATGTGCCCAAGCATCTTGCTGGTACACGGAGATGCTCAAATGAGCACTGCGTACCGGAGAGATGCACTGACAGGACCTAGCATGACGTCTAGCCATGTGATCAGTCTGTAGCCAATGAGATAATAGACATGTGACTGGTCACATGCTATGACGACGTCACGGAAGGTCATATCATCAGTGCTGGTTACCGGGAGGGCGCAGCGATGATCGGAAGGGAAAGGGGCGGGGGACAGAGTGCAGGACGCATCGCGGGGACCTATAAGTATAATGGCAATGTTTATTAACTGTATGTGTACATGTATAATGTGTTTGTATGTGTTTGTTTTTGCCTGCTATTGTTTTCAATGGGGTTCGAAGGTGTTCATCGAACTTTTGTCGAACTAACCCGACATTCAACGAACCGAACCGAAATCGAACACTAAGGGGATGGCTCAACACTAGTAATGATTGATCACTTCACCAAATTTGCCGTGGTTGTCTCCACCAGGGATCAGACCGCTGAATCCGCAGCGGAAGCGATCTGTAAATATTTTATCCCAACCTACAGCTGTCCACAACTGATACATTCAGATCAGGGGTCTGCTTCCAGGGTAAACTCATGACTGAGTTGCTGCAGGTCTATGGCATCAAACAATCGCGAACGACACTCTACCGTCTACAAGGGAATGGGGCCTGTGAGCGGTTCAATCGTACACTGCTACAGATGTTGAGGACACTTCAACAGCAACAGAAGGCGAGTTGGACTGAGTTCATCCCTGAACTTGTGTGGGCCTATAACAATAGAGTCCATAGCACTACCGGGTTAACCCCTTACATGATGATGTTTGGGCGGCCTGGGAGGGTGGTCGAGGAACCGAACCTGTCAGTACCTGGGGAACTTGAGTATTGTGCAGCCAGTGAATGGGTTCAGAGTTACCAATGGAAGTCTGTTTTCATGACTGCTACAAGGAACTACCGCTCCCCACCCCCGTTTTATGCCACTGTTATGTTCACAGTTTGCAGTTGCAGATCCAGAATTTAATATATTTCTAAACTGTGGTACATGCACACCAATTTTTTTGGTCTTAGTCAGTTGTATTATTTGTTTTCAGACATCCGGATTTGATATATTATGTCTCTGACATTTATCCCATCCATTTTGGAGGTTTGTCCGTCTTCTGAGTTGTATGTTACTGCCATATAGAGAAAGACACTTCCTTTTGTTAACCATAACATATTTTGGATATTTTTGCTTTTCTCAAAAAAAAACAAAGTGGTCGCACTGGCTGGGAGAGGGGGATTCAATTCTCATTTTCCTGTCCAATTCATGCAGGCTTTTCCATTTGATGCTTGTCAGCCCTGTCTCTTGCCTGATCTTTTGTGTTTTAATTTTGTAGTACTCACAACTTTTGCATAATAAAATATAAAAAACTTTTTTACTAGTCTCTTGGTTTTCGTTCTTCTTGTTCTGCTTGTTTACAATGGATCAGTGTAGTGTATCACACAAGATGGGATTAGATCTGTGGCCCTGCTCCATAATCTTCAATGGAAGCAGTGGTGTAATGTTTCACTATGTGTCATCTATTTCTATGGAAACCATGGTGTAATATGATCCCTATGCAAGCAGTGGTGCAATGTGTGAGTGGTATATCACAGATTATGGATTAGATACATGGCTGGGGGAAGGTGACCTGGAAAGCAGGGCATACACAGGTAAGTCATAGCTGGTCATTCACAGGTCACAGCTAGGTCTCCTTTTTTTGTGTTGCCAGTAGTGGAAGGGGTATCCGAGCACCAGGCCTACACCTCAATCTATTGCACCTCTTTCTGAACAATGTTTAAGGCAGAAATGCTGGGCTAGGCCCTGTCCCATACATCCAAAGTGCGCCATTATACCATTTGCACTTTGGGGCAATTGATGCCACTTTAGCAGTGTCTGCCTCTGTTGGAGATCCACACAAGTATACAAATCTTTTTTTATCTCCACTGAAATACTGTGGCAGAAGCACAGAATAATCAATCAGTATCTATATGCTGAAATGTCTATTTGTGGCATGCCGTAGGATCAGGAAATTTAGTTATGTGGATTTTGATGCTGAAATTTCAATTGCTGGCAGGAACACAGATTTTGCAATCTCTATTTAGATTATGAAAATGCCATTTTTGCCTGGAGCACAAATTTTCCACTATTTAGATATTAAAATAGCAATTTGTAGCTTGACCACAGAATGTTCACTATTTAGGTGATTATATGACAATTTTTATCTGGAGCACAGAATGACCACTATTTAGATAAGAAAATAGCAATTTTTAGCTCAACCACAGAATGACCACTATTTAGATGAGGAAAAAGCAATTTTTAGCGTGACCACAGAATTACCACTATTTAGATGTCAAAATAGCAATTTTTAGCAGCAGCACATAATGAACACTATTTAGATGACAAAATAGGAATTTTTGGCTGGAGCACATAATGACCACTAGTTAGATGAGGAAATAGCAATTTTAAGCTGGAGCACAGAATGACCACTGCTTAGGTGAGGAAATAGCAATTTTTAGCTGGAACACACAATTAGCAATCACTAGATGATGAAATGAAACTTTTTTGGCACACAGCGCTCCCTACACTGCATGCCCCTGCACTTCCCTATTCTACACTATTGCCTATCTATCTCAACTACCTAAAACTAAACCCAATAGCTAAGCTAACTATCTGTCTAGCAGCAGAACCATCCCTAAACTGTAGGAATCACAAAATGGCGCCAACGCCACATGTACATTTTATATATTCAAAAGGACATGTGACTTTCACAGCCTATAACACAAGCCCTTTGTGTTTGAACGTTCATGCTTTATTTACCTTGATTGGCTGCTGGAACATACACACATTAAGTTAAGAATTTTTTTTTTTTTTCAAAAAGTCAGCTGCTCCTCTCACCTCTACCCACCCCTTTCCCTCATCAAACATGTCTCTCCACTCATCATACAGCACCAATATAGTAGCCAAAGTAATAGCATGGTACTAGAAAAGCCAAGAACGGTTGCTAAATAAAACCGAACATTGCTGGCATTTCAGAAAATTACTCGGGGATCCGAACACAAATCCGAAAGGGCAAGGCTCATGCCAAATTTGAGATTGACCAACCTTTTCCGAACAAGTTTGCTCAACTCTATAGAACACTTGACCTAAAAATTACATGATACTATAAACTGGACAGTAACTTTAAATGTTCGAATACCATTTCTCAATCAAATAATCATCATGTTCCTCTTGTGAGTTCTAAAAAAATAAACACGGAAAAATACAATAATAATTAAATTCATTGTTATTCAATGCCGTAATGTAATATGCAGACTTATAATAAGCGGAATTCTTTAGAGAAATAAACAAAAGGTACTGCAACCACATACCTGTATTTCAAGCCCTAATCGCTTCTTTAAATTTTAAATATGGTAAGTTTTTTTTTTATGTTTGTGATCTTTTTACAATTATACACATTTAATAACATTTTCAGAAGTATCTAAAGACAAGGGAAATGAAAGCTATATGTTTTTTACAAAATCATTCATCAAGAACTAATTGAAGCCTTCATACAGTTTAGAGCTGATAAAACACTGTAACAATAAACAATAACAAAATTCACTAGAGAAGGATTTGTTTTGCCTTGAGGAATAGAGTTCTGTTCTATCTAGGGGATTCCTAGTTAAAGAATCACCATTTCTTTCTTTTCAATTTGATTGGGATAAACAGACCTTCCTCTTGATAATCATGAAGGGGAAGCTGTGTCAAATGTATTAGTATTGCTCCAATGGAGCTATTCTCATTGTAGACATTTGCAATTGTTTGTGTTTGACATTCTATAGAAACATAAGCAGAATATTTCAAACAAGTTTAATCTCCTCAATGTTTTTTTTTCGAAAGTATAAATTTCCTTTTCTGTATCTTCTAAAATTGAAGCTTCCAAGTAAAAATTGAAAGCAGATCTGTCACCAGACTTGACTATACAAACTGTTAAACAGATCTCTTAGACCTGTGATGGTGTACCTACTTTTTAAACCAATGTTAGAATGGCTGTATAATCAGGTTGCATGCATTTATATAATGATGCATACTGTTTGTAGTGTCAAATCTGCTTATACAGTGGGTACGGAAAGTATTCAGACCCCTTTACATTTTTCACTCTTTGTTTCATTGCAGCCATTTGGTAATTCAAAAAAGTTCATTTTTTTCTCATTACTGTACACTGAGCACCCCATCTTGACAGAAAAGAACCCCTAGAAATGTAGAGATTTTTGCAAATTTATTCAACAAGAAAAACTGAAATATCACATGGTCATAAGCATTCAGACCCTTTGCTCAGACACTCATTTTTAAGTCATATGCTGTCCATTTCTTTGTGATCCTCCTTGAGATGGTTCTACTCCTTCATTGGAATCTAGCTGTGTTTAATTAAACTGATAGGACTTGATTTGGAAAGGCACACACCTGTCTATATAGGAGCTCACAGCTCACAATGCATAACAGACCAAATGAGAATCATGAGGTCAAAGCAACTGCCCAAGGAGCTCAGAGACAGAACTGTGGCAAGGCACAGATCTGAATAAGGTTACAAAAGAATTTCTACAGTACTCAAGGTTCCAAAGAGCACAGTGCCCTTCATAATCCTTACATGGAAGAAGCATGGGACCACCAGAAGTTGTCCAAGACATGGCTGTCCAGCCAAACAGAGCAACCGTGGGAGAAAAGCCTTGATGAGAGTAAAGAAAAACCCCAAGATCACTGTGGTTAAGCTCAAGAGATGCAGTAGGGTCATGGGAGAAAATTCCACAAAGTCAACTATCACCGCAGCCTTCCACCAGTCAGGCCTTTATGGCAGAGTGCAAGACATATGAATGCCCGCGTAGAGTTTGCAAAAAAACACATGAAGGTCTCCCAGACTATGAGAAATAAGATTCTCTGGTCTGATGAGATGAAGATAGAATTACAACCAGCACCAGTGACGTCCATCATCCCCAGTGACCTGTCACATGACCGGCTTCCAAGGATCCCGTTCCTCTGGATGGACACTACTGGTTAACGTCCTGGCAGCGCATTAACTTCATACTCTCATCCTGCCCTGTGGTTGTGCAAAGGCTGCACAACCACATCAGGTGAGCAGTTTCTAAGGGCGGCTTTGCACGTTGCGACATTGCACGTGCGATGTCGGTGGGGTCAAATCGAAAGTGACGCACATCCGGCATCGCAGTCGATATCGCAACGTGCAAATCCTTTTTGATACGATGAACGAGCGCAAAAGCGTCGTTATCGTATCATCGCTGCAGCCTCCGACATTTCCATAATGCCAGTGCAGCGACAGGTGCGATGTTGTTCCTCGCTCCTGCGGCAGCACACATCGCTGTGTGTGAAGCCGCAGGAGCGAGGAACTTCAACTTACCTGCCGCCGGCTGCAATGAGAAGGACGGAGGTGGGCGGGATGTTTACATCCTGCTCATCTCCGCCCCTCCGCTTCAATTGGCCGCCTGCCGTGTGACGTCACTGTGACGCCGCACGACCCGCCCCCTCAGGAAGGAGGCGGGTCACCGGCCAGAGGGACGTCGCACGGCAGGTTTGTGCGTGTAAAGCTGCCGTAGCGATAATAATCGCTACGGCAGCTTTCACTATATATCGAACGTGCGACGGGGGCGGGACTATCGCTGCAGCATCGGTAACAAATTGTTATTGATGTCGCAGCGTGCAAAGCCCGCCGAACACCTTTCCATATTGGCATCTCGTAGATCCTTCATATGCGCTCCTTTGTTTAAACTCTTTACTTAAATAACTAAATAACTAAATAACTATCCATTGACATAGTTACATAGTTGCATAGTTTGAAGAAAGACCTATGTCCATCTAGTTCAACCTTCCTCCACCAAATATACATTTTGTCATTAAGTAATTTATAACCGACAATGTTGTGTGTACTGAAGAAATTATCCAGCCCTTTTTTCAAAGCTGGTAGTATCTGCCATTACTACCTCTTGCAGTAGGGTATTTGAATGAAATTAAATCCTATGGCAGGAGTCCAAGGAGGACTGTACTGCTGACACAGAGACATGAAAAAGCTAGACTGCAGTTTGCAAAACTGTATGTAAGTCAAAAACGTTCGGGGAATGCCTCTTATGGACACATGAGACCAAGATAGAGCTTTTGGTCAATCACATCATCCTACTGTTTACTGAAAAGGGAATGAGGACAAAGAAAAGTACACAGTATCAACAGTCAAATATGGTGGAGATTTAAAGATGTTTTGGGGTTATTTTGCTGCCCATGGTAATGGGTGCCTTGTCTGTCTGAAAGGCATCATGAAATCTGAAGATTACCAAAGTATTTTGGGTTGCAATTGTGGTGTCCAGTGTCATAAAGCTGGGTTTGCATCCTAGGTCAGGGGTCTTCCAGCAGGGCAATGACCCCAAACATAATTCAAAAATCACTGGATAGAAACAAAGCACTGGAGAGTTCATAAGTGTCCAGCAATACGTTTGAATCTCAAATCCATTGATGACCTGTGGTGAGGTCTTCAAATTGCTGTTAGGAGATGGCACTCATCAAATATGAGAGACCTGCAGCGGTTTGCAAAAGAAGAGTGGTCCAAAATTCTAGTTGAGAGGTGTAATAAGCTTGTTGATGGTTATAGGAAATGATTGATTGCAGTTGTTTATTCCAAAGAGTGTGCAACCAAATATTAAAATGAGGGTGACAACAATTATGTCCGGCCCATTTTTTGAGTTTTTTTGTGAAATACAGCATGTTCAATTTGCCTTTTTCTCTGTTTTTTTCTTGTTGTTCCAATACACAGGTAGGAAACAAATATACGTGTAACAAAACATGTAATTGGAATAATTTTCTTGTAGGAGAGACATTTTATTTTCTGTTTAATTCAAGTGTCATTCACTGTGCTCCAATTCTTTTGCATGCGAGAATAAGAGCACAGGTGTGGAAAAAATGTAGATCTTAAATGACCTATCTTCTCCACTGTCTGTTTTGGGTTTATCAGACTACACTCGGACATCATCCGAGTGCAGTCCAATATTTTGCATGCACCCATTGACTTGTATGAATGCGTGCCATCGGATATAAGTTGCAAATCGCAGCATGCAGCAATTTTCTTCTCTTGTCAACTCAGCATAAGAAAAATCACTAGTTAGCACTTCCCCATAGTATAACAATGGGACAAGTGCTATCCTAGATGGCTGCAGGCTGCTATTTTTAGATTGGGGAGCCCAGTAAGCATGGGTATCCCTAGCCTGAGAATACCACCCTCAGCTGTTGAGTTTTATCTTCGCTGGGTATCAAAATTGGGGGGGATTTTACGCTAATTTTTAAACTATTTATTTAAATAATTTTAAAAACCCCGCAAGCAATTCCTCTTTTTGATGCACGGTGAAAATAAGCGCACAGCTGGGGACTGCAGCCTGTAGCCATGGGCTTTATCTGGGCTCGTATCAATACATGGGGCTCTACGCCAATTCTTTTATTTATTTTTTTATCACCCATATAAGGACACAGACTTTGAAACCAATCATAGATGCTGTCTTAGAAGTTGGGGTCGTGGTCCAACAGCAGCCAATCAGAGACGCTGGTGGAAATGGAAAGCAGTGAGTATGCATTAGAGATAATTGTCGGACCCGGAAGTAGCTGCGGGAACTCGGTAAGTATGTACTGCTTTAACCCTTTTTTGTCTTCTTTCTTTCACAGCCCCCTTACACTATTCTACAACTCATCACTTTTGCCTCCCATTGAATTTAATGAGTTCGACTAGATTCGACAATCGGATCGGCTAGGATCAAGAATCTGATCGTGCTCTCAGGTGGGAGAGGCGATCCTGAACCAATCTAACCCTTGGCAGGATCGCTTATCTCTAGTCAGGGTCAATTCAAAAGTGGGCAACTATATTATTACAAGGATTGGAAGGCTGCCAGTATGATGAGAGGTTTGAAAAGCAGAACTTGTTTTTCTTAGAAAAAAAAGACGTCTCATATTTATACTTACAAATCCATGTATTGTCATTACAAAGGACTGGCACATGACTTGTTCCTTCCAAAGACAATACTAAGGAGCAGGGAGCCCTCATTAAAGCAATTCTAGGATTCTATTAGGAAAGGGTTCTTTATAGTTAGAACAGTTAGACTGTGGCATGCCGTATTGCAAGAGGTAGGAATGACAGATGTTATAACAGCTTTTAAAAAAGTCTGGCTGATTTTCTCAGTACACATAACATTGTAAGTTATAGATAATTTAGTGACAAAAAATGTATAATTGGTGGAGGAAGGTTGAACTTGATGGTCCTAGGTGTTTTTTCAACCTATGTAACTATGTAACTATGAAATTTACATTCAAGATTTAAATATGTTTAACTCCGTTGGCATAAAAATTGTTCAACACTTGTCCTACCATCAGTCTACTCATATGTTAAGTGGTTTATCTTTTTATGCTTGGTCTTAAAATACTAACAAATCTTGTTTTGGTTTGAATTTTCTAAAACTCTTTGCCTCCATTTGCTTTCCTCACAAAGTTCTTTTGTGTTTAAACTGGATAACTAATTTTGTGAGAGCATAGCTCATTAGTTTGTGCTTTCACAGATATTAAATCAGGAGAGTTTCTCTTAATACATTTCTTTTGAAGCCACAAAACTTGATCTCTGATCAGAGCCTCTCTCAAATCACCAAAGGCACAAACCTTACTGTGTTTCATTAATTTGTTGCCACATAGTTCCAATTCTTTAGACTGTATAAATTTCAAACATGTCAAACTTTTAATCTGAGTTTTTACTTAAAGGAAAACTCATAAGGATTTATGAAAAATGATAAACAATAAAATTATACATCATGATTAGAGATGAGTGAAGCTTTCAAAGTTTGATTCGCCGAGCCTTACGAAACAAATGCTATATGTATGCCAAACCTTATCAAATCCCATTAGACTCAATGAGAGGCAAAACCAAAGGCAGAGAAAACACCTTTAGGGGGTCAAAAAGCCTCCAAAACAGCAAAAATAGGTTTTACAGTGCAGACCTACTGTTTTGGCATAGCAATTAGCTTCATAGACTATTGACATAACAAATATTGTGAAGGATGAGAAACAGGTATAGGGCTGGTGCTCCCACATCCTTGCCAGTACAGACAAGACACAACTTGCAAACTAATCTTGGAGTCTTGATGTTTAAAAATGTTTCATGCAGACAGCAGGACAGTGGCATCAATTGTCCCCTCTCCCATTTCCCCATAGTGTCTATGCACAGCAGTGAGGTATGGTCCATGCAACACACAGGATGTAGCCTGTCATTTCAATTTGGAAAATAAATATGCAAATGAGTGTCCTGCTGAGGTCCATGCCTGTTGTGCCTGCACCATCCTGCTGAGGTCCACGCCTGTTGTGCCTGCACCATCTTGCTGAGGTCCATGCCTGTTGTGCCTGCACCATCCAGCTGAGGTCCATGCCTGTTGTGCCCACACCACCCTGGTACAGCTCACATCTGCTCCACCTGATGACGTGCACTTGCTGTCCCTTGTGCTGCCATGTTTGCTGCTGTTCTCCCTGTCCTGCTGTAAGCTCTACCGCTCAGCTGCCACAGTTTTGGTAACTGCACTGAGAGTGGCCTTTGGCATTCTGCCTCATGGCGGGTGCTTAGTTAGGCCCCTCCCACTAAAGGGTAAGTCTGGGTTCCCCGTGTGATCCAGTAGGTCCACTAGTCCTGCTCGCCACCTTATCCTTAGCAGTGAACATTACAGTCATCAATTACCCCCCCCACCCCATTTCATCATAGTGTCTTTCCACGTCAGGGAGGTATGGTCCATGCAACACACAGGATATGGCCTGGCATTTAAATTTTAAAAATAAAAAGGGGGATGACTGAAAGGATTAGGCCTCTTGTTCCTACACATCTGAAAGTACAAACAAGACACAACCTGGAGACCCATCTTGAAGTTTGGAGATTTAAAAACAATTCTGGCAGACAGCAGGACAGTGGCATCAATTGCTCCCCCCATTTCCCAATATTGTCTTTGCACAGCAGTATGCTCCATGCAACACACGCGGTGTCTCACAAGGGTAAAAAAAATAGGCATTGTCACTTCCGTAACAGCTGATGGGCTCTCGCTCACCCTGACTGTAGTGGGTAAACAAGTGGAGGTTCTGCAGTCGGAGATCCGTGTGATAATAGTTTTGACAGTGATGCAGGAGGAGGAAGAAGCAGCAGACTTATTTGATTTTTTGGCTAGTGGCTGAGTACACCTGGTAGTCCACATTTTATTGCAGTAAAATTCCCACAGTAATGCATGTTGGTTGAGCATATGCTGATTCATGTATGTAGTAGTCAAATTATTTGACTTTTTGCCTCTACGGTGTCGTTGTTTACAATTTTGGCAGATAATGAAAGTTGGGTTATCCTTTGCGGTCTCAAAAAAGGCCCAGGCTAGGCAACACTTCCCTTCCTGCGAACTGCAGACCTGCCACGAGTTGTGGCTGATGATGCAGTGCTTCTCCTGGTTACATCACTAGGTGTTAGTGCTTGAAACACCAACATAACCTCCTCGTCTTTCTTCTCATTTGATATAAATAAAATTTCCTAGTAAAATCCAGTGGATTCCAATCTCTACAGATCTGCTATTCACTTCTAGTTGGTGCTCTTTTCCCACATATATGCTCTGTCAATGTTACAAATAAAAGCAGATGAACTCTGTAATCCCTTAACTTTATAGTAAGTACTTCATTTTTGGCTTACTGTTTATACATGAACCAAAGTTATTTGAAGGCTAAAATCACAAGTGGAACAGTAAAAATTGGTCTTCACACTTCAAAAATATGCCAGTCTGATGTGGAAATGCATTGTGGAATAAAAACTGCTTCTTTATATTATTGGACCAAGGATCTGCATTTTGGTTAATACAGACCAGAAATGTGAATTGACTTTGCCTTCAAGCATCCCGTTGCAGTTCATGCCCTAGCTTCGGGTCAGCCGCAAATGTTATTGAATATTCACAGGAGCTGTACCTACACAAGTTGCTCAGGTGAGCATATTACCTGGATCGATATCTCCTTTTATAAAGGTATCACCCTATGGTCTGGTGTATTCTGTTTCCCCACAGGGTTTATATAAAATCTAAAATAAATAAATGATTTGTTTTTATAGTTACTGCTTACATGAACTACTATTATGGAATAATGTTGAAACAGATAATTGTTGGTTAAGCATTTTAGAGATAATAGTCTCTAAATCATATTGGATGATAATGCCACACTTAAAAATATAGTGATATTGACTTTAGCCCATATGTAGTTCTCTCTAAATGCTTCCTTTCTTTCAAATTAGCCATTAAAATGAAATCCCACTTGGAGTTTAAATTTTATTAATTCCTGGTCTTTGTGCCAATAACTCTTCTATGGCTGTAACAAAAGCCAAGCCCAGTCTTCCTAAAATGCTTGATCACCATCAATTTTCATAGTAGGGGACGTAGTTATATTAAGATGATACATTAAAGGCACAATTAAAGTGCTTTTAATGCTTCTTTTCATCCCTTTATGAAAAGGAAATTGTTAGTATCATTTAAAGTGCAATTCTGATAAATGTCTTTTCTTTGCTTGAAATTTAGGTCAACAAATGAATTCAAATAAAGTTGTAAAATTACTTTGCAATAACATTAAGGAAAAAGATGGGATGTATAACTGTGAGTGATGTATGTCAATAATTATATGCTTAAGTAGATTTAGAACACATAGATCATTACACCATAGAACATACTTATTAGCTAAAGTCAATAGATTTTTTTCTCAAGAATACCTAGTACTATCTGAAAAGATTGTGGTATGTGTTTTACTATTGTATTAACATTATATATACACATATATTGTATATACACAATAAGGTGAAGAAATATTTGGACAGTGAGCCCATCTTTGTGATTTGGGCTCCACATGCCACTATTTTATTAGTTACAATGAAACAACTGAGATGCAACTGAAGTGTACACTTTCAGGTTTAATTAAAGGGGTTGAATAAACATATCCTGTGAAAAATTTAGGAATTGCAATTGTTTTTCCACAAAGCGTCCTTTGCCATAAATAAAATGTTCATTTTTTTATTTTTTGAATAAAATCCTTTGCAGGCAATGAATCCTGAAGTCTGGTGGAACCAATGGATATCACCAAACACTGGGTCTCCTGCTTTATAAAGCTTTGCAAGGCCTTACTGCAAATTACTTCAGTTGTTGCTTATTTGTGGGTCTTTCTCTATTAAATTATGTATTATGCATGTGAAATGCAGGCTCAATGGGTATGACATCTAGTGATTGATTCGGCTATTTTCAGAATTTTAAACTTATTTGCCTTAAACTCCTTGGTTACTTTCTCAGTATGTTTTGGGTCATTGTTAACCTGTACAGTGAAGTGTCGTCCAATCAACCTTGCTGCATTTGGTTGAATCAAAGCAGAAAGCATAGCTTTCTACACTTCAGAATTCATCTGGCTGCTTTTGTCTTCAGTCACATCAATAAACACTGGTGACAAAGTGCCACTGGAGGCCATGCATGCCCATCACATCACACTGCCTCCACAATGTTTTACAAAGGATGTGACGTGTGGTTTGGATCATGAGCCAATGTCAGGCTTCTCCATACTTTCTTCTTCCAATCATCTGTCCAAAGAATGATCTTCAAGAACTTGGCTGTCTACCCTCTATGGTTTTTGGCAAGGTTTATTTTGGTCTATTTTTAAGGCTGGGTAATGGTTTGCACCTTGTGATGAACCTTCTGTATTTGCTCTCATGAAGCTTTCTCTTTTTAATGTAGACTTAGATACTGAAACACCTACTTTTTGGAGAGTGTTCTTCACTAGGGTGGATGTTGTGAAGAGCTTTTTCTTTACCATGGAAAGTATTCTGCAATCATCCACTGCTCTTTTCGTCCATGGATGTTCAGGTCTTTTTGAGTTCCCAAGCTCACCAGTGCGATTTTTTTTTCTTTTTGCAGAATTTACCAAACTGTTGATTTGGCCACTTCTAACATGTCTGCTATGTTGCTGATGGATTTCTTCCTTTTATTGTAGACTAGTGATGGTCAGTTTCTCTTCCATTAAGAGCTCTTTTGACCTCATGTTGTGGGTTCACAGCAACAGCTCCAAACTCCAGACATGAAATCAGCTCCAGACCTTTTATCTATTTCATTGAATATGGATTAATGAGGGAATAGCCAATGAAGCTCACAAAAGAGCTTTTGAGATAATTGTTCAATTACAAATGGTCCCTTGAAAAACAGGCAGCTACATATTAAAGAGTAGTAGTTCCTAAACTCTTTCTCAAATTAGAACGTGAATACCCTCAAATTAAAGCTGAGTCTGCACATTAAATGGAACATGTCAGGTGCAAAATGCACCCAGAACCAGGAGCAGTTCTGAGTGTATATTGCTAATCCCTGCCTAATCTAGTTGCATAGATTAAGGGATCTTTAGAAAAAGTATTTCTAAAGATTCTTTATAATATGCTAATGAAGCCAGCGATTAGCTGTGAGGGTGTTACTTCCTCCAACTAGCCGCCCTTTTAGCATGTTAGTACAGGTTAGTACAGGTTCCCTTTAAGCTTATATTGATTATATAACTTCACCTTGAAAATGTTTTGGTACACAGCAAAACTGCCAAATCTTGTGCAACTCTCCAAATTTCTGGACCTCACTCTACATGATTTTATATATATATATATATATATATATATATACTGTATATATCTATATATATAATTGCCTTATTCTGTCTGTCTGTCTGTCTGTCTATCTGTCTGTCTATCTGTCTATCTGTCTGTCTGTCATGCTCCGAAATTGTGTCCTTACGGTGACACAAAGCTGATTGGCCGCTGGGCTCGCCATGGCCCCGCCCCCCCCACACGGATTGGCCTCTCGCCCCGGCTCTCTGCAGGCCCCGCCCCCCTCACGCAATCCACGCTCGCTCTGGCCCAACTGACACGGAGCCCCGATTCCCAGGTGAGTACACACACACACATCAGATCACACTCACTCTCACACACACCTCACACATCACAACATGCTGGGATATCGCTTGCTTCTACACTGGCTCCGTCAGGATCCCAGCAGCGCCAGACATAACCTTGCGATGCTGGGATCTTCACGGAGGCCGTGAAAGCTGGTAACCATTATACACATCGGGTAACTAAGGTCCCTTAGTTACCCGATGTGTATCATAGTTAACAGTGTACAGCGGCTCACACTCACTCTCACACACACCTCACACACACATCACACACACATCACATCGCATCCACACATCAAGGTCCTGCAGCGCTGGAAAATACAGACACATAACAGCACACACACATAACAGCACACACATACACACACACAAATCAGATCACACTCACACACACACACATCACATCGCATCCACATACTCACAACATCCTGGGATATCGCTTGCTTCTCGGCCTCGATACTGTGCTGTTGTGATCTTCCAGGACCTGCCGGAGGATCACATGGCCAGAAGCATGTGATATCCCCGGATGTTGTGAGTATAAGCGCGTATGTGCGATATCGTCAGTGTCTGTGTGTGTGAGTGGATGCGATCGGGTGTGTGTGAGTGGATGCGATCGGGTGTGTGTGAGTGGATGCGATCGGGTGTGTGTGAGTGGATGCGATCGGGTGTGTGTGAGTGGATGCGATCGGGTGTGTGTGAGTGGATGCGATCGGGTGTGTGAGTGTCGGCAGAGGAGCACGGCGTGCTGGAGGAGGCTGGGAGCAGAGAGGCTGATCATGGGAAAGGCTGGGAGGAGAGAGGCTGATGGTGGGGGAGGCTGGGACGAGGGAGGCTGATGCTGGTGGAGGCTGATGCTTGGGGAGGCTGGGAGCGGAAGGCTGATGCTGAGGGAGGCTGGGAGAGGGAGGCTGGGAGGAAGGAGGCTGGGAGGAGAGAGGCTGATCCTGGGGAAGGCTGGGAAGGGGAGGCTGATGCTGGGGGAGGCTGGAAGGAGAGAGGCTGGAAGGAGAGAGGCTGATGCATGGGGAGGCTGATGCTGGGGGAGGCTGGAAGGAGAGAGGCTAATGCTGGTGGAGGCTGATGCTTGGGGAGGCTGATGCTGGGGGAGACTGGGAGGGGAAGGCTGATGCTGAGGGAGGCTGGGAGGAAGGAGGCTGGGAGGAGAGAGGCTGATCCTGGGGAAGACTGGGAACGGGAGGCTGATGCTGAGGGAGGCTGGAAGGAGAGAGGCTGATGCTGGGGGAGGCTGGAAGGAGAGAGGCTGATGCTGGTGGAGGCTGATGCTTGGGGAGGCTGATGCTGGGGGAGACTGGGAGCGGAAGGCTGATGCTGAGGGAGGCTGGGAGAGGGAGGCTGGGAGGAAGGAGGCTGGGAGGAGAGAGGCTGATCCTGGGGAAGGCTGGGAAGGGGAGGCTGATGCTGGGGGAGGCTGGAAGGAGAGAGGCTGATGCTGGTGGAGGCTGATGCATGGGGAGGCTGATGCTGGGGGAGACTGGGAGCAGAAGGCTGATGCTGAGGGAGGCTGGGAGGAAGGAGGCTGGGAGGAGAGAGGCTGATCCTGGGGAAGGCTGGGAAGGGGAGGCTGATGCTGAGGGAAGCTGGAAGGAGAGAGGCTGATGCTGGGGGAGGCTGGAAGGAGAGAGGCTGAGGCTGGGAGGAGAGAGGCTGATGCTGGGGAAGGCTGATGCTGAGGGAGGCTGGGAGGGGAAAGCTGATGCTGGGGAAGGCTGGGAGGACGGAGGCTGGGAGGAGAGAGGCTGATCCTGGGAAGGCTGGGAGAGGGAGGCTGATGCTGGAGGAGGCTGGAAGGAGAGAGGCTGATGCTGGCGGAGGCTGATGCTGGGGAGGCTGGGAGAGGGAGGCTGATGCTGAGGGAGGCTGGGAGGAGGGAGGCTGGGAGAGGTAGGCTGAGAGAAGAGAGGCTGATGCACACACACACACACACACACACACACACACACACACGCGCGCGCGCACTGCACAACACACCACACACACACACACACACTGGGAACCACAAACAACTGCCCTACACAGACACCCACACATACAGACAACGCTGCACACACAGACAACGCTGCACACACAAACACCGCGGCACACACAAATATACGCACATACCGCACAACACACACATTGCTCAAAACATACCTCCCCCCAAAACACACCACACACACACAAACCGCGCAACACACACACAACGCTACAGACACACAGCGCTCCACAAACAACGCAACACACGCAACACACATACAACACCGCTCTCACCCCCCGTCACACCCAGACAACACCCAGAACATGTACAGCGCCTACACAAACACTTGGTAACTACAGACAACAACATCTCTCTATATATATATATATATATATATATAACAAAAATCATACATGAACTACACAATACGTAAATTCTAGAATACCCGATGCGTAGAATCGGGCCACCTTCTAGTATATATATATATATATATATCATAGTATCATAGTTTTTAAGGTTGAAGGGAGACTCTAAGTCCATCTAGTTCATCCCGTAGCCTAACATGTTGATCCAGAGGAAGGCAAAAAAACCCCAATGTGGCAAACAAGTTCCAATGGGGAAAAAATTTCCTTCCTGACTCCACATACGGCAATCAGACTAGTTCCCTGGATCAATACCCTGTCATAAAATCTAATATACATAACTGGTAATATCAAATTTTTCAAGAAAGGCATCCAGGCTCTGCTTAAATGTTAGTAGTGAATCACTCATTGCAACATCATGCGGCAGAGAGCTCCATAGTCTCACTGCTCGTACAGTAAAGAATCCTCGTCTGTGATTATGATTAAACCTTCTTTCCTCAAGACGTAGCGGATGCCCCCGTGTTCCAGTCGCAGGCCTAGGTGTAAAAAGATCTTTGGAAAGGTCTCTGTACTGTCCCCTCATATATTTATACATTGTGATTAGATCCCCCCTAAGCCTTCGTTTTTCCAAACTAAATAACCCCAAGTTTAATAGCCTGTCTTGGTATTGCAGCCCACCCATTCCTCTAATAATCTTGGTGGCTCTTCTCTGCAATCTCTCCAGTTCAGCTATGTCCTTCTTATATATCGGTGACCAGAATTGTACACAGTATTCTAAGTGTGGTCGCACTAGTGACTATATAAACAAGGGAAAAATTTCAAGCACAGTCACAGATCCACGGAAATCTGTGACTGTGCTGGAAGTTTTCCCTTGTTTCTATACCAATGGTAAGCCCCAAACCTCTCCTTGTATGTCCAAAGGATCGCTGTATATTATTCTATGAAGACAAATGTATGGTGAGCTGGCTAAAAAGGTCTTATTTATATATATTTATATTTTTGTATATATATATATATATATATATATATATATATATATATATATTTTACAGCTGGGAATATAATTTGCTATGTTTGCACAACACTTTTACTGTGATTGTATTGATGCTAGAGCCACAGAGAGTGTTGTTCAGCAGTAGGACTTATGGGGTTTTTCCTGGATCAGACAGACTTGCTGTGTATGGCCCCCATGAAAGGCATGTGGATGGAGAATAGGGAAGTCCTCACAGTGGGCTGCCTTCTTTATAGCAAGCACAATAAGAGTAAAGCAAGAGCCTGTGCTCTTACAACGATAGTGACAGATAGTCATGCTTGCTGGTTACTCTTCCAAAGGACTGCATATCTGCTTTACCACGGTGGCTCATTGACATTCACTTTCTGTGGCTCTAATTATTTAGCAATCATGGTGAGAGTGTTGTAAAGACCCGGTCTGCACTCCTCTCACTGTGGCTACATAGGAGAAAGGATATGCACCCTATATTATACTAAATTAAGTTGGTAAATTGGTATACAAGATATAGCAAAGTTCAGCATCTGTTTTCAGCAAGAAGGCAACAAATTAGGGTAATTAACTTTATAAAAAATGATATGCATATGATATTACATATCTAGGTTTAAAATGAAAAGAAAAACAAAGTTTACTCTTTAATTGCACAACTCATATTAATGTAATGATCAGCAATGCTACTGAGTTAGTGTATATATAACATACCGTAGATTTTATATGTAGCAAACTAGAGGAATGATTTACATTCATCTACATCAGCTAAATTCTCAACTCATCTTATCTAACAAATTAAATGACTTCTAAAGGAAGACCCTGTGTGTAGTTTTGGCTATAAATCTGCTTCCCATATTGTTTAAGACATTGCCAGCTTCCCATCCGGTTGGTGGAGATTCTCCTGGTGGTAAGGGCATTGGTTGTCATTTTTATTATACCATACATCATATTTATTAGACAAAGCAGCAGCTGTACCTGACCTTGAATTATCTCAGCTTTTTCTCAGTCTTTCTTCTTTCCCACAAAGTAAGAAAGTATCAGATTATTGAAAGAAGCAAAACATGCCCCGAATCCATCTCATTAAAATCTAAACAGATATTACATAAATATTCAGAAAATAAAATGAACATTCTTGTAGAAAATAATTATATTTACTTGGTTAACATACGTTAAAGATAACAAAGGACGTTCCATGTGTCTTCTGAAGTTGTCAAAATGTTTGTTAAAGACGAAAATCTTTATTGATCGTAATGGGAATTTTAACAGACACGAACTGGAAAAGGACATACAATATGTGTCACTGGAATGGAACAAAGAGAAAAAACTTTTACATTTAAATGTCTTAAGTGTTCAACACAGTTCATGCTTGACTCCATTATTCTCCTTTTTTTCTGACGTGCTTTATTCATCAAATTGGATACAGAACATTTGGAACATTCGGAATAATTATTTCACTGTCATAACAAAGATGATCAAACAATAATATTTACTGTTTTGCATATGTCTTTCATTAATTTAAATATGTAAATTAACTCATTGACAACGTAGATATTCAAATGTATAAAATTCAAGGAATAATTATAAAATAAAATAATCTGACAACTCATCCTAAAATAACGAGGAAATGTGTTAAGAAAAGAAAACATATATGTTAATGTGAGGACACATAAAAAATCTATGTATACTGTATGTATACTTATATGATAAAGTATTATAATCTGAAGTTATATTTTTAGAATAAAATGTACAAGCACAGGGATTATATAAAATAATCAGCATTTAAAAGAGCCGCAAAAATCACTACATAATAATAGAATTGTATATATATGAGCGTGGTAGTCCCAAAATTCTATCTAGTAATGGAATTAATAAAGACCAAAAATAAAGTCATCCTACTAGATCAGGCTTAGAAATTTGTATCATGTAGGCTTTCAAAAAGAAAATAAAGTAGGCAGCGGGAAAAAGAGGTAAAGTGGCAAGCTGGACTTGGAGGTGTCTGGTGTGTAATTATGGGAAAAACTAAGTTTGAAATGTCCATTTCTTAACACAAGTGGACATAATTGATCTAGAATTTAACTAGAATAGCATGTAAATAAAAAAAAACATTCTAAAAAATACAAAAGCAATAAAAAATTGACTTAGTAACAAAAAAATCATAGAAGCGCCTTTTACTTTCAAGAAATTGGGAATACAATAGACTTTCCAAGTCTATAGATTAAGAGAAACTTTGAGGTTTGTGCTAATGAAAATGTGTAAAAATTCTGGTGAACATGCCATACATGTCACATTTGTGAATTCTTAAAGATGCTTTTTGTGTCCCATTAGACACTATTTTAAGGGGTTAAAAAGAGGAAACGTAGCAAGGTAGATTTGTAAATGATGGCATATTTGTTTTGATCATTCGCCAACTATGGGTAATGACTATGGGTAATGTTGATTTGCATTGTGTTTTAAATGACGCATTAAAGCCCATATTGTTCAAAAAAGTCTAGAAAACACATTTTTCAGGGAAAATATGTCCCTCCATCCTTTTTTGCATTGCTGCTGAAAGGCAAGACACAGTTTATGCAAGGTTTTGCAAATTCTGCCGGATTATAAATCAAATTGTTGCATTCCTCAATTAAGAATTGAAGGCCTCTTTATACAGTAGTGTGTTTGGGACCTAAGCTCTATAGTTAAAGTGGTTGACCCCAAATTCTACCTATCAGGGAATATGAACAAAATAGTGACAGGGTCAGGTCCAGAATGTAATGCAATATTTTCTTCACAGTGGCCTGTGCAGGAAAAATGCATCATCAGATGTGTGTTCCCCCCACAACAACTGATCATCAGAATTTAGAGACGTTGGCTGTGAACTGATTGGTCGAATAGCTGGACAATTCCTAAAGGACTTTTGTGAAAATCTCAAGTTATTCAATATCTAAAGATGAAAACTTCCATCCAACTGCAGATACCTCCATCAATTCAAAAATGGCTTTCTAGAAGTTCCTCAAGAAGGGAACTTTATAGAGCCTTGTGTTGAACGTAGTGGAGGTGTGTATGTTCAGCCTCTGCTCCATTCAACTTTAACGAACGTCCAGAAATAGCCAAGCTCTGTGAAGTAGAGTGAAGGTTGAGCATGTGTGCCTCTGCTCCACATAAGCTGTTAAACCCCCAGCAACCAATTCTGCGAATTTGGTAGATATGAAAAGAATGAGTCTTCTCAGTTTCCATCCTGCATTTTTCTACAAACCCCCCCACCCCACAAAAAAAGTGTCTAGCAGTTGAATATATGAGTAGGAGACCTTAGTAATCTACTATTTTAACATGCTTTTACAAAGCTTTGTATCTATATTATAATAAAATCAGAAATTTTAATTATCTTTTATTATAACAATTAAGCTATTTGCTCTTAAGATTTCTTTGACATTCTTAATGGTCAATATAAAGTGAGAAATCCGGTCTTGGCATAAATTATTCTTTAATTTTAGATGGAATTGTAAAATAATTTTAAGATTTTTGCTTTCTTTATGGAAAGCAGATATAATAAACAAATCTTATTTAATCTGCTCATTCAATGTTTTATTCTTTGGCACACATACCTCTTTTAGCACTATTAAGCACACTGAATAATTGCTTCCTCGGATAGTTCTCTAGACTTTTATCCGGTATCACATCCTCATTCGCCTGTCTATATTTCACTGAAAATACAATTATTGAAGCCACAGTATTCATTTTACACACAAACAATATCTTTGCTTGCAGATATGCAAATGACTAAGCACATTCGGTACTTCAAAGTGAATTGCCTATTCACCTAATTATTTAACTGTGTCAATGGGCTCTGCATTATCATATGTAATTGAATAGTTCAACAAGATAACAGGTTAACATAGACACTATCCAGCAAAATTAAATAATGCACTCTTCACTCTGAATAAGGAGGGTGACACTTAAAAACGTGACATTCATATTATTTAAATGGAAAGCTGGATACATTAGTGTACATTAAATAACACATATTAATTCAGGTACATACCATGCATAATTCCTCTGGAATGTATCATCTGTGAAAGAGTAAAACTAGTGCAAAAATGTGACTAGTCATATAGTTCTGAAGAGTAGATACATATACAAAGTATGTGACAAAGGTGAGTACACCCTAACATTTTTGTACATATTTTACTATATCTTTATATGGGACAACACTGAAGATAACACTTTGATAGAATGTAAAGTAGTCAGTGTTCAGCTTGTATAACAGTGTAAATTTGGTGTGACCTCTAAATAACAACACACAGCCATTCAAGATTAATCTCCTTGAAAAAAGTGAGTACACCTCTAAGTGAAGAAGTTTCCTTGGTGTCAATATTTTGTGTTGCCACCTTGATTTTCAAGCCTTGTGAAGGGATGCGATCAATCTCTGCTTCAGTATGTCAAAGTATATGTTGACATTAATGGTTCCCTCAATGAACTGTTACTCCCACAGCTGGCAGCATTCATTCAGCCCCAAACCATGACACTCCCACTACAATGCTTGACTGTAGGCAAGACACACTTGTCTTTGTACTACTCACCTGCTTGCTGCCAGACATGCTTGATACTATATGAACCAAATAAGTTTATTTTGGTATCATCAGACCACAAGACATGGTTTCAGTAATCTATGTCCCTAGCCTGCTTGCCAACTGTGGCCTCTATTATGCATCATCTTAAGAAGACGCTTCCTTCTGGGACAACAGCCATGCACACCAACTTGATACAGTTTGCGGCATATGGTCTGAGCACTGACAGGCTGGCCTCGACCCCTTAAACCTTTGCAACAATGCTGACAGCACTCATATGTCTATTCCAAAGAGACAACCTCTGGAAATGATGCTGAGCCTGTGAACTCAACTTCTTTGGTAGACCGTGGCGAGGACTCTTCTGAGTGGAACCTGTTAAACTGCTGTATGGTCTTGGCCACCATGCTGCAGCTCAATATCAGGGTGTTGGCAAATTTTCCTATAGCCCAGGCCATCTTTATGTATAGCAAAATTCTAGTTTTCAGATCCTCAGAGAATTTTTTGCCATGAAGTGCCATGTTGATCTTCCAGTGACCAGTATGAGTGAGTGTTTGAATGATAAGACTAAATTTAACACACCTGCTCCTCATTCACATCTGGGATTTGTAACACGTATAAGTCACATGACACCAAGGAGGAAAATTGGCTAACTGGGCATAATTTGGCAATTTTTACTTTGAAGTGTAATCACTTTTGTTGCTAGAGGTTTAAATAATAATGGCTGTATGTTGAGTAATTTAGGGACACATCAAATTTACACTGTTATACAAGCTGCTCATCGACTACTTTACATTGTATCAAAGTGTCAAATTTCAGTGTTGACCCATGAAAAGATATAATAAAATATTTACAACAATGTGAGCGATGTACTCACTTTTGTGCTATACTGTATACTTATCATAGATACTGGCTGGTGAATGGTTTATGCATCTATTTTTAATGCTCTTATTCATCTTTTATATTGATGGCTGGACTATACACGTCAATCATTTTTTACCTTTTGAGTTCTCCTATTTCCTCCTTAATTGTAAGCTTATGAGCAGTTCCCATATTTCCTCCTTAATTGTAAGCTTGTGAGCAGGGCCCTCATTCCTTTTTGTTTGAATTTTTAAATAATATATTGCTGTAATGTGCTATATAGTTCCTACATGTCCCCTTTTATTTGAAAAAACACTGTAGAATATGTTAACACTATAGAAGTAATACTACTATAAACTCTGAATAAACTTTAGGGCATTTCTGAAAAGCTTGAAAGTCAGGAAATGTAATCTAAAAATGTACCAAGCATGAAACAATTGTTTGGACCTTTCTTGTTGACTTAAAGGGTTATTCTCAGTGTTCTATCTTTAGAACTACACCATTCCCAGTTTCCTGGCTTTTTGATTATAAGGGAACATATTGCTCCTACTAGTGGTACTGAGGCACGACTGGTCTGCACTGCGCACTCTCCAATTCTCAAGTAGAAGCAGCTTTATCTTTGCAACCTTGGAGGAATGTAGGAGCAATGAAGATAGCTATCGATCCACTCAGCTTCAGAGTAGCGATAACAAGATCTCTTTCAAAAAGCTTCAAAGCATGTGCTCCTTGCCTAACCAGGAAACTGGCTAGTTGTGATAAACTGAAGAGGTTATTATAACCTAAGCAATAAGCCCACTATAAAGGCCCCGTCACACTAAGCAACATCGCTAGCAACATCGCTGCTAACGAACAACTTTTGTGACGTTGCTAGCGATGTTGCTGTGTGTGACATCCAGCAACAACCTGGCCCCTGCTGTGAGGTCGTTGGTTGTTGCTGAATGTCCTGGGCCATTTTTTAGTTGTTGCTGTCCTGCTGTGAAGCACAGATCGCTGTGTGTGACAGCGAGACAGCAACAACTAATGTGCAGTGAGCAGGGAGCCAGCTTCTGCTGAGGCTGGTAACTAATGTAAACATCGGGTAACCAAGAAGCCCTGTCCTTGGTTACCCGATATTTACCTTTGATACCAGCCTCCTCCGCTCTCACTGCCTGTGCTGCCGGCTCCTGCTCTGTGCACATGTAGCTGCAGCACACATCAGGCAATTAACCCGATGTGTGCTGTAACTAGGAGAGCAAGGAGCCAGCACTAAGCAGTGTGCGCTGCTCCCTGCTCTGCGCACATTTAGCTGCAGCACACATCAGGCAATTAACCTGATGTGTGCTGTAAGTAGGAGAGCAAGGAGCCAGCGCTCAGTGTGCGCTGCTCCCTGCTCTGTGCACATTTAGCTGCAGCACACATCGGGTTAATTAACCTGATGTGTGCTGTAACTAGGAGACTGGGGGCTGGTCACTGGTTGCTGGTGAGCTCACCAGCAACTCGTGTAGCCACGCTCCAGCGATCCCTGCCAGGTCAGGTTGCTGGTGGGATCGCTGGAGCGTCGCAGTGTGACAGCTCACCAGCAACCTCCTAGCAACTTACCAGCGATCCCTATCGTTGTTGGGATCGCTGGTAAGTTGCTTAGTGTGACTGGACCTTAACACTATAATTGAGAACTGGTAAGATTTATTAAAAAGAGGTAAATTGTAAAGTTGTTTGTTTTTATGTCCAATTTGCAATATGATTTATTTATGAAGTGCAGAAAATACTTTAACCTCTTACCAACATTTGATGCACTGGGTACGCCCTAGCTCATGTCCGTATAATCCCCGCCGGTTACTGTGGTGAGTCGGCAGTGAGTCCCACACATGTCTGCTGATTTGTACAGCAGACATGTGCAGCTATCAGGTGCACATGGATCCATGATCCACCTGCGCCTGTTAACACCCTAGATTGCACTGTCAAAATGTGACAGAGCGATGTACATAGCCATGGCTGGGATGTAGCACCCCTGAAGCTATCAGGGAGCTACAAGGTACTGCATCCTGTCAATGATGCAGGGCGTACCCTCAGGTACCCAGAAGACCAGTGCCAGTAACAACAAAACACAATATGATCCCTGTTTTTCTCCCTTTTCCAAAGACTGGTGACAGACTAGGGTTGGACCCAGTGGATGGCCACCCAGGGGTGGAGCCAATCTAGTCTATTAGACAACCACCAGGTGGGAGGGGACAGAGAGACAGTCAGTCAGTGACAGTGAGAGTGAGTGGAAGTAAGAGGAGCTAGATGTCAGCACTGACAAGAGAGTGTGACGGTGACCTGAGGGTCCAGGTGTGTGGTTGCTGGTAGAGTACGGTGGAGTACTCCCGGAACCATAGCACAAATGGGATACAGAATACTAGATCAGGCAAATGCTCCAGGCAGACCTGATAAAATCTGCACAGTGAGGGGACCATCCAGGACCTCACTGACCTTGAAGTTCAGGACACAGTAGCAATGGGAGAACCGGGGAACAGGACCAGAGAATCCGAAGCCACAGGGTTCACACTACCTGTCATACGGACTGTGACTGAGAGACTACCAGGAGGGGACCCCCAGACACTCCAAGCCACGGGGATGCACCAACCAGAGGCAGGTGCAAGGGAAAGAAGCCACCAGGTCACCACACTGGCACTGGGACTAAGGGGACCAGCGGTCAAGACCAGCTGTCTTCGGGTTACCAGTTACCACCATACAGCGAGTAAAGGAACCAGTTATACTGCAATCCATTGTGTGGCTTACCTTTTTTTTGCACATAACCACATCAACTATCCCCTGGGTCGTTGCCCTACTTGCGGAGGGCCCAACATCCTGGCTGCCATAAACACCACCCCAGTAGTGAAAACTGTGTAGCGGCAGCTCCACAAAATAATCACAACCCTCAAGTGGCGTCACGATAAAACTTTTATTTCAAATCTCCTGTAAAAATAACCCCTTTTAACCCCAGGGTCACGGAACCGGGGAACGGCCACCAAGTGACATCTCCCCAGCAATACACCGCCCGGGACTGAGTACCCCATAATCCTGGGGCGAGACAGGGAACACGCCTTTTCCTGCCGCCATAGGAGACCCCGTGATGCGATCACAGGGAGCCGATGGTTGCCATGGTAGTACAGGGTCATGTGATGACTCGTATCGCTATCAAGACTCCCTTCCTGTTGCAGCCGGCAGAACACTGACTGTAACAGAAGATGAGTATCTCTGTTGATCTGAGCTTTGCAGATATGATCAGCAAAAATGAACAAGCGATCAGATTGCTGATCCTTATAGTCCTCTAGGGGGACTAGTAAAATAAATTAAAAAAAGTAAAAAGGTTTTAATTTTTTTTTTAAAAAAATAAAAAAATGTAAACGTTTAAATCACCCCCCCACTTGCCACATTGAAAATTAAGGGGTTAAAAAATAAAAAACATACACATATTTGGTATTGCCACATTCAGAAATGCCTGACTTGATTGGCAAATAGAGTAACTCAAAAAAAAAATCCAAATGCCAAAATTACATTTTTTGGTCATCGCAAATTTTGCGCAAAATGCAATAATAAGCAATCAAAAGATAGCATCCGTACAATAATGGTACGGTTAAAAACATCAGCTCGAGATTCAAAAATAGACCATCATGGAGCCTTATATCCTGAAAACTCTACAGGTCATGGAAAATGGCGCAACAAGTGCATCTGTTTTTGGAGAAACTTCTGAATTTTTTTAACCCCTCAGATAAAAGTAAACTTATACATGTTTGGTGTCTACAAACTCATACCGACCTGCGACATCACATCGACACATACGTTTTACCATATAGTGAATACGGTGAATAAAATATCCCAAAAACAATTGTCCAACCACACTTTTTTTTGCAATTTTTCCGCACTTGGAATATTACGGTTCAACTATGCTAAAAAAATAATAAACATTGTCTACTCACATGTTCATCTCCTAATACTCCTAGATCCTACTTGCTTTGTCGCCTACTTTTTAACCTTTGTAGACAAAAGACTGATGCAGTCATGCTGATGGATAGAGGAGTGGCAGGAGATCAGCAGATTTATTGTTGCGGTAGCACATGCAGACTATACCTAAAATAAAGTAAAGGGTAAAAATGTATCTGTAAATTCAGTGTAAGAATTGTATGTAGCAAGCTATCCTAGTGGGGAAAGACATGGTCTACTTAAGGAAATTGTTTAGAAAAATAGCAACAAAAATGTGTTAAGCAATTTTGGATTTATAAACTATATACCAGAGATGCGTCAAAATATTCCAGTGAAATTGAATTCTACAAAAATCTGCATTTGACAAAATTTAGCAATTTGCTTCCATGTGGATTCAACAAAATAAACCGTAAATAGCGACCACAATGTTTAGACAAAAACCTTATAGTCATCTTATCGTTCACCTCTCCAGCCCCACTGCTCCTCACCAGCACTCATGCAGTCCTCTTATCAGCATTTAATTACTAGAGATGAGCGAACCTTTGGAAGTTCAGTTCACCAGGCACGTTTGAACCTTAAAAAAGTTTGGTGTTGGACTCCGATTTGATCCGAACCTCAATGGAAGTCTGTACTTGGCAGTTCATGGCTCCACCCATCTGCTGCCAGCCATAAGCAGAACACTTCCGGGGGAGGGTGGGCAGGGTTTTCAGTTTTCTTTTTTTTTTGTTTTTGTGTGTGTGTGCACACTGCATCTGATCACGCTGATTTTACCCAAAGTGCGAGCCATTCAAACACTTCAAGCAGCTTGCACAGGGCTGAGCATCACTCATAACTCACTCAAACCTCGAACCCGAAGTTTGTTTTCTTGGAATTCAGTTTCCGAACATGAACCTTGAACCTCAGGTTCGCTCATCTCTATTAATTACCACCGTGTGCTAAATACCTAAATACATCTCTTCACACGATGTACATCCTGCTCCGATGATGCCCAGGACTGTTTTGTGTATAAGCGCACATCTTTTACATCTTAAATTTATTATGCTCTGGTTTTTGGAGAGACCCCAGAGCATATTAATGGATGTTAAATTTGTGGAGAATATGTTCAATGCATATCAAAATTACTGGGAAAATCTGCGAGAACAGTTGAGTTTTAATTTTGCTATATTCACTCATTTCTACTACATATACTAAAACATCAAAACAATCATATAAAGTCACTAATATGCCCAAAAATATACAAATTATTTATTAGTAGACATTCATGGAAACAATAATTAACAAAATCACTGACATGATATATCTGACACTTCGCTTATGTACGAATATGTATATGAAATATTCAACATAGCGATGTCGCATTTTTTCTGTTTACATTTCCACAGATGCAATATTTATGCTGCATGTTAGCTAAAATGGCGATAACTTTTTGACCATGTGGAAGACACTGAAGTCGAAAACAAACAAAACAAATGTCAAACAAAGTTTGACATTTTATTCCATGGACAATTGAACCTTGATACACATGTCTGAACTTTTGTCTTTTTTCATGTATATTTATTTGATGACGTCTTTCACAATTGATTTCATATTCCAACGGGTTACTTTATGCTGTATAACATGTGCTTTCTAATGAAATAAAGTCTAGAACTGTCTCCTTTTTACATCAATCATGCTTACACCAGTCATGAATTAGTTTTTAGCACAGCATATACTGTACATATTTCCTTATTAAAGGGGTGTCCACTAAAGGACAACCACTTCTGATTCCACCTGTTTTCCACAGGAAAATTAAAAAAGCCTATACTTACTTCCCATAATGGCGCCATCCCACCAGTGCCACGGTTCGCGTTCCCGGGACTCATGTGACATTGTGATGTCACATGATCCCTGTGTCCAATCAGTGCTGGCTTCTGCCTCACCGCCTTTGGACCAAACAAGCAATTAAGAGGAAGTGAGAGCAGCCGCACCTCTCATTTCCTGTTGATTAACCTTTTTTTCCAAAGACAAGGAGAAAGAAGCTAGCGCTGATTGGACGCGGGCCTCACGTTATATCACAACATCATGTGAGCCCTGGGAACTCAACCTGTGGCACACATGTGGAATCAGAAGGGGTTGTCCTTGTAGTGGACAACCCCTTTAAGCTGTTATTGACAATGATGATGCTTTAAACTTTACAGATGATTGTGATTTGCTCCTGGTGCTTTTTTTTAATTCTTAACTTGAAATAGCTGGAATCAGGTGAAAGTTGTTGGCACCCCAGTATCATGTTACAGTGTATAATCCATTACACAACACAGTTCCTTATCTAATATATAAAGCTGAATGTGTGTATTTATGTGTGTATGTGTGTGTGTGTGTGTGTGTGTGTGTGTGTGTGTGTATGTCCAGGATTGACATCTGCACTGTCGCAGCTACAGCCACAAAATTTAGCATACTCACACGTCTGGACACTGAGAGCGTCATAGGCTATGTTTTGAGGGGAAATTTTAACCCCACACTTTACAGTTATTCACTAAAAAACCTGCCTCCATTAAAGCGAATGGAGCTGGGAGCCACAGTGCAGCCAGAACTTCAGAAGAATGCGCAGCCACGCCCTTATATGGAATGTTGGCGTGTCACAATGCAGCCAGGGAAAGAAACAGACACAGACAGGGTAAGAGACAGACATAGACAGGGTAAGAGACAGACACAAAGAGACAGACAAAGACAAAGAGACAGACTGACAGGGAAAGAGAGGGAAAGAGACAGACAGGGTAAGAGACAGACAAAGACAGGTAAAGAGACAAACAAAGAGACAGACACAGGGAAAGTGATAGAGGGAAAGAGGGAAAGAGACAGACAGGGAAAGAGAGGGAAAGAGACAGACAGGGAAAGAGAGGGAAAGAGACAGACGGAGAAAGAGACAGAGACAGTCAGAGACAGACAGGGAAAGAGACAGACAAAGAGATAGAGAGAGAGAGACAGAGAGAGATATACAGAGGGGGAGACAGACAGAGAATGGGAGAAAAAGAGAGAGACAGTTACTATCCCAGGCAACACCGGGTGCTGGACTCCAACAGTGTCATAGGCTATGTTGTGAGGCAAAATTTTAACCCCGCGCGTTCCAATTTACCAATCAATTTTGCCCCTATCTACATAATGGGGAAAAAGTGAAACGAAAAGTGTATCCGCACCGTCGCATTTACAATCACAAAATTTTGCACAGACACCTCATGTGACCCAGGGAACGTCGTAGACAATGTTTTGACAGGAAAATTTAACCTGCGCTTTACAGTTACTCTCCAAAAAAAGCCCCCATTAAAGTAAATGGAGCCTGGATCTACAGGTTATTAATAGGAGCTGTGATTGGTTGCTAT
Organism: Anomaloglossus baeobatrachus; assembly: GCF_048569485.1. Lineage (NCBI taxonomy): Eukaryota > Metazoa > Chordata > Amphibia > Anura > Aromobatidae > Anomaloglossus > Anomaloglossus baeobatrachus. Next base: position 349,279,239 of record NC_134355.1, on the reverse strand, counting down.
AGGAACAAAAGACATTCATAGTATATGGAGCTTATATGTGAGGTAATAAGATGTCGGTGGGGAGACAGATAGAGAGAGACAGAGAGAGACAGACAGAGAGACAGACAGAGACAAACAGTGAAAGAGTCAGACAGTGAAAGACCTGGAAAGAGACAGACCTGGAAAGAGACAGACGGGGAAAGAGGCAGAGGGAGCACATTACTTGGCCAATTTAGTTAAATCTGTGTGGAATATCTGTGCTGTTGAAATATATGTTGGGGAATGCTTCTATTAGCTTAGTTTTTGCCTTTCAATAATTACATTTCTATTTATTTGTTTTGTGGTTTTTGTGTGCATAATACATTTTTCTTAATACATTCTATGTTGTTAACAGCAGTTATTAACCCGGGCAAAGCCGGGTAGTACAGCTAGTTATAGATATTACTGCATATAGTTTCATATTTTGGTCAAACAATGTTATTACTAGAGTTGAGCGCAGTTCGTGGTTCGTGGTTCTCCAGTTCGCGGCTCGAGTGATTTTTGGGCTGTTCGAGATCGAACTAGAACTCGAGCTTTTTGCTAAAAGCTCGATAGTTCTAGATACGTTCGAGAACGGTTCTAGCAGCAAAAAGCAGGGCTTTTTACAGCTACAGTGAGCAGGAGCCATCGCTGGCAGCCTGCCACAAGCTGGTAACCAAGATAAACATCGGGTATCCAAGCAAAGCGCTTTGGTTAGTAACCCGATGTTTATCTTAGTTACGTGCAGGAAGCCCACACTTTCCCGCTCAGCTCGCTCCACCCCCTCCTGCCCGCGGCATGTACACATACATACACATACACAAACACACACACACACACATCCACCCCCCCCCCCGCCCGCCCGCCCGCCCGCCCGCCCGCTCGCTCGCTCGCTCGCTCGGCTTACCTGCGGTGATGAAGTCCCGCCATCCCGACCTCAGCGCTGTCACTGTCCTCCATGGCCGCCGCTTGTCACATCACCTATCGCTTCCGACCCGAGACTGACACTGGCGGTGACGTCACGGACCTCTCGCGATACTTGATGTGAAGGCGCCGGTCATTGACCTCAGTGACAGGGGCTGTCAGTGTGCTGGAGATCAGCGCAGGTAATGTACCTCGCTGACAGCAGCACTTGTCATCCCCTGCAGTGACCTGGGCTGACCCATTGATGTTAGCTCAGGTCACTGCACTGCTCTCCCAGCCAATGGGGAACATCCTGCTCTTCATTGACTGGGACAGTGTGCATCGTCATGGCAACCCCTTGGATTTCACCAGACCTGGATTTGTTTTTCAATCTAATAAATTGGTTAAAGAGGGAATGTTTTGGGGAGTATTTTTTCAAATAAAAATGTGTTTGTCGTGTATTTTTTTTTATTACTGACTGGGTTGGTGATGTCGGGTATCTGATAGACGCCTGACCTCACCAACCCCAGGGCTTGATGCCAGGTGACATTACACATCTGGTATTAACCCCAAATATTACCCCGTTTGCCACCGCACCAGAGCGCGGGATGAGCTGGGGCGAAGCACCAGGATTGGCGCATCTAATGGATGCGCCACTTCTGGGGCGGCTGCGGCCTGCTATTTTTAGGCTGGGGAGATTCCAATAACCATGGACCTCCCTAGTCTGAGAATATCAGGCCCCAGCTGTCTGCTTTACCTTGGCTGGTGATCCAATTTTGGGGGACCCCTACGTGTTTTTTTTTTTTAATTATTTATTTAATTTAAAATAACAGCGTGGGGTGCCCTCAGTTTTGGATTACCAGCCAAGGTGAGGTTGCCAGCTGTGGTCTGCAGGCTGCAGCCGTCTGCTTTACCCTAGCTGGCTACAAAACTAGGGGGAACCCTATGTCATTTTTTTTTTCATTTTTTTGGCTAAATACAAAGCTAAGCACCCCTTAGTGCCACATGAAAGGTACCAAAGGGTGTTCCACTTTTTCTCCATTTTTTTCTCCACTTTCTCTCCACTTTTTCTCCACTTTTTCTCCATTTTTTTCTCCACTTATTCTCCACTTTTTCTCCTCTTATTCTCCACTTTTTCTACACTTTTTCTCCACTTTTTCTCCTCTTATTCTCCACTTTTTCTCCACTTTTTCTCCACTTTTTCTCCATTTTTTTCTACACTTTCTCCACTTTTTCTCCACTTTTTTCTCCACTTTTTCTCCTCTTATGCTCCACTTTTTCTCCTCTTAATCTCCACTTTTTCTCCACTTTTTCTCCACTTTTTTCTCCACTTTTTCTCCTCTTATGCTCCACTTTTTCTCCACTTTTTCTCCACTTTTTCTCCACTTTTTCTCCACTTTTTCTCCTCTTAATCTCCACTTTTTCTCCTCTTATGCTCCACTTTTTCTCCACTTTTTCTCCACTTTTTCTCCACGTTTTCTCCACTTTTTTCTCCACTTTTTCTCCTCTTATGCTCCACTTTTTCTCCACTTTTTCTCCACTTTTTCTCCACTTTTTCTCCACGTTTTCTCCACGTTTTCTCCACTTTTTTCTCCACTTTTTCTCCTCTTATGCTCCACTTTTTCTCCACTTTTTCTCCTCTTAATCTCCACTTTTTCTCCACTTTTTCTCCACTTTTTCTCCACTTTTTTCTCCACTTTTTCTCCACTTTTTCTCCTCTTATGCTCCACTTTTTCTCCACTTTTTCTCCACTTTTTCTCCTCTTATGCTCCACTTTTTCTCCACTTTTTCTACACTTTTTCTCCTCTTATGCTCCACTTTTTCTCCACTTTTTCTCCACTTTTTTCTCCACTTTTTCTCCTCTTATGCTCCACTTTTTCTCCACTTTTTCTCCACTTTTTCTCCTCTTATGCTCCACTTTTTCTCCACTTTTTCTCCACTTTTTCTCCATTTTTTTCTCCACTTATTCTCCACTTTTTCTCCTCTTATTCTCCACTTTTTCTCCACTTTTTCTCCACTTTTTCTCCTCTTATTCTCCACTTTTTCTCCACTTTTTCTCCACTTTTTCTCCATTTTTTTCTCCACTTTCTCCACTTTTTCTCCACTTTTTTCTCCACTTTTTCTCCTCTTATGCTCCACTTTTTCTCCTCTTAATCTCCACTTTTTCTCCACTTTTTCTCCACTTTTTCTCCACTTTTTTCTCCACTTTTTCTCCTCTTATGCTCCACTTTTTCTCCACTTTTTCTCCACTTTTTCTCCACTTTTTCTCCTTTTAATCTCCACTTTTTCTCCTCTTATGCTCCACTTTTTCTCCACTTTTTCTCCACTTTTTCTCCACGTTTTCTCCACTTTTTTCTCCACTTTTTCTCCTCTTATGCTCCACTTTTTCTTCACTTTTTCTCCACTTTTTCTCCACTTTTTCTCCACGTTTTCTCCACGTTTTCTCCACTTTTTTCTCCACTTTTTCTCCTCTTATGCTCCACTTTTTCTCCACTTTTTCTCCACTTTTTCTCCTCTTAATCTCCACTTTTACTCCACTTTTTCTCCACTTTTTTCTCCACTTTTTCTCCACTTTTTCTCCTCTTATGCTCCACTTTTTCTCCATTTTTTCTCCACTTTTTCTCCACGTTTTCTCCACGTTTTCTCCACTTTTTTCTCCACTTTTTCTCCTCTTATGCTCCACTTTTTCTTCACTTTTTCTCCACTTTTTCTCCACTTTTTCTCCACGTTTTCTCCACGTTTTCTCCACTTTTTTCTCCACTTTTTCTCCTCTTATGCTCCACTTTTTCTCCACTTTTTCTCCACTTTTTCTCCTCTTAATCTCCACTTTTACTCCACTTTTTCTCCACTTTTTTCTCCACTTTTTCTCCACTTTTTCTCCTCTTATGCTCCACTTTTTCTCCATTTTTTCTCCACTTTTTCTCCACGTTTTCTCCACGTTTTCTCCACTTTTTTCTCCACTTTTTCTCCTCTTATGCTCCACTTTTTCTCCACTTTTTCTCCACTTTTTCTCCTCTTAATCTCCACTTTTTCTCCACTTTTTCTCCACTTTTTCTCCACTTTTTCTCCATTTTTTCTCCACTTTTTTCTCCACTTTTTCTCCACTTTTTCTCCTCTTATGCTCCACTTTTTCTCCACTTTTTCTCCACTTTTTCTCCTCTTATGCTCCACTTTTTCTCCACTTTTTCTCCACTTTTTCTCCTCTTATGCTCCACTTTTTCTCCACTTTTTCTCCACTTTTTTCTCCACTTTTTCTCCTCTTATGCTCCACTTTTTCTCCACTTTTTCTCCACTTTTTCTCCACTTTTTCTCCTCTTATGCTCCACTTTTTCTCCACTTTTTCTCCATTTTTTTCTCCACTTATTGTCCACTTTTTCTCCTCTTATTCTCCACTTTTTCTCCACTTTTTCTCCACTTTTTCTCCTCTTATTCTCCACTTTTTCTCCACTTTTTCTCCACTTTTTCTCCATTTTTTCTCCACTTTCTCCACTTTTTCTCCACTTTTTTCTCCACTTTTTCTCCTCTTATGCTCCACTTTTTCTCCTCTTAATCTCCACTTTTTCTCCACTTTTTCTCCACTTTTTCTCCACTTTTTTCTCCACTTTTTCTCCTCTTATGCTCCACTTTTTCTCCACTTTTTCTCCACTTTTTCTCCACTTTTTCTCCTCTTAATCTCCACTTTTTCTCCTCTTATGCTCCACTTTTTCTCCACTTTTTCTCCACTTTTTCTCCACTTTTTCTCCTCTTATGCTCCACTTTTTCTCCACTTTTTCTCCTCTTAATCTCCACTTTTTCTCCTCTTATGCTCCACTTTTTCTCCACTTTTTCTCCACTTTTTCTCCTCTTATGCTCCACTTTTTCTCCACTTTTTCTCCACTTTTTCTCCTCTTATGCTCCACTTTTTCTCCACTTTTTCTCCACTTTTTTCTCCACTTTTTCTCCTCTTATGCTCCACTTTTTCTCCACTTTTTCTCCACTTTTTCTCCACTTATGCTCCACTTTTTCTCCACTTTTTCTCCACTTTTTTCTCCACTTTTTCTCCTCTTAATCTCCACTTTTTCTCCACTTTTTCTCCACTTTTTCTCCACTTTTTCTCCACTTTTTCTCCACTTTTTTCTCCACTTTTTCTCCACTTTTTCTCCTCTTATGTTCCACTTATTCTCCACTTTTTCTCCACTTTTTCTCTACTTTTTCTATGGTCGGTCTACCCATTAGCTCTGCCATGCATAGTGTAGCTCTACACCTACTGCACATGTTACTTTATGATTGACATCTCTTTCGTACCAGAGCTGTCTAAGTCTACTCTGACCCCATATTTGTCATTACTATATTGTCCTTGTACTGTATTATGACATTTGTATCATGTGTTTCATTTCTTGCTGTGTTGCAATTTTTTTGCTGCATCCCAATTGTACCTCTACATTGTTCGAGTTTATGTTATTGTTCTCTCACTCTTATGTGATACTGATTATTGTCATTTTTCATGATTACATGCAGATAAGTCCAATCTGACGAAGGCTCAGGCCGAAACGTCATTTGTAACTTGTTTTGGACAAAAACATATATGCTTATGAAAAAAAAATGTTCTTAATACGGACCAATAAAGAGTGATTTTGCATTACTATCCGTTGTGACTTACTGACTTAGTCTGGGAGATATAGAGTGCCGAGGTTACTCACTAATTTTATCTATTATTACCTCTGAGCACCTATATACCAGTGAGCAGAGCTTCCTCTACAGTAGTTCTCCTGATTAGGCATGCCCTTACCTCATGAGCAGGGCATTGCAGCTTTGGTAGCAACCATTACGACATGGACTCTGCTGCTGTGGACCCGGGGAGAGTGAGTGCAGATTCATTGCACCCACACTCCTCACATGAAGGGTCCGCACTCCTAGAAAATGGGGGATACGTTCCCTGAGTGTCTCCCCCCCATATTCTAGACGGTCCAGAGTCGTCGTGGGACCCCTTTATTTTTTTTCTTACAATAAATTGGTGAAAGAGGAAATGTTTTGGGGACTGTTTTTTCAAATAAATTTCTTTTGTCGATTTTTTGTTTTTGTTAGTACTGACAGTTTATGATGTTGGGTATCTAATAGACGCCATGACATCACAAACTGCTGGGCTTGATCTCAGGTGACTTTACAGCTAGTATCAACCCGATTTATTACCCCGTTTGCCACTGCACCAGGGCACGGGATGAGCTGGGGTGAAGCGCCAGGATTGGCGCATCTAGTGGATGCGCCACGTCTGGGGTGCCTGCGGCCTGCTATTTTTAGGCTGTGAAGGCCCAATAACTATGGACCTTCCCACCCTGAGAATACCAGACCACAGCTGTCCGCTTTACCTTGGCTGGTGATCCAATTTGGGGGGTCCCCTACTTTTATTGTGTAATTATTAATATTTATAAAATAATTATAAAAAAGAGCCTGAGGGGACCTCCACATTGGATCCCCAACCACGGTAAAGCTGCCAGCTGTGGTTTTCAGGCTACAGCCGTCTGCTTTACCCTAGCTGGCTATCAAAAATGGGGGGACCCAACGTAATTTTTTTTTTTTAACTATTTTTTAAATAGAAAAAATTAATGGGCTTCCCTGTATTTTGATTGCCAACCAAGGTAACGGCAGGCAGATGGGGGTGGCAACCCATAGCTGTCTGCTTTATCTGCGCTGAGAATCAAAAATACCGCGGAGCGCTACGTCATTTTTTTAAAGATTTATTTTTACAGCACTGTGATGTCCAGCAATCAAAATACAGGGAAGCCCATTTTATTTTTAGTTATTTAAATAAATAATTAAAAAAAATATATGTTAGCTCCCACTGCATTTTTTGTATTGCTAGCTAAGGGTAATCCAAGCAGCTACTGGCTGCTAACCCCCACTGCTTGGTGTTACCTTCACTGGCAATGGAAAATCCAGGGAAGCATTTTTTTTTTTTTTGCCAAAAAGCTACAAAAAAAGGACGTGAGCTTCGCCATATTTTTGTATGCTAGCCAGGTATAGCAGGCAGGTGCTGGAAGAGTTGGATACAGCGCCAGAAGATGGCGCTTCTATGAAAATGCCATTTTCTGAGGTGGCTGCAGACTGCAATTCGCAGCAGTGGGGCCCAGAAAGCTCAGGCCAACCGGTGGTGCGGATTCCAATCCCAGCTGCCTAGTTGTACCTGGCTGGACACAAAAATGGGGCAAAGCCTACGTCATTTGTTTTCTAATTATTTCATGAAATTCATGAAATAATAAAAAAAGGGCTTCCCTTTATTTTTGGTTCCCAGCCGGGTACAAATAGGCAACTGGGGGTTGGGGGCAGCCGTACCTGCCTGCTGTACCTGGCTAGCATACAAAAATATGGCGAAGCCACATAATTTTTTCAGGGGGCAAAAAACTTCTGCATACAGTCCTGGATGGAGTATGCTGAGCCTTGTAGTTCTGCAGCTGCTGTCTGTCTGTATGGAGAAGAGCAGACAGCAGCTGCAGAACTACAAGGCTCAGCATACTCCATCCAGGACTGCATGCAGAAGTTTTTTGCCCACCAAAAAAATGACGTGGGCTTCGCCATATTTTTGTATGCTAGCCAGGTACAGCTGGCAGCCACGGGCTGCCTCCAACCCCCAGTTGCCTATTTGTACCCGGCTGGGAACCAAAAATATAGGGAAGCCCGTTTTTTTTAATTATTTCACTTATTTCATGAAATAATTAAAAAACAAATGACGTGGGCTTCGCCCTATTTTTGTGTCCAGCCGGGTACAACTAGGCAGCTGGGGATTGGAATCCGCAGCACAGGTTAGCCCGAGGTTTGTGGGCGCCTCTGCTGCGGATTTCAGTCCGCAGCCGTCCCAGAAAATGGCGCTCTCATAGAAGCGCCATCATCTGGCGCTGTATCCAACTCTTCCAACAGCCCTGGAGCCGGGTGGCTTGTTGGGTAATCATGAGTTAATACTGGCTTTGTTTTACCAGCCAGTATTAAGCCAGAGATTCTTAATGTCAGGCACGTTTGACCCGGCCATTGAGAATCTCCAATAAAGGGTTAAAAAAAGACACCACACAGAGAAAAAATACTTTAATAGAAATAAATACACAGACACATTAGAGACTCCATCTTTATTACCCCTGTCAGCCCTCCACGATCCTGCTCTTCTGTCTTCTTTCTTTCTAGTGTAGTAGTAGTGACGATTGTAGTGAGGGGCATCACTTGGGGCTGGGGAACCTCCATCCTAACTACAATGCTCACTACAATCGGGAAGCAGCGTGCAGCCTTCACTCCGTGAGTGATCACTGCTGGCTGCTAGCGGTAACAGCGGTAACGCTGACAGACGCGTTACCATAGCAACGGTGCTCCCGGAGCCGCGGTTAGCGGTGACGTCACCGCTAACTGCGTTGCTATGGCAACGGTGATCTCCGTTAATGACCGGCTGTGTCAGCCGGTCCCTAACGGAACGGGGAGTCGACCGTGTGCTAGAGCATGTCGCCGGTACACGGCGATACACATATGTGCACCGTGTACCGGAGAGATGCACTCGCAGGTCCTACATGACGTGTCATAGTCATGTGACCAGTCTGTAGCCAATGAGATAATAGCCACGTGACTGGTCACATGGCTATTTTGACGTCACGATAGGTCCTGCTTCTCTGCTGGCAGTGCAGGTCACCGGGAGGATTCAGCGATCATCGGATGGAATAGCGGCAGGAGACAGAGTGCAGAAGGGATCGCGAGGACCGGTAAGTGTTATGGCAATGTTTATTAACTGTTTGTGTACATTTATAATGCATTTTTATGTGTTTGTGATTGCCTCCCATTATAGCCTATTGGTTCTAGTTCGGTTCGTCGAACGTTCGACGAACCGAACTCGAACGGGACCCCCGTTCGGCGAACCGGCCTCGAGCCGAACCGGGACCGGTTCGCTCATCTCTAGTTATTACAGTTGCATTACACATTGTCAAAATAATTTTTCATTTTGTTCTAATCATCATGGTGCTTAAGTAACACCAACATACTGTAGATTTGTAATCAGTGTCCAGGACCATCGTACATACATTGTTGACAGTTAACACTTGTGGAATCCCTGATGAATCTTCTGATTTTTAGGCCTTGCATGCCTTCATCACTCTGGATTTATGTCTGTACTATGCTTACTATTTAGAAGAAGCGCCAGAAATGCCCGTAGCAAGGTGCAGGTGTTCAGGGTTCCATTTTGCCAGCTGGGGATTACTGACATAACCACTGGACCAGGGCTTTGCAAATTTTTTCACTCATCTCTATTTTTATACTTCTAGTGACTAATCACTAAAAAAATTGTTTAATAGAACTGTGTCCTCAGTGGTAAATACCTTTTAATGGCTAACTGGACAGATGTAATAAATAGCAAGCTTTTGAGAGTACTCAGATTTCTTCATCAGGCTCAGTACCTGAGTAGTCTCGAAAGCTTGCTATTTATTACCATCTTTTCAGTTAGCCATTAAACGACATCAACCACTCTCCATTCTTTTAAACAATTTTTTTTTTCATTTACTGGCTAACATTGTACAAAGATATACTTTACCTATATAAATTGCTGACATATTGAAAGTAAGGTTTTAGCCACATACTATTTGAGCCCTCAATTTGGCCCTACACAGTTAAAAGAAGATTGTGGCTGTTTCCCAGTTTGTACAATAGATGGAAATTCTTGTGATTTTGCTGCCAGATTTTAGGATTTAACTCTGCCAATTAGAAAGCACAAATTTCTTATTGGATAATATACAGACGGGAATAATTAAGTTCAACATTTGGATTTTTACATGCTATAGTCAGTACTCCTATGGATTTCCCTTTGCAGTTCAGAGATTATGGACATTGCCGTTATTGACTTTATTGAATAGATCTGCAAATCTGCACAGATATGTCTTATTTTTCAGCAAAAATAATTTTGTTCATCTGGACATATTTCTTTTGTTCAAATGGTAACAAAAAATAAATAGAAAAATATCAATTTCACATCTTTCTTGCGGACTATAATGCTCCATTCAGACTGGTGTTTTTAGGTCTAGCATTTTTGACAATAAGAACACTACAGGTTTTGCTGTATTCCTGCCATAAAAAAAAAAAAATATATAAATTGATGGAATGTATTAAATTTTTGTCTGGATTCAGAATAGAAATTAAAAGTATGTTGATGCGTAAGACAACCTTGAGGACTGTAAGTGCACAATGAATGAATTTTTCTTTTTTCAAAAACGCATGTTTTGATTTTTTTTTTACCTATAATGTTTTTTCTATATAAAGTGCTGGAAAGGAAGAACGGGGTTAATGCTGAATGAATAAACTGTTGATTATTAAAATGTTCTTCTTTTATTTCATATGTCTATGTGTTTTAGGCATCAAGACCCCTTCTTCAGGACAAAGGAAGAAAATCAACAACACCAAATTGTATTGTTACCAAATACCAAATACCATATTATTGATTTTCTTTCTTTGTCCTGAAGAAGGGAACTTGATCCCTGAAACGCGTAGACCTACGTAATAAAAGAATATTTTAATAATCAACCTTTTATTCATTAGGCAGCAGCACGGCATTAACCCCGTTTATCCTCTCCAGCGCTGAAGTTTAACCCACGTGGGGCCGCGGCAGCCACCATTATCTCAAGCCTTCATAGAGGTTGTGATTTTCCCAACCCCAATAGGTGAGTGTTATTTCGTGCAGACTGCACTTTAATACCTGATAAGACCCTATTTTGCGCTCTTTGTCCTCAGCTTTATTTCCTTCTTAAAGAAAAGGACAATATCAGGGATGGACATATCATTGCTGCAACTTGTGGAGCTGCACAGGGTCCCAAGAGGTAATGGGCTCATTTCTACTTCCAAACCAGGTGTAATTATGCATTTTGATGAGTTTTTGAGTTGTAAAGGGCACAAATATTCTTCTTGTACAGGGGCCTTTTCTGTCTATGTCCCCCAGTGGGACAATTAAATGAGTTATCCATGCAATAACCAATAAGCCAAACTTTACAGATAATGGAGGGATGTGGGCTGCCAAAAGTCACCACTGTGGGCACAAATAGAGCTTGCCTCATCCTTGCCTAGATATGTTAGAAATCTATTAAGTTATACACACTGATCTCAAAATTTAGGAACAATGTTTAGGTCATGGTATTCATAAGCAGGCTTGCTGAAGCATTCTAGTGTCCTCCATGGAGTACATTCTGTGATGAGCATAAGTCAATAAACCCCAGAACACATCTATCATTTGTATTAACTATGACAATATTACTGATTGCTGAGTGAAGCACCAGTGAGACAGAAACGCTTTGCTTGGCTCTGCCATTTTAATTACTGAACTCGCTGCTATCCACAACTTCTTAGAAATCTCTTACCTCCATGTATCTCTATTTTTATTTGTAACCTACAGAAACTGAATCTGCATGAAAAAACCCAAACCTGATGCAATAGTTTATTACAAATTTACATGATTCCTGAACATAATCCTTATAATTGTTTTTGTGGATACCGGGGGTAGGAGTTGTGTAGGGCAGCTTCAGATCCCAACACATTATACTAAGGTGATGTTTGTTTAGCAGAAATGACATGGTTGCCTATGTAAAAATATATCTGACAGCAGAGCTTTCGAGTCAGCGCTTTTCTTCATTTTCCCCGCTGCTCAATCCATCCAGCGGCTGTCACAGTGGGGAAGCGGACAATCTATCAAGGTATCGAGATATATTCCTTTCACCTGCATGAGTTCTTTAATGAACAGCCAACATGATCTCAGCTGACAAGCAGGAAATGGATGTAATAAAGATTGTTTCTGCATGCTCTTTGCATCTTTGATAAATCACCATGCTGTGCATCAGATATAAGTGCCGCATGGAAATTTTATTTCACATGGAGCAAAAACTGATGGAGTTAGGGTCACCTAATTCTTTTTTTTTTACCTTCTATGCTTTAGAAAATTGCTGGCCTAGGTGGGTCCTTATTACTTTCTTAAGCTAGCCGTGCTCAACAGGCATGCATCCCTAAAATTGTTGTTACGGCTTTGGGAAGCTGTTTTAGGTTTGGGCTTGTCTAGCACTGTTACTCCATTTTTCTATTTAGCATCAGTGCAAGGGTCATGAAAAACAAAGGGTGTCGAAGCATGACCTCTGTGCTTGCACCGTGCGTTAGCATCTGCAAGTGTGTGAGCTCTGCTTCCCGTCAGCTCCACTTAAATGATCTCCAATGAGTGTATCAGAAGGCAGTGAGATAGCAGTCAGATAATTTATGATTTAATTTTATGTGAGCCCTGCTTTCTGTAATTTGCTCGAAGCTCAAGGGAGGCTGCTGCTAACCAGTTCTCTAGCTCTGGGGGATAGTGGCACACACTGAAGGGTAGTTTGCTTGCTAATACAAGGATGGTTGTTTTTATATTTTATTTTATGAGAACTTGACAAGCTGGAATGAAATCATGCTTAGTATTCTAATCAATGTATAAAAAGTCTTCATTACAAAATTGCCAGAGCAGTGTGTATGGAAATCATCTCAGCATACGATTAGAGGAAAAGGTACGCTCAGAAATCTTTTTTTTTGTATATTTAAATAATGTATTCCTTTAAACATGTACAATTCTCAATTTCACAGCATGAAAGTAGCGGGTGACACACTTTGAGCATCTTGACATAAAAATAAATATTTTTTCAGATTGGGTCTGTAAAAAGGAAATTAGAATATTTAATTAAAATGTTAATATTAGTATTCAATATGTATTGGTAAATTTGTTGGAAGGTATATCTATGCAGGGAATAGTATTAATTTAATCAAATTGACATAATTATTTTATGACATTACATTAGCAAGGGTTTATTGTTCTTTAAAAATAACCTAAATTTCTTTATATTAAATGAGAAAAATTTCACACTGAGAGATCTTACAATTTTAAGCAAGGTCTCCTTGTGTGTTCCTTGTAGGGCTTCTTGTTTTTGTATTTAAATCCTTATTATTTATTCCGGATGCCAGGCAGTTACTTTCCTTCATATCAGAAAGGAAAAGCTGATAAAGCAGTACCAGGTAACTATGGACTTTAGGGCCAGGGCTACGTGCACATGTTGAGTATTTGGTTTGATTTTTTTTACCTCATTATTTGTAAGCCAAAGTTTCTTTTATCCTTTCCCTCCGATTGTTGAAAACCTGATTTTGGCGTATAAATAGCAATAGGCAGAAGTGCAGATACTCGAGATTGGCAGGTCTAAAAAATCCCCTCGATTTGGGTCCAGAATTGATCTCGGACATCTGGCCAGACACTGGTTCCTTTATACAGTAAATCTATGGGGACCAGAATCCATTGCTTTAAAATCCTGTTAGAAGGGATAGTAGGGGGATTGTAGCAGGCACCTTATACTCACCGAGTATCCGGCACGGCTGTAATGCTACTTCTGGGGCCAGTCATTAACCTCATATATATGCATTACTTCCCCCACCCACTGGCAGTCTCCGCATCTCTGATTGGATGCAGTCAGATGCGCCTCCATCCTGTGTAACATCATGTCTGACGTCAACCAATGAGGGCACTGTGTGTCTATTGGTGTAAAAATAAATAATAAAATTGGCGTATGGTCCCCCTACACCATGATACCAAGCTTACCCCAGTGTGGCTCTAATACTACTTTCAGGGCTGCTCATTATTGCTCATTTATATTCACTGCTTCCCCCACCCACTGGCAGTCTTGGCATCTGTGATTGATTGCAGTTAGATGCGCCCCAGCTTGTGTGACAGTGTGCCAGACTGCTTGCGATAACAGACTCTGGCTCTATCATGGTGTATAAATAAATAATGGCTTACGGTCCTCCCAATATTAAGATACCCAGAACAGATAAAGCATACAGCTATATGCTGCAATCCCAGCCGTGCACGTTGTCTTGGCTGTATATCAAAATAAAAGGAACTGCATGCAGCTTTTTTTCAAATTAGCTAAATAAATGTAAAAGATGGCATGTAGTCCCCCAATTTTGATACCAGCTATGATAAAGCCCAATAGCTAGGAGCTGGTATTCTCAAGGCTGGTGAAACTCATGCTTATTGGGCCACTAGCCTAAAAATAGCAGTCTGCAGCCTCCCTGGATTGCTGCATCCTTTAAATTCAACAATCCCAGAACTTTACCAGGCTCATCCTAATTGCACTTTTGCGGTGGGAATTGAGGTAATAAAGGATTTTTGACAGCTCACAGTATCCACTAAGCCCTAAATCAGTAACGGCAGGCGTCTATGAGTGCCTTCCATTACTAATCTGTATGTGAAAAGAAATAAACACAAACACTGAATAAAATCCTTCATTTGAAACAAAATAAAAACACACCCTTTCACCCCTGTATTAACCACCCAAGTCTGACATAATCCACATGAGGTCCCACAACGATCCAGCTTTGCTACATCTAAAGTGACAGCGGGCAGACATAGAACATGACAGTCTGCTGTGAGCTTCAGGCAGAGACTGAGCCTCATGATGAGCAGTGACTTCCCTCAGGTTATTTGCAGTCACAGCTGGAGGATTCCACGGCCCTTCACCTGTGATAGCAGACTACTACAGGTGACCTCATTGAACTAAGTTCACATACCCGCAACTCCTTACAGAAAACTGCAATTTTTTTTGCCAAGAGATGCAGATTTTGTGCTGAAATTTTTACAGCATATTCCTTTACCCAATCTACACCTCCTGACAAAAAATAGCATCACTACTGCATCAAACCGTTTTTGTGCGTTGTTTGTCAAGAGATTCAGATTTGGTGTTGACATTTTATACACCATATTCCTGCACCAAATCGAAACCTGCTAGCAAATATTTGCGTCACTATCACATCAAAATCGCATGGTGTTTTGATGCTTTTTTTGCCAGGAGGTGTAGAATGTGTGCAGTAATATGCTATAGAAATTTCAGGACCAATTATGCATCTCTTGGTAAAAAACAGTTTTCTGCCAGAAGATGCAGGTCTGTGAACTCAGTGACCTCACCTGAGGTGTAGTCATTCATTTAAATGAGGTCAGGTTACCTGTGATCACAGATGGAAGTCCGTTGGAACCTCCAATTGTGATCACAAATAACCTGAGTGATGTCACTGCTTATCACACAGCTCAGTATCTGCCTGAAGCCCACAGAAGGTGGTCATTTTCTATGCCCTATTGTTGTCACTTCAGATTTTGCAGAGTTGAGATAGTCATGGGACCCCATGTGGATTATGTCTTACCTGGGTGTTTTAGGGGTTAATAAATGAGAGAAAGATGGTTGATTTTTTTGTATTTTTATTATTTTAAGTAAAGGATTTTTGGGTGTTTGTGTTTGTTTCTGTTCACATTCAAATTAGTAATGGGGGGGTCTCATAGATGCCTCCCATTACTAATCCAGGGCTTAGGGGCAGCTGTGGGCTGCTATTAACCCCTTATTACCCGATTGCCACTGCACAAGGGCAATCGGGAAGAGCAGGGTAAAGGTTTGGGAATATTGCATCTAATGGATGTGACAATCCTGTGGGTCTGCTGACTGCTATTTCTAGGTTGGGGGAGGGCAATAAGCTAAGCCTTGCCAGCAGGAGAATGTTATCTACCATATGTTGTCTTTATCATGGCTTGATATCAAAATTAGAGAGGACCACATGCTCATTTTTTAAATAATTTATTAATTAATTCATTTTTTTACAAAGTCGCATACAGTCCTTCTTATTTTGATACACATCCAAGATAAACACATGGCTGGGGGCTGTAGCCTGTAGGCATATGCTTTAACTGTCCTGGATTAAAACTGATTATAAATACCAGTTATTATTTATTCTCACATTAGTTCTCATCTACATCCACAACCACTGCACTCTGTTACGGCTTTATTGGTATATACATATATACTGTATTTTCCGTGCAGTCATAGTTGATTATTCCTGACCTTTTTTGCTTTGTACTATTCACCTGTGCTGGGTATCATAATATAGGGACCCTTTGCCAATTTTTTAAAATTTATTTATGTTTACACAACAATAGAGCCTCAGTCAGGGTCTGTGATCACAAGCAGTCAGACATGCTGCACACAGGTTGGGGGCTGCATCTGACTGCAACCAATCACAGACACCAGAACTGCCAGTGGGTGGGGAAAGCAATTCATTTATATGAAGGCTAATGAGCGTCTCCAGAAGTAGAATGAGTGACCTGGAAGCAGTGTACAACCAGTGTCGGAGGCTAAAGCGTGCTTGCTTTATCGTTTTTTTCTTTATTTTTTTTATTATTAGAGTTATCAGGCCCAGATCATTACCCAGCGGATGAGTACTTTTGAAGCCGTGTGGTTCTGGACTTTCACAGTCCGGGTCTACTTACAAGTTCTAAGGTAAAAACCTCAAATACTTAACGTGTGCACATGTCCTAAGCCCAACTAAAGACCCTTTTTCGACTAAATAATATGATATGTTCCTACTTTAAAAGAGCACATTTATTCAAAGAGAATTTAAATCTACTAGAGCACTACAAAATTATGTATTATCCAAAATGCAGATTTTTTTTGTAATTCACTTCCATGGGCCACCATTTTTTGAACCATAAAGGAGCATCGAAAGATCAAAAATAACAGAAAAGTCTTATACTCACTTTACTGCTCACCTCTGTGGCACTTCTGCTTTTCACCATCACATGGCTGGTGCTTACAGCAAATCCTAATCTCCACCATGAGTGTTGAATTACGGGCCACTGATTTCAAAAAGCATCCTCACAACTTGTGTTTGATGTTCCATCAGATTTGGATGTGAAAGCATTTATAATGTCCTATCATAACTGACGTGAAAATCCATACACCTTTCTAATGGCTTTAAAGGAGAGGAAGATGACCAGCACCTCCTGAGGATGTTGCTATTATGACTTAATGCCATGATGTTTTCTACTATTGCAGAGTTTGTATGTTGATGTTTGATCCAACTGTTTGTTGTAGTATACTAACCCTAAAGTTCATCAATAGAATTACACCATAAATCTGGCTTAAGTCTCTTTGAAAATTGATAATTTTTGTGCATTAAGAAGTTGCAAAAATGTGGCAACTTTTGGTGTTTTCACACCAGTTTTGCCAAGCTTTGCCAAAATTAGTAGAGCTGGGGTAGGACAGGAGCAGATCAAGGCCAGAATGCCACAACTACTCTTATTCAGGGATCTAAACTGCCATGATATTATATAATCTGAGAGCAGAAACCTTCAAGTCCTGCAAAGGAAATAGTTTTTTGACAATAACAGAAGACAATTACCTCTCAATCCTAGTGCAGGACTCAACAAAAGGGAAAAGGGTATGAAAAGGTGGCCCTTTTAAACTGTTAAAACTAATAGACCAAACGGGATAACAGACAAATGGGTTCAGTGTCACTTAAGTAATTGTGACAACAATATAATACATTTTCACTTATCCTTTAATGAGATGTATAGTAGAGTATAGTAGAGGGGCTACAAAAATACTCAACTTCACAAATACTTTTCAAGTTCATAAACAGTAAGAGACTCAAATGACAGTGCTAAGCAAGAAGGCCTGCGGAGACACCATCAAATGTTTCTCAACGCTGGCAGAAAACTAGCCAGGTCTTTCACCGGGAAGGAACAACCACGGGAAGGGCAGTCTCCAGTCAAGGAGACCACCTATGCCAAACATGGTATCCATCCACAGACAGCCGTTTTGGGGTATTTGCCCCTCATCAGTGTGGAGTAGGAATCTGGCTAGTGGGAGCATTGCCTAGTAAAAGACTATGTGAGCAAGGATGATTGACCATAGGGAGATCAACATCCACCACTGCGGAGACACCATCACGTGTTTCTCAACGCAGAAACAAATTCCCTGTACAAATTCCCCCTCGCGCCACCGTGATACCTACAGAGGTGACCCCTTGGCCCGGATCTAAGTACCCCCTATCCCTGGGTGACACAACCACCTTCCTCATGTACAGCACTATGGAATTAACAGTGCTTTATAAATAAATAATAATAATTAATAATTGCTGAGAATTACACCCAGAATACAGGGCAAGAGATGTGGTACTGTGCATTCTGTATATACACAATAATACATAATTACACCCAGTATACAGGACAGGAGACTTGGTTCTGTGCATTGTTTGTATACAGAATAATACAGATACTGAGCATTACACTCATTATCTAGATTAGGAGACATGGTACTGTGCATTGTATATATATATACACAGAATAATACAGATACTGAGAATTACATCCACTATATAGGACAGCAGAAGTGATACTATGCTGTGTACCTATATTCAGAATAATATAGATACTGAGATTTATACCCAGTATACAGACAGAAGAAGTTGTACTGTTTAGTGTAAAAATAAAATACAGGCACTGAGAAATACACCCAATATATAGGACACGAAAAGCAGTACTTTCGAATCTACAGTATTTACCAAGAAAATAGAGATATCCAGCATCACGTCTGGAACAAGATAAAATCAAAGATTTATTAGAGTACTTTATTAGAGTCATACAGTGCAGAAAAGTTGCACTGTGCAGTGTAATGAAACTCCTGTGTGTAATGAAGATACAGTGATAAAGTAAATAGCACAAAGAGAGTTAATGTCTCCAAGGTATGTTGCTCATCCTTTAAGATCTTTGCCCACAAGTTCTGAGACCTTCTTTTTGTTACATTTTACAGCAAAAGCAATGGTCCATAAACAGCCTACAACACTTCATGGCCTCAGAAAGATCCTGCCAGAGGTGGAGAGTGAAGCATAATCTGAGTTTGATCATGCGTGGTTCATACTGACTCTGCCGAAGCATAAAAGTGCTATCTCTTCAGCTGTAAAGCCCTGTGTGATGATTTCTAATGATCAGCAGCACATTACAGTGCTTGTCAGCTGAGGCAACGGTGCTCTAAAGCATGAGCAGGATACAGGAAGAGGAGGAGAGTGATGCCTGATTTGAGCCTGCGTGCTCCGAATGCTGTCACTCACTGAGGCGTAGTCTCACAACTAGAGTTGAGTGCGGTTCGCGGTTCGTGTTTCTCCAGTTCGCGGTTGTGGTGATTTTGGGGGCTGTTCTAGATCGAACTAGAACTCGAGCTTTTTGCAAAAGTGCGATAGTTCTGGTTACGTTCGAGAACGGTTCTAGCAGCAAAAAGCCAAGCTGATTACTAGCTGGCTTTCCGCTGTAATAGTGTAAGTCACTCTGTGACTCACACTATTATGAAATTTCAGCGTATAGTGTGCGGGAACAGCGCATTCAGATCACTGCTGCTGGGATAATGGCGATCACCATTTTTTTTTTTTTCCTTGTCTTCCTTCCCTAAGCGCGCGCGTGTAGTGGGGCGGGCCAGCATGTCAGCCAATCCCAGACACACACACAGCTAAGTGGACTTTTAGCCAGAGAAGCAACAGCATGTGTGATAGGATGTCCATGTCACATGTCCCTGCATTATAAATACGGGTATCTGCCCGTCCGGACGCAATTATCTCTTCTGCGTCTGGGTGTCTGTCACTGCTGGAGTAGCTCCTGTCTCTGATACTGCTGTGTACGCTCTACACACAGTGCTATACAGAATAGGGATAGAAGTTTCTATTAGCCCTTGTAAGGGCTAATAACAGCACGCTCAGAGCCATAGGTGACAGTCAGATCCGTGGAAACAGATTTTAACAGCTACAGATAACAGCGTCTGTGTAGCGAAGGTCAGGGACTCCCTCGCTGCATTTCCCGATTAGGAGGGATAGAAAGTGAGGCTTCCTTTCCTGTACCCTGACCCACAACCCTGCCACTGTACCCTCCTGCCCTTTGCACACTCAAGCTCATTGTTACTAAGCCATTATACTAGCAAACACTGAGTAAACTTAGTGGCATCCTAAAAGTGGCTGTTGGACTTCCATTAGTGTCCCACTAGTACAAATCTATTTGCAACACCTCTGCATTGCACACTCAAGCTCATTGTTACTAAGCCATTATACTAGCAAACTATGCTGCCAGTTTAAGGGCGGTAGTTGCATTGTCAGGGATAGTTATTGTTCTTTATTCTGTTGTTATTAAAGATAGACCACCGCTGCAATCTACACCACCTCTCAATTTTTACTACCACATTTTAAGTGCACAATTTTGTCGCAATCAAAATGAGTGGCAAAATGACAGATGCTGGTGGAAAGGGGAAGAGGCGTGTTGGAAAAGGGAAAAAAGGGTTTGTCCATGGGGAAGGTGGCAAAGCTCCATTAACATCTGCTGAAGATAAACCATCTTCCAGCAAAAGTAAGTCCATACTTACCATGGACAATCCGATGTGCTCCCTTTTTTACGGACACTAACAACTGGAACAAAGGTAGATGATAGCCAAAAAAAGAAAATGCTTGAATGGATCTCAAGTGGTCCAACAAGTGCCCTCTCCGCCACCTCAACTACCGCATCCAAAAATCACCAGTCCTCGGAGTTGTCATCCCAATCACACTTGCTTTCTCCCAGCTCTGAAGTCTCCATCCGCCCTGGCTGAGTCTGCAGAGCTGTTCAGTCACACTATAGCCTGGGAATCAGAAGTCTGCTCCCAAGCTACAGTGAGTACAGATCAGGAAATGGTCTGCAGTGATGCCCAGAACCTTTGTGACTCTGATTCAGGCCGTGAGGACCAAGTTTTTGAGCATAATGTTGACCCTTATTCACAAACTGTAACATCTGTTATAGACAATGAGGAACATACTGATGACGATGAGACGCAGATACCAGATTGGGATGACAACTTAAATATTGGTTCACATCAGGAAGAGGCTAGGTCTGAGGGTGAGGGGAGTTAAATCACAACGCTTGATGAGGAAGTTCTAGATCCCACCTACTGTCAACCCACAAAGTCAGGCGATCGAGGAGGTCAACAGAGGCGGTGGAGGAGGATGCTACTGATGACGAAATTACCTTGCGCCTTCCTGGACAGAGGAGTAGTACTGGTAGCACATCTACAACTGCATCCTCAGCCACCACTCTGCCTCTGAGCACTAGTCGGGGGGGCTCAGCAGGTTGCATGCCCTCTAAGCCTTGCCTAGCCTGGACCTTTTTTGACATAGCAGAAGATCGCCCAAATCATGTGATATGTAAAATTTGTCGTGATTCTGTTAGCAGAGGGTAAAACCTCAGGAGTTTGACAACTTCTTCCATGAATCGTCACATGAATAAATATCATATGTCCCAGTGGGAAGCTCACCGTGCTGCAATGCCATCTAGCGGAGCGAACCATCCACCGCCTGCCCCTTCAAGTGCATTTGTGCGCTCTTCATCTTCTAGGACTGTGGGGACAGCTGTCACAACTGGTTTTCCACACACAACTTCCACCACTGTAACCGCAACAGGCAGTTTTCTTGGTAGGTCGTCATTTGGTTTGGAAGGGGAAACATGTGCGTGTGTACAGCTCTCTCAAACATCGATAGCATCAACATTGGATGAATGCAACATCATGTCTACGCCTGCACTTTCCTCACAAACCTGCATTTTTTCACGGACACCCTACTCACCACCATCTACACACAGGAGCCAGATCTCTGTCCCTCAGATGTGGACAAATAAAAGGCCATTTCCTGCGACCCATGACAAAACTAAGAGGTTGACTTTATCCCTCTGTAAGCTCTTGGCTACCGAAATGCTGCCTTTCCGCCTGGTGGACACACAGGATTTTAGAGACCTTATGTCTGTCGCTGTACCCCAGTACCAGATGCCCAGTCGCCACTACTTCTCTAAGAAAGGTGTGCCTGCGCTACGCCAGCATGTCGCACACAACATCACCGCTTCCTTGAGAAACTCTGTGTGTGAACGAGTGCATTTCACCACCGATACTTGGACCAGTAAGCATGGACAGGGACATTACATGTCGCTGACTGGGCACTGGGTAACTATGGTGATAGATGGTGAACGGTCTGCTGCACAAGTCTTGCCGTCCCCACGACTTGTATGTCAATCCTCTGTCTGTCCAAGTTCCGCCACTGCTTCTGCCTCCTCCACCTCGTCTGGGTCCTCCACCTCCGCCCCAAGCCTGCCTGGTCAGGCCACCAGCGTTCTCACTGCGCAGAAGTAATCACGCACCCCTCATTACTGTGCTGGTAGCAGAGCGCAACGGCATCAGGTGGTCTTTAGCTTGAAATGTCTTGGAAATAAGAGTCACACAGCGGCTGAATTGTGGGCAGCTCTGGACACTGAGTTTAATAAAGGGTTGTCTCCACTCAACCTGCAGCCTGGTAAGGCCGTGTGCGACAATGCTGCAAACCTGGGTGCGGCCCTTCGCCTGGGCAAGGTGACACACGTGCCTTGTATGGCTCACGTGTTGAACCTTGTTGTCCAGCAATTTTTAAACACACTATCCTGGCCTAGATGGCCTTCTGACCAGGGCACGAAAACTGTCTGCTCACTTGCACCGTTCAACCACCGCTGCTGAGCGACTTGCATCACTCCAGAAGTCTTTCGGCCTGCCGGTTCATCGCCTGTAATGCGATGTGCCGACACCCTGGAATTCGACTCTCCACATGTTACAGCGACTATGGCAGCACCGTCGAGCCCTGGTGCAATACGTCATGACGTATAGCCTGGACCAACCAGATGCAGAGGTGGGGCAGATCACACTGATGGAGTGGTCTCAGATCAAGGACCTATGCACCCTTCTGCACAGTTTCGACATGGCGACGAATATGTTTAGCGCTGACAATGCCATTATCAGCATGACAATTCTAGTCATTTACATGCTGGAGCACACGCTAAACACTATTCGGAGTCAGGGGGTGGGACGACAGGAAGGGGAGGAACTACAGGAGGATTCATATGCACAAGACACAAGAACATCACCAAGGTCCAGACGTTCATCATCACCAACGCGGCAGGCATGGGACCATGGGGGACAGGATCAACAAGGGCGCATAGTAGCAGGGGAAATGTTGAGGAAGGTGTAGGAGAACATGAAGAAATGGAGGACGAACTGTCCATGGACATGGAAGACTCAGCGGATGAGGGAGACCTTGGTCAAATTTCTGTTGAAAGAGGTTGGGGGGAGATGTCAGAGGAAGAAAGAACGGTTAGCACCTCTATGCAACAACACAGTGTGGACTTAGTCCACATGGCTGCACAAGACACATGAGCGCCTTCTTGCTGCACTACCTCCAACATGACCCTCGTATTGTCAAAATTAGAAGTGACGATGACTACTGGCTTGCCACACTATTAGATCCCCGGTACAAGTCCAAATTTTGCGACATAATTCCAGCCATAGAAAGGGACACACGTATGCAGGAGTATCAGCAAAAGCTGTTATTCGATCTTAGCTCGGCTTTTCCACCAAACAATCGTGCAGGTGCAGGGAGTGAATCTCCCAGTTGTAACTTGACAAACATGGGACGGTCTCGTCATCTTCAACAGTCTACCCGTACCAGTAGGACTGTATCTGGTGCTGGTAACAGCAATTTTATTGAATCTTTTCATCATTTTTTTAGACCCTCCTTTGCAAGGCCACCAGAGACAACAAGTCTGACACATAGTCAACGGCTGGAGAGGATGATACAGGAGTATCTCCAAATGAACATCGATGCCATGTCTTTGCAAATGGAGCCTTGCTCATTTTGGGCTTCAAATCTTGAAAAATGGCCAGAGCTCTCCACTTACGCCTTGGAGATTTTGTCGTATCCAGCTGCCAGCGTTGTCTCTGAATGTGTCTTCAGTGCTGCTGGGTGTGTGCTGACAGATAAGCGCACGCGTCTGTCCAGTGACAATGTGGACAGACAAACGTTCATCAAAATGAACAAGTCATGGATCCACAAGGAATTTACTACCCCTGTGTCATCCTGGGGAGAGTAAATGCTTGTGGATTTTGAATGTGCTTGATGCAAATCTACCTGTAAAGTGTACAACTAGGGCACAAGTGCTGCCACTGAAGGGGTGGGTGTGTGTGGGGCCCAGTTTTTGGAAAAAAGGGAGACTCCGCTTGGAGTAACCTTGCAGTGTTTTACATGATTTTAGAAGGGCATGCCATGCCTATATCTGTGTCTCCTCCTCTTTTTCCTTGTCCAGCTCTTTTGTTTTCGCATGAGTATATGTCCTTGTCACTTTCCCATGTGTTTGTGTTGTGTTGTGAGTTGTTTGTCACCTTTTGGACACCTTTGAGGGTGTTTTTATGTGTTTGTGATTGCCTCCCATTATTTCCTCTGCGGTTCGAGTGGTTCACCGAACCGCTTCGCCGAACCGAACTCGAACGAGACCTCCGTTCGCCGAGCCGAACTGCGACCGGTTCGCTCATCTCTACTCACAACAGAGAAGTGTTGCAGTTATAGAGACACAAGCTTACTGAAGAAGGGCAAGTAATAAAAGTATATTGGAAAACTGATTATTAGGAAGAGTTATGACATATAACAAGGGCATAAATTAAACCCTGGAGGGGGCTATAACCCCCAATATGAACTATAACAAAGAAAAAATAAGGCTTGCACACCTACAGTATAAATTAATGTACAGGTGCACAAATCCACCATGTGGCCAATATGCCGAAACATACCAACACGATGTATCATCACACTGCAATTAATGAATACATGAATGTCAATATTGTTGTAAATGTTAAACATGTAAGGTACTTCGTTAGCGTTTTTTTACGTGATTGGTCGTCAATTTTAGAAAACGCTGTTGGCAGCAGCTCTTGATGATTTGCGTGCTTGAATGTATTAAGCATGTCAAAACATTCCACCAACAGCCTTTAATAATCTCATTGATAGTATCGCAAGTTGTACAAGTGCATGGATTACTGCGCCATGTACAAATACTCAATATTGAAAATATTTTCTCAGCATTAACATGTCTAATAATCCTATGGTTTTTGAATTATGTCTATACAAGACTGTGCAAAATTTTAGGCAGGTGTAAAACTGATGCTACAAAGTAAGAATGCTCTAAAAAAGAGAAGTATTTTTTTATCAATTAACATAATGACAAAAAAATAAAGAATCAATATTTTGTGTGACCATTCTTTGCTTTCAAAGCAGCATAAATTGTTTTAGGTACACTTGCACAAAGTCTGGAATTTTGCAGGATTATAGTTACATTTTATAAGTAACTAATTACCTATTAAAATTATTATTATTTTGATATGAATGTGTCATGAACACCACTTTGCTGCATCCAACCATCAGATTTAACTGATGATTGATGGACAAGTCAACTGCAGGTTATGCTACTGTGCCGATAATTGGGCACTTTCACAGTGAACATATAATATATACACACCCGATTCCAACACATGGAAAATATATATGTACTTTGATACAGTCACAGCCAAGCTCCACAGTAACCCAAGAGAAACTAGCTACCATGACCAATCATTTCCATAGGTCATTTGTGCAACTCGTACTAGTAATGTTTGGCCTCACGAGGCTTCAAGGATGTGGTATATAGAGCAAGAGTAACAAAGCAATTCAATGCTATATATTTAATCTGAAAAAGTAGGTAGTTTTAAAAATATGGGGGGTCAAAATGGTACAGTATTTACAGTTGCATAAAAGTAAAACAGAAAAACAAAAGAAAAGTACTAGACTTAATGTCAAGAAAATATATCTCACATAACTATGCCTTCCACAAGAACCCACATATTCATAAATGCATGCAGTCTACAAAGAGTCTGGTTGCCATCCCTTAAAATAAAGCAGAGCTGACTTTAGAGGTGATACATTTGTCACTTCTCTCTTATATAGTCAGATGTTAGACTTTATGTCTGTTTTATATTAAATCCCGTCCTGATGGGTAAGACTGGTACGGCATTCCTGATCTCTTTCCCTTCCTCACCTACTCCAATACTATCAGCTATAACTTTCTCTTTTCACTCCTCCTTTAGTCCCCTGTCCTTACCTTTCTCCGTTTTAGTCACTGCTAGTACAGATGTGGCGTCTGCGTTTATACAGGGTGCCTTATCTGCACCATTATATCCTATCCACCTCTCCTTCTCTTCCATCCCAGTTTCACATGCTGAAAAGTAGACCGCGCAGGCGCGCGATGTCACTCTAAACACTTATTACTACATCCTCTATACCACAGGCGAAGACGACTACTGCGCACGCGCGCGACGTCACTCGCCAGCCTGTCATTCCTTTTCACCGCCCCCTTCATTCTATTCCCCCTCCTTCTCATCTCTGAACATTTAGATGCCGACGTCATCTTATACTCCACCCACTGCATTCCCTACAACAGAGACGGTGATGACTGCCGCGCATGTGCGCGACGCTGTCCACCGATCTTCAACTCTTTCCATTACTACTAGTATTGGGAGATCGCTGCGCACGTGCACTACGTCACCCTTCCCAGATACACATGACCCTGTCTCACAGCGTCAGCTAGTGTAATGTCACCATAGAATCCTGGTACAGCTAACTGCGCCTACGTTTTAGGCCAATGTGATTACTTTCTATCTCTATAACCTCAAGGGGCATTACCACACTTGTTCGTGACATCATACCCCTCCCAGCATGCAGCACATTTAAAGCCACATGCTACAGCTGATTAGCAGCCTTCACACACAGCTAAGGCACGGGAGTGCCAGCATCCACATAGGCTCTGGTAAGTCTATACTCTCTGGAGTTTTTTCCTTTTCTGCCTGACTGGACTTTTATACATGATTTACTTTTCATTCCATGCAGACTACATGCCATTGGCATAGAGGACCCTATTGTCTAATTGTTCCACCCAAACTTATAGCCACAGGTAAAACACCCACTCACTATTTAAATTGTCATTTTCCTTTTTTTTTTTTTTACTCTTTTTTCTTATTCACATTCTTTTTTCTTCAGCTATTTTCTTTGGAACTACGAACCATCGGGGACAGGTATTATACCTGAATACATTGTCTCTAAACACTCCTTCCCTTCCGATACTAACTTTTGTGCACATATCTCTCAGTATTTGCTGATACCAGCTCTCTACCCCCCCTTTTTCCACTCTCCAGCCCCTATTTTTCCCAATGTTTCATGTTTAATCATAGTTACTCTGGACTTGACATACGGTTTATATATATGTATGTTTATTTGTATATGTATATTCCCTCTAAAAAATCCCGTACCTCTACTATGGACAAGAGCTGTATCTGTGTTCTTCCCTAGTTGATTGTAAAGAAATGTGATTCCTTCTTTACTTTATGTAATTATTTTCGTTTATTTTTTGTATCTCATTTCTCATAGTAAACTCTGTGAATAAGGCCATAGGCTGAAACGTCAGAGATTACTTGTTTACCCCAAAGAAGTTCTATTCCTTTGCTTGGCTTTTTTGATTCTGAATAAAATCATCATTTATTGACATTTGAGTGTGCAGTGTAACTATATATATGTACTTGTGTGGGACCTTCCCCATCACTAGCACCTCATCCCCCTATTAGTGTGCACGCCTTTCTTTCTATCTAGATGGGCATCAGCATGAAACGACATTAAGGCCTCAACCTAACGAAAACAGTCTGAGTCCTTCTCTGCATTAGTAACTGGTTGTCTTATCCCTCAGGAGGATGAGAGTCTAGAAGGAAGCACGTTACCTACATTCTGGGTACTTTGATCAGTTTTTCCACAATAGTTGGAAGGAATTAGACTACATTGATTGAAATTACCTCGGACAGAATGGGTATGCCTGGGGGAATCTCTGATACTCCTTTGGACTTTGTATAGTAAATATAACAGGGGTGTTTTAGGGTTATTAATAGCCAACACATTTTTAATATTATTATAAATGATACCTAACTCAAGCCCTTCTTGAAGGATAGTATCAATTTCTTGTATAATCAGAGCTGTATGGTGACTAGAAGGAAGTATATACACCCTACTATCGGCAAGCTCTTTATGAGCCTCATTTTCATAGCTTCTCCTATCCTGGACCACTATTTCTGTCCCCTTATCCACTTTTTTAATTATGATGATTTAAAGCAATTTTTGTTGATTACTATTTAAGTTGTGAAAAACTTATCACTGTCATTTCATTTTTTTCACTCTACTACTCTGAATTATGGGTTCTTTCAGAAGATTGTGAAAACGCTACCAAATTGTTTTGAGGACAAGGAGGATTTTTTTATCTGGAATCAAAACATTGGATTTATCTATGTTATTATAATTATAATGTGGATTATTTATGTTACATTGTTGTGCTCTTTTGATGTATCAAGTCTTTATACGAACATTCCAAATGATGAGAGAATAAGAGCGGCTAGAGAATGACTATGTGAAGACTCTAGTCTTAATAAATAAAAATTTGGATTTACATCGTCAGTTATTGATGTCATTTTGGAAAACAACGATTTCAGTTTTGGGAATGATTTTTACCTGCAGCTCCATGGGACTTCGATGGGGTCCCCTGCAGCTAAAAGTTTTGCAAATATTTTTATGGCTGACCTTGAGGATAAATACGTTTTCCCTAGTGAATTTAGTCCACATATTAAATTATGAGTTCATTTTGTAGACGACATATTCATTTTTTGGTAGTGTTCCGTTGATGAGATACTGGCTTTTGACTTGTATATTAATAACTGTCATCTACTTATCAAATTTATATTGGAGAAACATGAGAGAGAACTAAAATATCTAGATCTCAAGGTTACAGTTGAAAATGGTACTTTGAAAACCAGTATTTATAGAAGAAAAACAGATAAGAATAGTTAACTTAACCTCTTCACCCCCAGCCTGTTTTCACCATCATGACCAGGCCAATCTTATTTTATTAGGACCAGTGTAATTTTATGACTTTATAACTCAAAAACGCTTTAACGGATCTCAGGGATTCTGAGAATGTTTTTTTCTGGACATATTGCACTTCATGATTTTGGTACATTTAGAGTCATATTTTTGTGTTTATTTTTGAAAATATCAAAACATTTTACTTTTTCTCCAAAAAATGTTACTTTAGCTCCAATCTTTGCATTTGCACAAGGGTAATAGGAGAAAATTAACCATTTAATTTCTTATACAATTTCTTCTGAGTTCGCTGATACCCCATATGTGGTGGAAACCTACTATTTAGGCGCACTGTATGGCTTGGAAGGGAAGGAGCACCATTTGAATTTTAGAGCGCAAAATTAGCTACAGTCGATAGCGGATGCCATGTTTGTTTGCAGAGCCTGTAATGTGCCTTGTCACAGGGTCCTTCTCCGATATCACACGATCAACAGCGCGAGAGATGGATGAACAATCCAAAGAGCATTTATTCCAATCAAATCAAATGGTCCATAACATAATCTACAAAACAGAGGGTAAAATTAGTCCAGTAACACAAATATAGTCCGGTAACCGATAAATATCCAGGTCTCTCTGAGAAGCCAGTTTCTCCCAGAGGATCAATCTTCCTGCTTCACTATTGAAGTTCTCAAACAGACTGCCTCAATCTCCCAGGTAAGCAGAGAGTTTACAGTAGGTGGACTCTAGGCCCACCTCCCCCCACACCCAGGGATGGGAGCGCCTCAAGAGGCTATAACCTTGCACTATAGGGGGTGATTACTTACAAAAAATACAATTTACCAGTACAAATAATGGACAGTGAACCAAGCTTAAAATAGGAATCTATACAGCAAGATACACCTCCCCCCATATCCCACCATCACATGCCTAAACAGTAGAAACCCTCTACAAGTGACCCAATTTGGAAATTTGACCTCTTAAGGAATTTATCTAAATTTTTGGTAAGCAACCTGAACCCCCAGATCCATCACAGAGTTTTATAGTTGAGACGTGAAAATGAAAAAAAAATTTACGACACAAACGTTGTTTAACCCCAAATCTTTCATTTTCACAAGTGTAAAGTGGGCTTTACACGCTACAACAAATCTAACGATGTGTTGGTGGGGTCACGTCGTAAGTGATGCACAACCGGCATCGTTGGTGTTGTTGTAGCGTGACAGCTACGTGCGATTGCGATTGAACATAAAACCGTTCATCGCATACACGTTGTTCATTTCCTTAAAATTGCATGTCGGGTTGTTCAATGTTCCCGAGGTACCACACATCGCAGTGTGTGACACCCCGGGAACAATGAACAGATCTTACCTGCGTCCCGCGGCTCCCGCCGGCAATGCGGGAGGAAGGAGGTAGGCGGGATGTTTACATCCCGCTCATCTCTGCCCCTGCGCTTCTATTGGCTGGCTGGCACTTGACGTTGCTGTGACGCCGAACGTCCCTCCCACTCCAGGAAGTGGATGTTCACCGCCCACATCGAGGTCGTATGGAAGGGTAAGTACGTGTGATGGGAAATAATCATTTGTGCGACACAGTCAACAAATTGAACGTGCCGCACATACGATGGGGACGGGTACGATCACATACGATATCGCATGTGATATCATAAGGTGTAAAGCAGGCTTATCAGGATTAAATGCACCATAACATTTGTTTTGCAGTATATCCTGAGTATGCTGATACCCTATATGTGATGGAAAAGTCTTGAGTAGTTTTGTGGGTTCAGTTGAATGCTGTTTGTTGGCAATTTGGGGTACAGAACAATTTGGATCAATTCACATTTATCCTGTGCTCTATGTTGAGCAATTACATTAGGGTTTCCATCTACATCTCCAAAAATTAGTGATTCAGGTGAAGCCCCAATGGATCCATTCACTAATGAGGCAGCAAAGTTACTCTGGAATCCATTTGGCCTCTGTTCAGTAGTATCTGTGTTTTCAAAGGAGCACAAAACCGTGCTTTTGTGCACACCAAAGATGCAGTGTAAATATGTAGACACCGCTGGACCACAGACCAGACGGGAGTTCAAAGGGAGACCTTCTGCCTCATTACAGTGAATTCTACTTTGTGAATTATCTCTGTCCGAGAATTACATGTAATCTCCGGGGTAAGCGCTCAGAGTAGAGCTCAAGATTAATGTGAACCATGCCATTCTGTGATCTTTGGGTGGCAGAATGAAGAATTTAACAATAGTTGAAGAATTGGCATTATTACTATTTTTTTTATGCCATTCACATTGCAGTATAAGTTACAGCAATACCAGATTAATAAAAGGCTTTTTTTTATGTTTGGCTACTATCATACTAAAAACAATTTTTTTTTTTTTTACAAAGTAAAAGTTTTTTGCATCATCGTATTTTGAAGGCTATAGTTTTTTTTGCAGAGTCATATGAAGGCTTGTTTTTCTGCAAGATGACATGGAGATTTTATTTATTTCATTTTGGGCCACATTATTTTTGTATTGCTTTGCATTCTGCTGTTTCTAAGGCAAAATTAAGAGGAAAAAGCAATTCAAGTATTACTATTTTTTTTATGCCATTCACCATAGCATAAAAGTGATAAGAAAGCTTTATTCTTCAGGTCAGTATAATTACAGCGTTACCACATTTATATTGTTTTTTCTTTTTTATGGTTTGCCACATTTACACCAGAAAAACTATTTTATAAAGAAAGGCTTTACATTACTGTATTCTGAGAGCTATAGTTTTTTTTTTAGTTTTTTCCTCATGGAGCTGTAACATGGTTTGTTTTTTTGCGGGACAAAATTATGTTTTCAGCTAGACCAATTTTTATTTTACATGTGCCTTTTTGTCAGCTGTATGATGAAGAGAGTTTTTGTTACATTTTTCATTTATTTTTTACAGCATTCACTAAAGGGGTTAACTAGTGTGACTATTTTATAGATCGAGTTGTAGTGGATGCAGCGATATCAAATATGTGCCCTTTTGTTTTACATAAATAAACATTTATTGGTATTTTTTTTATATATATATATATATCTTTATTTTCTGATTTTTAAAAAATATTTTTTAAATTGTTTTACTTTTTGGGGGGATTGCGGCATTTAGAGAGATAAACATAGAGATGGTGCAGGGATCGGCTGTCATGTAAACTGAGTGTTGATTGCTCAGGCACAGCCACTGTGCCTGCATGCTCACCAGGATGCTGGTATGTCCAAGGTCGGGAAGTCCCCACCATATAGGATGTACTGGTATGTCAAGGGTCTTGAAGGGGTTAATAAACAAAGTCATCATGCTCCACAGGTAGTTTCTGGCATACAGAAGGAACAGTGTGCACAATTAAGGAGAATTTGCTGTGATGACAGCAAATATTAGGAAAAGAAAGAAGGAAAAGATGGTTAATAAATTTGTGCCGAAAGGATATGATAAAATATCAATAAGTGATGAAATTGCCATGAAACCAAGGTCAGATGTTATAAGAAAAAAAGAAGGTGGAAGAAGTGGAAAATAAATACGCTTTTAGGGCTCATGCGCACACAGCGTCCTGACCAGTGCACAAATAAATGCACCGTCTGGCAGACTTGACGCTGCATGTTGACAAAAAGAATGCATCCAAAACGCATGTATTTTGGATGCATTTTACATGCGTTTTGGATGCATTTTTGTCAGTGCGGTCCCCCAGCTCTGCTACATGCCTGCTGACAGCAGACACAAACATAGCCGCGCGATGAGAATGAACTCGGATTAACTGCACCCGACTTCATTGTCATCCCATGGCTCTGTCTCTGTGTGTTGTCATGAACTCAGATGAACCTCCGAGGTCAGTGCCAAGACACAGGAGTCCGCAGCAGTGACGTTAGAGCTTAACCCGATTTCGCTGACATCACGCGGCTCTTTCTTTGTGCCGCTGCCTGATTTGCGGTCACACGTGAAGGACTCGCCTGTGACCGCAAATCCCCTGAGTGACTGAAGTGAGCAGCGCAATCAGCGGTGCCGTCACTCAGGTGACCCACGGCTACAGCTGGAGTCCTCCACCTGAGAGCGGTGGCCGCGAGTAACCTGAGTGACGTCATTGCTAATCGCGCGGCTCACTTCAGTTGTTGCGTGGGGCTGACAGACAGCGGTCATGGTCTGTAGCCACTCTCTGTCAGCTTTATGTAGCAGAGCTGAAAGCATCGTGGGACCTCATGTGGATTACCTCGGACCTGGAGGGGTATTTGGGGATTAATAAAGTGGTGAAAGAGGGTGTTATTTTCTCTTTTATTCCAAATAAAGGATTTTTTGGATGTGTGTGTTTTTTTTCTTTACCTTACAGATTAATCATGGAAGGTATCTCTGGTAGACGCCTGCCATGATTAACCTAGGACATAGTGGCAGCTATGGGCTGCCACTAACTCCTTATTACCCCGTTTGCCACCTCACCAGGGCAATTCGGGATGAGCCGGATAGAGTCCCGGGACTGTCGCATCCAACGAAAATGGCAATTCTGGGTGGCTGCTGGCTGATATTGTTAGGCTGGGGGGGCCCCCTTAATGTGGGGCTCTCTTTCCTGAGAACACCAGGCTTCAGCCATGTGGCTTTATCTTGGCTGGTATAAAAAGTGGGGGGAATGCACGCTGATTTTTTTATTTATTTATTTGACTGCACTACATAGACTCGCCCATCGGCGGCTGTGATTGGTTGCAGTGAGACAGCTGTCACTCAACGTGAGGGCGCATCTGAATGCAACCAATCATAGGTACCAGTGGGCGGGGGAAGCAGGGAATACGAGATGGAATAATGAGCGGCTGGCATTTTCAAAAGTAGGAGAAGCCGCCAGAGCAGTGTGACAGCTGTGCAGTGCCGTGACGGTGATCGGTCAGTGATCGGTGAGTATAAGAGAGGGGGGAGACTGATAGACAGAGAGAGAGAGACTGAAAGACCTGTGTTCTGTTTGTCAAAAAGGTGATTAATTTGGTTTGAGAGCTGTTCTGGCGACTTCGTAAATGCCGCGTGCTGCTCTGAGAACGTTATTCCGAGACACCAGAAATGCAGTCAGGCACCTTCTACAGGCTGTGCCCATACTGTTTCAGCTTTTTCCCATCGATTTCAGTCTTTTCCTCAGTCACCACAGCTCGCTGTTAGGTCCAACGTGAAATTATTCGAGTTTCCCATAGACTTACATTGAGCATCGAATATTTGCAAATAGTCGAATAGCGGCGACCTATTCATCGCATATTCGTCGAAGCGGATATTTTGGTATTCGATCATCCCTAGTGATTTTTATTATAAGTCATATTATTGTGTACATGCACCTGGCACTTAAGTTGGGATTGTGTAATAGCTTACCTTTAGCACTATGCATTGATCTTAAGACCTAGGGCTTTATTTCTATTTATTTCTATTTATTTATGATGAATTGCCCTTTTGACCTGTTCCTTTCATGATTATGTTTCATAGTGTTTTTTTGTCATTTTTTGTATAATAGTGCTGTACACCCTGGATAAGAAATTTTGCTGTATATTCTTATGGCCACCCTGTTATCTTTTTCTTTTTCCTTCCCTTGCCAATTCATGATCTGTTTTTAATGGTCTGTGTTTGGTTTTTAATTAATAAAATTTAATCTTATATTATTTTATGCCTTATGTAATAATTTTTGGGGTATACTAACTGACCTGCAGCTTTGAGTGGTGATGTCACTGAGATTAACTGTGGTCACAGCTTGAGGGTCCTACGGTCTCCTACCTGTGACCACTGGTAAAATCACCTCAGGTGACCTCATTGAACTCAGTAACTTCACCTCAAGTGAACTCATTGAGTTCAATGAGACCTACATCTCCTGGCAGAAAAACGTGGGTTTTTTGTCAAGAGATGCAGATTTGGTGCCGTAATGTATTCATTAAATTCCAGCACCAAATCTACATCTTCTGGCAAAAATGCATCTAAACGTGTATTGATGCGATATTGATGTGGTTTTCTGCCAGAAAAAGCAGGTCTCATTAAACTTAGTGAATTCCCCTGAAGTGAGGTCACAGAGTTCAATTAGGTCACCAGAGGTAAGTTAAGCTGAGGTCACAGGTGGGGGACTGTGAGAAATGGTGGTCCATAGTCATATTGTGGTCCATAGTCATTTTGAACCTCAGAAACCTATAGGAACATGGCTGGACCGTAAGCCAATAGGTACTTTCAGATGTGGATCATGTAACTACTGCTCATATATTGACCAGGCAAAGACCTTCTCTAACCTGAATACAGGCAGAATATTCTACATTAATAGCTTTGCGAACTGTCGGACAGAGGGAGTCGTTTACAGATGCACATGTACATGCCCAATGAGTTACATTGGGAAAACCAAATGCCAGCTCCATGTACGAATAGGGGAACACTTGGGGGACATAGCGCATAGGCGAAATACACCTATTGCTAGACATGTGCAATGTCACCAGGGCAACCCAAAATTCATTCTGTTCCAGGTGATCGAGGTTATACCGAAATCGATAAGAAAGGGCAACTGGGATAGAAAAATATTGCAGCGGGAAGCAAGATGGACCTATCTCCTTGACACACTTCACCCCAAAGGTCTCAATGAAGTTCTTAAGCGGGCTTTACACACTGCGATCTCGCTAGTGAGATCGTAAGCGAACGTACCCGCTGCCGTCGGTTGTGCGACACGGGCAAATCGCTGCCCATTGTGCACAACCTCGCTTACCCCCGTCACACGGACTTACCTGTCCTGCGACGACGCTCTGATCGGCGATCCCCCTCCTTTCTAAGGGGCGGGTCGTGCGGCGTCACAGCGACGTCACACGGCAGCTGTCCAATAGAAGCGTAGGGGCGGAGATGAGCGGGACGTAAACATCCCGCCCACCTCCTTCCTTCCGCATTGGCGGTAGAGGCAGGTAAGGAGATGTTCCTCGCTCCTGCGGTGTCACACATAGCGATGTGTGCTGCTGCAGGAACGAGGAACAACATCGCTAATTAGAAGAGAACGATTTTTTGTTTTAGGACGACCTCTCCGCGGCAAACGATTTTGGCCGCTTTTGCGATCGTTTTAGGTCCCACATAAGTGTCCCACACTGCGATATCGTTAATGATGCCGGATGTGCGTCACAAACAACGTGACCCCCACGATAAATCATTAACGATATCGTAGCGTGTAAAGCCCACTTTAGCTTCACCAGCTTTATTTAACGTGCGTCACTTACTCCACCTTTAATAAAACCCCGAAAAAATTGTACTGTGGACTTACACGATTCAGCAGAGACACCTGGGAGAAGGGTGTCATTCTGTATATGACATATTATCTATAATAGAATAATGTGCTGATTTGCACCCCTCTCACCTCTTATGGGTTAATATATATCCAGGGACCCCAAAAAAACGTGTGTCTGTGGATGTATATTTATAACTCTTTTTGATTTACCGTTACTATACCTCTCTATATATGCCAATTTACCTCCCTCTTCATCGATAAGGACCTGTACTGTGACCATCATGGATCATATTTATTTTTACCCTAAATGGAGAATTCTATGTAGCCATTGGAATTTTATGTTGCCATGGATGTATATCTGTAATTCATCATGATTTATAGATATTACTTTTGACTATATGTGAGCAGTGCTAAAGAGACGCCCACCTGCTGGATTGTTTGGGGTTTGAATGATGAGGGAGGAGACATTTACTCATATACCTCCATTGTACTCGAATGAGGGGACGCAATAGCGCTCCATCCCTGTGGGATGTGATATGGAGGCTAGATCGCGGAATATGTGTGGCACACCCGACCCTTGGCTGGGTGGGAGATGGAGCACATTTGCGTTCCATTGTTATCGCTGCCAAGGAACAATAACCAACAACCAAATCACCTAGGATACATATGAGGGATGGAGCGCAGATGCGTTCCACAGTAAACATCACCCAGAATACATGCGGCACGCCGGATTATCGGCTGAATGGGAGATGGAATGCACTTGCGCTCCACTGAGGCCACCGCCCAGGAATGATAACTAACATTGGTGGGATGGCACCCGTCCGTCATACCTAACTTCCGGTTGGGCGGAGAGTGGATCGCTGTGTGTTCCATTGAGGTCGCTGCTGTTGATGACCTCACAACTACATTCCCTAGGATACAGATGAGGAGTTGAGCGCTGATGCGTCCCACAGAAAAACACCACCCAGAAGATAGGGTGCGAGTTTTGAACGCGGAAGCATACAGGTAATGTCCTTTTCCGGTGGGGCCCCAAACCCTTTAAATATATCAAGCAAACGCACGCACCCGACTATTATGCAGTCAGTGCAACAGTGACACGCTGCCACTGCAGGCACTCACTGCCGACAAGACCTCCTTGATTGTACACTGTTTAACCTTGGAGGAGAATTTATTACGCAGCCTATAAGTGGCAGGGCGATTCGGGACATCAGCTGGACCCCCATGCTGAATCCCAGGTTTATCCACCTGCTTGGAGGGAAAATGAGAGGATGACGAGGTATGTGCAGCTTAACATGGGTCATTTGATGATGGAATTGAATATATTTATATAAGGATAATATCTTTTTAATTGTAGATTGATGGCCTAACCAATCATATACATCCTGCAATTTATATATTCCCTGATGAACCCCAGTACACCGGTGGGAAACGCGTCGGGATCAACATCAGTCCTGGCAGATAAGTACTGGGACTCTCAGGCCTATCATCTATATATGTAGGTTAGGACCCTAACCTGACGTATCCCCAATCTATTATAGCCAGATGGTATTCTGTGCAATTGGTGATTGTTATACTCTGTATGGGATCAGGGTCTAACAATGGACTATGATTTATGACATATGACTGTGTAATCACTTCAGCACATTGCACATGGTGGTGGTTCAGGTTATGTGATAGAGACAGGGGCACATAGGGTTAGCCGCCGAGGAACGGGGGCACCCAAAACATTAAGGTGAATCTAACCTCCGTTGTTAGGAAGGGATCAGCTTTAGGAAGTATCATGCCCTTTATTCTGAATATCATGATATCTTATTCATCTACCTGACAGTGCTTAAATAGGAGCGACACTATTGCACGCTTATATTGCCCACTGCCCTATCCAGAACCTCACCTGTTTTAATGCACTTCACGACATTGGTCAGTGACTTCACAATTGGGTATGGCCCTAGTGCTCATATTTGGTAAAGACTATTTTAAATGGATTTAATAAACGTGATGTTTTAAAGGTTTTTTCTTTGGTTTGATATAGTTGACCCTCTTTTACTATATGATTTATGGTTTTGGTGTTTTATCAAGACCAAAGTCAGCGCAGCTTCCAATTGTCAACGAGCTTTTTGGAGATGGAAGTTTCATTTTCCAGAAGAACTTAGCACTAAAGATGAGCGAACCGATCGTGGTTCGGCTCGACTTCGGTTCGCCGAACGGAGGTCTCGTTCGAGTTCGGTTCGGCGAACCGCATAGGAAACAATGGGAGGCAATAACAAACACATAAAAACACCTAGAAAGCACCCTCAAAGGTGTCCAAAAGGTGACAAACAACTCACAACACAACACAAACACATGGAAAAATGACAAGGACATATACTCATACGAAAACAAGAGCTGGACAAGGAAAAAGAGGAGGAGACACAGATATAGGCATGACATGCCCTTCTACAATCATGTAAAACACCGCAAGGTTACTCCAAGCGGAGTCTCCCTTTTTTCCAAAAATTGGGCCACACACACAACCACCCCTTCAGTGGCACCACTTGTGCCCCAGTTGTACACTTCACAAGTAGATTTGCATCAAGCACATTCAAAAATACGCCATCCTTAACCGTCCCCAGGATGACACCGGGGTGGGTAGCAAAGTCTTTTCTGATCCCAGCTCTGTTCATCTTGGATCATTTTTAAAAACAATGTAAGCAAGGGTTACTCCAAGCGGAGTCTCCCTTTTTTCAAAAATTGGGCCACACACACACCCACCCCTTCAGTGGCAGCACTTGTGCCCCAGTTGTACACTTCACAGCAAGATTTGCATCAAGCACATTCAAAAATACACCCTCCTTTACCGTCCCCACGATGACACCGGGGTAGGTAGCAAAGTCTTTGCTGAACCATGACTTGTTCATCTTGGCTCCTTTTAAAAAACACAGCAAGCAAGGGTTACTCCAAGCGGAGTCTCCCTTTTTTCCAAAAATTGGGCCCCACACACACACCCACCCCTTCAGTGGCAGCACTTGTGCCCCAGTTGTACACTTCACAGGTAGATTTGCATCAAGCACATTCAAAATCCACAAGCATTTACTCTCCCCAGGATGACACAGGGGTAGTAAATTCCTTTTGGATCCATGACTTGTTCATTTTGATGAACGTTAGTCTGTCCACATTGTCACTGGACAGACGCGTGCGCTTATCTGTCAGCACACACCCAGCAGCACTGAAGACACGTTCAGAGACAACGCTGGCAGCTGGACACGACAAAATCTCCAAGGCGTAAGTGGAGAGCTCTGGCCATTTTTCAAGATTTGAAGCCCAAAATGAGCAAGGCTCCATTTGCAAAGTCATGGCATCGATGTTCATTTGGAGATACTCCTGTATCATCCTCTCCAGCCGTTGACTATGTGTCAGACTTGTTGTCTCTGGTAGCCTTGCAAAGGATGGTCTAAAAAAATTATGAAAAGATTCAATAAAATTGCTGTTACCAGCACCAGATACGGTGCTACTGGTACGGGTAGACTGTTGAAGATGACGAGACCGTCCCATGTTTGTCAAGTTACAACTGGGAGATTCACTCCCTGCACCTGCACGGTTGTTTGGTGGAAAAGCCGAGCTAAGATCGAGTAACAGCTTCTGCTGATACTCCTGCATACATGCATCCCTTTCTATGGCTGGAATTATGTCGCAAAATTTGGACTTGTACCGAGGATCTAATAGTGTGGCAAGCCAGTACTCATCATCACTTCTAATTTTGATAATACGAGGATCATGTTGGAGGTAGTGCAGCAAGAAGGCGCTCATGTGTCTTGCGCAGCCATGCGGACCAAGTCCACGCTGTTTCTGTGGCGTAGAGGTGCTAACCGTCCTTTCTTCCTCAAACATCTCCCCCCAACCTCTTTCAACAGAAATTTGACCAAGGTCTCCCTCATCCTCTGAGTCTTCCATGTCCATGGACAGTTCGTCCTCCATTTCTTCATGTTCTCCTGCACGTTCCTCAACATTTCGCCTGCTACCATGCGCCCTTGTTAATCCCTGTCCTCCATGGTCCTATGCCTGCCGCCTTGGTGATGATGAACGTCTGGAGCTTGGTGATGTTGTTGACCCTTGCGCTTATGAATCCTCCTGTAGTTCCCCCCTTTCCTGTTGCCCCACCCCCTGTCTCCGAATAGTGTTTAGCGTGTGCTCCAGCATGTAAATGACTGGAATTGTCATGCTGATAATGGCATTGTCAGCGCTAAACATATTCGTCGCCATGTCGAAATTGTGCAGAAGGGTGCATAGGTCCTTGATCTGAGACCACTCCATCAGGGTAATCTTCCCCACCTTTACATCTCGTTGGCCCAGGCTATACGTCATGACGTATTGCACCAGGGATCGACGGTGCTGCCACAGTCGCTGTAACATGTGGAGAGTCGAATTCCAGCATGTCGGCACATCGCATTTCAGGCGATGAACCGGCAGGCCGAAAGACTTCTGGAGCGATGCAAGTCACTCAGCAGCGATGGTTGAACGGTGGAAGTGAGCAGACAGTTTTCGGGCCCTGTTCAGAAGGCCATCTAGGCCGGGATAGTGTGCTAAAAATTGCTGGACAACAAGGTTCAACACGTGAGCCATACAAGGCACGTGTGTCACCTTGCCCAGGCGAAGGGCCGCATCCAGGTTTGCAGCATTGTCGCACACGGGCTTACCAGGCTGCACGTTGAGTGGAGACAACCATCTATTAAAATCAGTCTCCAGAGCTGCCCACAACTCAGCCGCTGTGTGACTCTTATTTCCAAGACATTTCAAGCTAAAGACCGCCTGATGCCGTTGCGCTCTGCTGCCAGCATAGTAATGAGGGGTGCGTGATTCCTTCTGCGCAGTTAGAACGCTGGTGGCCAGACCAGGCAGGCTTGGGGCAGAGGTGGAGGACCCAGACGAGGTGGAAGAGGCAGAAGCAGTGGCGGAACTTGGACAGACAGAGGATTGACACACAAGTCATGGGGACGGCAAGACTTGTGCAGCAGACCCTTCACCATCTATCACCATAGTTACCCAGTGCCCAGTCAGCGACATGTAATGTCCCTGTCCATGCTTGCTGGTCCAAGTATCGGTGGTGAAATGCACCCGTTCACACACAGAGTTTCTCAAGGAAGCGGTGATGTTGTGTGCGACATGCTGGTGTAGCGCAGGCACACCTTTCTTAGAGAAGTAGTGGCGACTGGGCATCTGGTACTGGGGCACAGCGACAGACATAAGGTCTCTAAAATCCTGTGTGTCCACCAGGTGGAAAGGTAGCATTTCAGTAGCCAAGAGCTTAAGGAGGGATAAAATCAACCTCTTAGCTTTGTCATGGGTCGCAGGAAATGGCCTTTTATTTGTCCACATCTGAGGGACAGAGATTTGGCTGCTGTGTGTAGATGGTGGTGAGTAGGGTGTCCGTGAAAAAATGCAGGTTTGTGAGGAACGTGCAGGTGTAGACATGATGTTGCCTTCATCCAACGTTGATGCTATCGATGTCTGAGAGAGCTGTACACACGCACTTGTTTCCCCTTCCAAACCAAATGACGACCTACCAAGCAAACTGCCTGTTGCGGTTACAGTGGTGGAAGTTGTGCATGGAAAACCAGGTGTGACAGCTGTCCCCACGGTCCTAGAAGATGAAGAGCGTGCAGATGCAGTTGAAGGGGCAGGCGGTGGATGGTTCGCTCCGCTAGACCGCATTGCAGCACGGTGAGCTTCCCACTGGGACATATGATATTTATTCATGTAACGATTCATGGAAGAAGTTGTCAAACTCCTGAGGTTTTGCCCTCTACTTACAGAATCACGACAAATTTTACATATCACATGATTTAGGCAATCTTTTTCTATGTCAAAAAGGGTCCAGGCTAGGCAAGGCTTAGAGGGCATGCGACCTGCTGAGCCCCCCCGACTAGTGCTCTGAGGCAGAGTGGTGGCTGAGAATGCAGTTGTAGACGTGCTACCAGTACTACTACTCTGTCCAGGAAGGCGCAAGGTAACTTCGTCGTCAGTAGCATCCTCCTCCACCACCTCTGTTGACCTCCTTGAGTGCCTGACTGTGGGTTGACAGTAGGTGGGATCTAGAACTTCCTCATAAAGCGTTGTGTTTGCACTCCCCTCACCCTCAGACCGAGCCTCTTTCTGACGTGAAGCAATATTTAAGTTGTCATCACAATCTGGTATCTGCGTCTCATCGTCATCAGTATGTTCCTCATTGTCTATAACAACAGGTGTTACAGTTTGTGATTAAGGGTCAACATTATGCTCAGAAACTTGGTGCTCACGGCCTGAATCAGAGTCACAAAGGTTCTGGGCATCACTGCAGACCATTTCCTGGTCTGTACTCACTGTAGCTTGGGAGCAGACTTCTGATTCCCAGGCTATAGTGTGACTGAACAGCTCTGCAGACTCAGCCATCTCAGTTCCACCATAATATGCAGGGCGGATGGAGACTTCAGAGCTGGGAGAAAGCAAGTGTGATTGGGATGACAACTCAGAGGAGTGGTGTTTTTTGGATGCGGTAGTTGAGGTGGCGGAGAGGGCACTTGTTGGACAACTTGAGATCCATTCAAGCATTTTCTTTTTTTGGCCATCATCTACCTTTGTTCCAGTTGTTCGTGTCTGTAAAAAAGGGAGCACATCGGATTGTCCACGGTAAGTAGTAGACATCTTACTTTTGCTGGAAGATGGTCTATCTTCAGCAGATGTTAATGGGGCTTTGCCACCTTCCCCACAGACAAACGCTTTTTTTCCTTTTCCAACACGCCTCTTCCACTTTCGACCAGCACCTGTCCTTTTGCCACTCATTTTGCTTGCGACAAGATTATGCACTTAAAATGTGGTAGTAAAAATTGAGAGGTGGTGTAGATTGCAGCGGTGGTCTATCTTTATTAACAGCAGAATAAACAACAATAACTACCCCTGACAATGCAACTACAGCCCTTAAACTGGCAGCATAGTTTGCTAGTATAATGGCTTAGTAACAATGAGCTTGAGTGTGCAATGCAGAGGTGCTGCAAATAGCTTTGCACTAGTGGGACACTAATGGAAGTCCAACAGCCACTTTTAGGATGCCACTAAGTTTACTCAGTGTTTGCTAGTATAATGGCTTAGTAACAATGAGCTTGAGTGTGCAAAAGGCAGGAGGGTACAGTGGCAGGGTTGTGGGTCAGTGTACAGGAAAGGAAGCCTCACTTTCTGTCCCTCCTAATGGGGAAATGCAGCGAGGAAGTCCCTGACCTTAGCTGCACAGACGCTGTTATCTTCTGTAGCTGTTAAAATCTGTTTCCACGGACCTGACTGTCACCTATGGCCCTGAGCCTGCTGTTATTAGCCCTTACAAAGGCTAATAGAAACTTCTATCCCTATTCTGTATAGTGCTGTCTGTAGAGCGTACACAGCAGTATCGGAGACAGGAGATACGCCAGCGGTAATTGACACCCAGACGCAGAAGAGATAATGTCGTTCGGACGGGCAGATACCCGTTTTTATAATGCAGGGACATGTGACATGGACATCCTATCACAGATGCCGTTGCTTCTCTGGCTAAAAGTCCACTTAGCTGTGTGTGTGTCTGGGATTGGCTGACATGCTGGCCCGCCTCACTACACGCGCGCGCTTAGGGAAGGAAGACAAGGAAAAAAAAAAAAATGGTGATCGCCATTGTCCCAGCAGCAGTGATCTGAATGCGCTGTTCCCGCACACTATATGCTGACATTTCATAATAGTGTGAGTCACAGAGTGACTTACACTATTACAGCGGAAAGCCAGCTAGTAATTAGCTTGGCTTTTTGCTGCTAGAACCGTTCTCGAACGTATCTAGAACTATCGAGCTTTAGCAAAAATCTTGAGTTCTAGTTCTATCTAGAACAGCCCCCAAAATCACTCGAACCGCGAACTGGAGAACCTCGAACCGTGAACCGCGCTCAACTCTACTTAGCACCTGTCCACACTGCCAAAAGTACCAATACCTTGTTTAATTACTACGGTATCACTGTACTTGATTGACCAGCAAACTTGCCTGACCTAAACCCCACAGAGAATGTATGGGGTATTGTCAAGAGGAAGATGAGAGACACCAGGCCCAACAATGCAAATGAGCTAGAGGCTGCTATCAAAGCAACTTGGGCATCCATAACACCTCAGCTGATTGCCTCCATGCCACTTCGCATTGATGCAGTAATTCCTGCAAAAAGAGCCCCAACTAAGTATTGAGTGCATTTACTGTACATACTTTTCAGTAGACCAACATTTCTGAGTTTTAAAATAATTTTTTCAGTTGGTCTTTTATATAAATTCTATTTTGTAAGTAAATGACTTTTGAGTTTTTATTGGCTGTAAACCATAATCATCAACATTAACAGAAATAAATACTTGAAATACATCACTCTGTCTGTAATGACTCTATATAATATGTGTTTCCCCTTTTGTATTGAATTATTGAAAGAAAGTAACTTTTTGATGATACTCTAATTTATTGAGTTGAACCTGTAGTTCGCACCCTGCTGTGTGATGTCCTCTCGTCGGTATCAGCAATGTGTGCTGCCTTGGCTATTTCCTCGGGCTCCCAGTACAACATAAACTGTCACATCTCCATTGTACAAATATGCAAAAATTGATCATTCATCATCAGTTCCGTCAGCCCATTCCTTGAAGTTGGTAATCAATAGTCCTTAGACCACTGCTCGAAGTTTGTTGTAAGACCAACCATAGCTGTTGTTAAGGCAAAGTTGGAGGGTCCGAAGCTTTTTGGGTACACCTCTAGAGTCATCTAGTATTTACTTATCAGTGTCTGTCTGATAGCATCATAGTCTCCACTTTAGTCTTAACCCTAGAACACGCAACCATAGAAATCTACACTTTCACATACCTGGGGCCTTTTAGGCCTGTGTGCAAATAACATGGAGTAACTCAAATAGAAATACTTTTCAAAGTTTATTTGAGATGTGAATATTTCAAAACATTATAATTATGTGCATAAAACAAAAAAAAGTAATCACACCGGCTTAAAATGCCCAATATACAGTATGCATTCTATATAATTCTTTATATGTATATATATTCTTTTATATATACATATATATATATATATATATATGATATATATATGATATATATATATATATATATATAAAACGATTTTTTTTGTCTAAACTTTTTTTTATATAAAAGCTGTAG
This sequence comes from Anomaloglossus baeobatrachus, assembly GCF_048569485.1. NCBI lineage: Eukaryota > Metazoa > Chordata > Amphibia > Anura > Aromobatidae > Anomaloglossus > Anomaloglossus baeobatrachus. The sequence goes on along the minus strand of NC_134355.1, from coordinate 349,234,386 downwards.
TAAACATGGGGCAGGAATATTTCTTTTCAAAAACTTTCCTTTTCAACATTACTGATTGCCCCAACAATTTTCAGATATTATTTTTTCGGAAGAATGTTCCTTTTAGACATTTTGTGCACAAGTAGTAAAGAAACGCTCAGATTTCCTTTCCTTCTTTGCTGGACAAATATAACAGCGCTTTCTTTTTTTTTCTCTTGGCTCTGGATGTTCCTGAAAATGTATACCACATCGGATCATAGCTTCCATAATTTGCCTTGGCAAGCATTTTGCGTTGCTTCACTCCATCATGGTAGGCATCAAAAGTTCAAAGACAAAGTAAGACAAGATAAAGATAAAGTCTTCCCCAGCAACAGTACAGACAAAAAGACTGAGGATCACATGTAAACAAAGTACAGGCCTAAAAGACCCCAGGTATGTAAATATGGGGTAGTCCCAAAAAAGAGTTGTTTTATCGAAATGCCTATAACATAAAAATATATGAACAACTGAAAATTACTAACAACTATATACCTGAGGAATACCTAGAGTTTCAAAATTCTAACTAAAGTAATCTTGCAGAAAATAAAAAACAAGTAACCTAGCAGGCCAGTAATGCCCCAGGTATGCGTTCTAGGGTTAATGGAGAGCGGCAAACACCTCCATAGCTTTGCCTCATAGACCTGGGGCTAACTAACAGGCCCACTGATCATCAGGCAACTGGTACTGTCTGCAGGTCTTTCAAATCCTCTCAGAAAAATGTCCAGGTCCCCTTTGATTTCCCCTTTCCTTTACAACTTTTTGGTTTTGTCTGTTGCATCAACACCTTACTCTTCATACAAATGTATCAGCACCACTTTCTCCTTTTTCTTATTAGCAGCTGCCATCTTAGAAAAAGTAATAAAGAAGTAATCATCTCACCTGCCAGTGTACGGCAAAATATTCCAGTAGTAGCAACAATCCAAATGATAGCTGACACTCACATCTTCTTAAAATAAAATGCTCTATTGATTCAAAAGTATAATTAAAACATCAAAAGTGGTTGAACAAAATGGCACAGAATTTAAAAAGGCTGGAAAGAAATATCCACTGTGCTTCCAGGCCTTTAACTGATATTTTAGTAGTCACTCGCCATGTACTATGTTACACTCTGTATCTGTACTTTTAAAAACTCTGGCTATATTTGAATCCCTTATTAATTTGATGGCTGGACTATATATGACAAGCATTTTTTCTTTTAAATTTACCTGTTGTGCCTCCCCTATTTTTTCATAGATTTCAAGCTTACAAGCAGGGCCATCAGTCCTCTTGGTATCTGTTGAATTTTGTTATTCTGCAATGTCTCATATTGTCTGTACATGTCCCCTCTGAATTTTAAAGTGCTGCAAAATATGTATGTGCTATGTAAATAAACATTAGCATGGAATGTACAGTATATACAATTTATAATATATATATATATGTGTGTGTGAAGGAAATTATTTGATCCCTTTCTGATTGTGTAAGTTTGCCCACTGATAAAAACATGAACAGTCTATAATTTTAAGGGTAGGTTAATTGTAACAGTGAGAGTTAGAATATCCAAAATAAAATCCAGAAAATCACATTGTATACATTATAAAACTGTATTTGCATTTTGCAGAGAATAAGTATTTGATCCCCTACCAACCTTTAAGAGTTCTGGCTCCTATAGACCACTTAGACGCTCCTGATCAACTCGTTACCTGTATAAAGGCAGCTGTCTTAAATTGTCGCCTGTATAAAAGGCTCCTGTTCCCAGACTCAATTAATCAGTCAGACTCTAACCTCTACAACATGGGCAAGACCAAAGAGCTTTCTAAGGATGTCAGAGACAGAATCATAGACCTGCACAAGTCTGGAATGGGCTACAAAACCATAAGTAAGACACTGGGTGAGAAGACAACTGTTGGTGCAAATGTACAAAAATGGAAGAAATAAAAAATGAGTGTCAATCAACATGGATCTGGAGCACCATACAAAATCTCACCCCGTGGGTTATTTAGGATCATGAGGAAGGTGAGAGATCAGCCTAAAACTACAAGGGGGAACTTATTAATAATCTCAAGGCAGCTGGGACCACTGTCACCAAGAAAACCATTGATAACACGTTACGCTGTAATGGCTTAAAATACTGCAGTGCCTGCAAAGTCCCTCTGCTTAAGAAGGAAGATGTGCAGGCCCATCTGAAGTTTGCCAATGAACACCTGGATGATTCTGAGAGTGACTGGGAGAAGGTGCTGTGGTCAGATGAGACAAAAATTTGAGTTCTTTGGCCTCAACTCAACTTGCCATATTTGGAGAAAGACAAATACTGCATATGAACCAAAGAACACTGTCCTCACTCTCAAGCATGGACATAAAAACATTATGTTTTGAGTGTGTTTCTCTGCTAAGGACACAGTACTACTTCACTGCATCAATGGGACAATGGATGGAACCATGTACCGTAAAATCCTGAGTCACAACCTCCTTCCCTCTTCCACGACATTAAAAATGGGTCATGGATGAGTTTTCCAGCACAACAATGACACAAAACATGCAGCCAAGGCAACAAAGGAGTGTCTCAAAAAAAGCACATTAAGGTCATGGAGTGGTCTAGCAGGTCTCCAGACCTTAATACCATAGAAAACGTATGGAGGGAGCTGAAGCTCTGAGTTGCCAAGCGACAGCTTCAATACCTTAATGATTTAGAGATGATCTGCAAAGAGGCGTGGAACAAAATTCCTCCTGCAATGTGCGCAAACCTCATCAACTGCAAAAAACGTCTGACTGCTGTGTTTGCCAACCAGGATTTTGCCACCAAGTATTAAGTTTTGTTTGCCAGAGGGATCGCATACTTATTTATCTCTACAAAATGCAAATAAATTTATATAATTTATACAATGTGATATTCTGGATGTTTTTGGGGATGTTCTATCTCTCACTGTTAAAATTGACCTTTCCTTAAAATTACAGATTGTTCATATCTTTCTTAGTGGGAAAACTTACAAAATCAGCAAGGGATTAAATAATTATTTCCTTCACTATATATATGTATGTATGTATGTATGTATGCATGTATGTATGTGTATATATATATATATATATATATATATATATATCTCCATATTCACATGCAAACACACACACGCACATACAAGTACATCTCAATAAATTAGAATATCATCAAAAAGTTAGTTAATTTCAGTAATTCAATATAAAAGGAGACATATATATTATTGGACCAGTTGAAGCGCAAGGAGGTGCGAAATGGCTGTCGTCCTTTGGGGGACTGCACCCAACTCTTTCCCTGCTATTTTACTGCACCATTTGAAGTAAATAAAGCACTTTGGAATATTGGATGGATTGTGCCGTGCTTTCTCGCTTTTTGGATTGGATTTAGACGTATAAATTATATAGAGTCATCACAAACAGATTTATCTATTTCAAGTTTTTATTTCTGTTAATATTGATAATTATAGCTTACAGTCTATGAAAACGTGAAAGTCATTATCTCATAAAATCAGAATATTATATAAGAACAAATGAAAAAATGATTTCAAACTCAGAAATGTTGGCGCCTACTGAAAAGTATGTACAGTAAATGTACGCAATACTTGGTCGGGGCTCCTTTTGCATGAATTACATCATCAATGCAGCATGACATGGAAGTGATCAGCCTGCGGCACTGCTGAGGTGTAATGGAAGCCCAGGTTGCTTTGATTGCAGCCTTCAGCTCATCTGCATTATTGGATCTGGTGTCTCTCATCTTCCTCTTGACAATTCCCCATAGATTCTTTGTAAGGTTTAGGTCAGGCACGTTTGCTGGCCATTCAAGCACAGTGATACTGTGGTTATTAAACCAGGTATCGGTACTTTTGGCAGTGTGGACAGGTGCCAAGTCCTACTGGAAAATGAAATTTCCATCTCTAAAAAGCTTGTTGGCAGAGGGAAGCATGAAGTATTCTAAAATTTCCTGGTAGATTGCTGCATTGACTTTGGTCTTGATAAAACACAGTGGACCTACACCAGCAGATGACATGGCTCCCCAAACCACCACTGATTGTGGAAATTCAAAATTTACTTTTATCTGAAAGCAATACCTTGGACCACTGAGAAACAATCCAGTTCTTTTTCTCCTTGGTCCAGGTAAGACACTTCTGGTGTTGTCTATTGATCATGAGTGGTTTGACACAAGGAACATAGTAACATGTATGCTTGTGCATCTTTTTCTACCACACTTGTTCCTTCCATTCAACTTTCTGTTAATATGCTTGGATACAGCACTCTGTGAACAGTCAGCTTTTTTAGCAATGACCTTTTGTCATTTACCCTTATTGTGGAATTTGTCAATGACTGCCTTCTGGACATCTATCAAGTAAGCAGTCTTCCCCATGATTGTGTAGTCTACTGAACCAGACTAAGGGACTTTTTTAAATGCTTAGGAAGCCTTTGCAAGTGTTTTGTGGTAATTATTCTAATTTTCTGATATAATGACTTTTGGGTTTGATTGGCTGTAAGTAGAGATGAGCGAATCGGCCGTGGTTCGGCTCGAGTTCGGTTCGCCGAACGGAGGTCCCGTTCGAGTTCAGTTTGGCGAACCGGTTCGGCGAACCACTCGAACCGCATGGGAAACAAAGGGAGGCAATCACGAACACATAAAAACACCTAGAAAACACCCTCAAAGGTATCCAAAAGGTGACAAACAACTCACAACACAACACAAACACATGAGAAAGTGACAAGGACATATAATCATGCGAAAACAAAAGAGCTGGACAAGGAAAAAGAGGAGGAGACACAGATATAGGCATGGCACGCCCTTCTAAAATCATGTAAAACACCGCAAGGTGACTCCAAGCGGAGTCTCCCTTTTTTCCAAAAATTGGGCCACACACACACACCCACCCCTTCAGTGGCAGCACTTGTGCCCCAGTTGTACACTTCACAGCTAGATTTGCATCAAGCACATTCAAAAATACGCCATCCTTAACCGTCCCCAGGATGACACCGGGGTAGGTAGCTAAGTCTTTACTGATCCCAGCTCTGTTCATCTTGGATCATTTTTAAAAACAATGTAAGCAAGAATTACTCCAAGCGGAGTCTCCCTTTTTTCCAAAAATTGGGCCCCACACACACCCACCCCTTCAGTGGAACCACTTGTGCCCCAGATGTACACTTCACAGCTAGATTTGCATCAAGCACATTCAAAAATACGCCATCCTTAACCGTCCCCAGGATGACACCGGGGTAGGTAGCTAAGTCTTTGCTGAACCATGACTTGTTCATCTTGGCTCCTTTTAAAAAACACAGCAAGCAAGGGTTACTCCAAGCGGAGTCTCCCTTTTTTCCAAAAATTGGGCCCCACACACACCCACCCCTTCAGTGGCAGCACTTGTGCCCCACTTGTACACTTCACAGGTAGATTTGCATCAAGCACATTCAAAAATACGCCATACTTAACCATCCCCACGATGACACCGGGGTAGGTAGCTAAGTCTTTCCTGATCCCAGCTCTGTTCATCTTGGATCATTTTTAAAAACAATGTAAGCAAGGGTTACTCCAAGTGGAGTCTCCCTTTTTTCCCAAAATTGGGCCACAAAGACACCCACCCCTTCAGTGGCAGCACTTGTGCCCAAGTTGTACACTTCACAGGTACATTTGCATCAAGCACATTCCAAATCCACAAGCATTTACTCTCCCCAGGATGACACAGGGGTAGTAAATTCCTTGTGGATCCATGACTTGTTCATTTTGATGAAAGTTAGTCTGTACACATTGTCACTGGACAGACGCGTGCGCTTATCTGTCAGCACACACCCAGCAGCACTGAAGACACGTTCAGAGACAACGCTGGCAGCTGGACACGACAAAATCTCCAAGGCGTAAGTGAGGAGCTCTGGCCATTTTTCAAGATTTGAAGCCCAAAATGAGCAAGGCTCCATTTGCAAAGTCATGGCATCGATGTTCATTTGGAGATACTCCTGTATCATCCTCTCCAGCCGTTGACTATGTGTCAGACTTGTTGTCTCTGGTGGCCTTGCAAAGGAAGGTCTAAAAAAATTATGAAAAGATTCAATAAAATTGCTGTTACCAGCACCAGATACGGTGCTACTGGTACGGGTAATTAGTGAGAAAAAGACCTCGCTTCACCTTGTGTAGGTGCTCTGGAGAAAAACAGTCAGTAAAAATTGAGATAACTCCGGCACACTACTAATTTTCCCATAAGAATCAAGGAGACATGGTAGATTTGAAAAATCTTTTTTCTTTTATTTTGCTTGTGAGGTAGTGAAAAAGGTGCTGTACATAAAGTCCGCCGACGTTTCGGCCAATCGGCCTTCCTCAGGTCGGACAAAACTGGAAAGCAGCAGGAGAAGAAGCAAAATAGAGGTAGATATATTAGACCGTATGTACGAACAGTAGGGTGAGCACTGTTGTATGCAGGAACATCACATGTAGTTCTACTGGGAATAGTGACTCACTCTCTTGTCAATCGGAAACAATAGAATATCGTGGTCCTCTGGTGGCCGTTCTGTGACTACCAGAAAATAGGTATGGAGGGTCACCAAGTTACGTCAAATATGGCCAGCAACCTGTGTTCAGGTGAGCTACCAGCATGCTTTAATATATTCAAAGAATCACGTGTCCATGTTATATATGTATTACCATTATTCTTAGGCGTTCACAAATCTTGTTATTCCAAAGTAGCTGTAGCTCCAGTAAGCGTTCTAGGATAGGGGCTGGAGAAGGGTATGTGGAATAAGATAGGGCCTGACCCGGGTAGTGACCTATGATTCCAGGTGCTAAGGTATGGGAGAGGGTCCCAGGAGATAGGGGGAATCCGGGCAACTACCGGCGGGTGTCAGAGGTGCTGGGTAGCTGGACCGCGCGTTCTACTGGTACGGGTAGACTGTTGAAGATGACGAGACCGTCCCATGTTTGTCAAGTTACAACTGGGAGATTCACTCCCTGCACCTGCACGATTGTTTGGTGGAAAAGCTGAGCTAAGATCGAGTAACAGCTTCTGCTGATACTCCTGCATACGTACGTCCCTTTCTATGGCTGGAATTATGTCACAAAATTTGGACTTGTATCGGGAATCTAATAGTGTGGCAAGCCAGTAGTCATCATCACTTCTAATTTTGACAATACGAGGGTCATGTTGGAGGTAGTGCAGCAAGAAGGCACTCATGTGTCTTGCACAGCCATGCGGACCAAGTCCACGCTGTGTTTGTGGCATAGAGGTGCTAACCGTTCTTTCTTCCTCTGACATCTCCCCCAACCTCTTTCAACTGAAATTTGACCAAGGTCTCCCTCATCCGCTGAGTTTTCCATGTCCATGGACAGTTCGTCCTCCATTTCTTCATGTTCTCCTGCACCTTCCTCAACATTTCGCCTCCTACCATGCGCCCCTTGTTGATCCCTGTCCCCCATGGTCCCATACCTGCCGCGTTGGTGATGATGAACGTCTGGACCTTGGTGATGTTGTTGTCTCTTGCGCATATAAATCCTCCTGTAGTTCCTCCCCTTCCTGTTGTCCCACCCCCTGACTCCGAATAATGTTTAGCGTGTGCTCCAGCATGTAAATGACTGGAATTGTCATGCTGATAATGGCATTGTCAGCGCTAAACATATTCGTCGCCATGTCGAAACTGTGCAGAAGGGTGCATAGGTCCTTGATCTGAGACCACTCCATCAGGGTGATCTGCCCCACCTCTGCATCTCGTTGGCCCAGGCTATACGTCATTAATGTATTGCACCAGGGCTCGATGGTGCTGCCACAGTCGCTGTAACATGTGGAGAGTCGAATTCCAGCGTGTCGGCACATGGCATTTCAGGCGATGAACCGGCAGGCCGAAAGACTTCTGGAGCGATGCAAGTCGCTCAGCAGCGGTGGTTGAACGGCGGAAGTGAGCAGACAGTTTTCGTGCCCTGTTCAGAAGGCCATCTAGGCCGGGATAGTGTGTTAAAAATTGCTGGACAGCAAGGTTCAACACGTGAGCCATACAAGGCACGTGTGTCACCTTGCCCAGGCGAAGGGCCGCACCCAGGTTTGCAGCATTGTCGCACACGGCCTTACCAGGCTGCAGGTTGAGTGGAGACAACCATTTATTAAACTCAGTCTTCAGAGCTGCCCACAACTCAACCGCTGTGTGACTCTTATTTCCAAGACATTTCAAGCTAAAGACCGCCTGATGCCGTTGCGCTCTGCTGCCAGCATAGTAATGAGGGGTGCGTGATTCCTTCTGCGCACTTAGAACGCTGGTGGCCTGACCAGGCAGGCTTGGGGCGGAGGTGGAGGACCCAGACGAGGTGGAGGAGGCAGAAGCAGTGGAGGAACTTGGACAGACAGAGTATTGACACACAAGTCGTGGGGACGGCAAGACTTGTGCAGCAGACCCTTCACCATCTATCACCATAGTTACCCAGTGCCCAGTCAGCGACATGTAATGTCCCTGTCCATGCTTACTGGTCCAAGTATCGGTGGTGAAATGCACCCGTTCACACACAGAGTTTCTCAAGGAAGCGGTGATGTTGTGTGCGACATGCTGGTGTAGCGCAGGCACACCTTTCTTAGAGAAATAGTGGCGACTGGGCATCTGGTACTGGGGCACAGCGACAGACATAAAGATTCTAAAATGCTGTGTGTCCACCAGGCGGAAAGGCAGCATTTCGGTAGCCAAGAGCTTACAGAGGGATAAAGTCAACCTCTTAGCTTTGGCATGGGTCGCAGGAAATGGCCTTTTATTTGTCCACATCTGAGGGACAGAGATCTGGCTGCTGTGTGTAGACGGTGTTGAGTAGGGTGTCCCTGGAAAAATGCAGGTTTGTGAGGAAAGTGCAGGCGTAGACATGATGTTGCCTTCATCCAACGTTGGTGCTATCGATGTCTGAGAGACCTGTACACACGCACTTGTTTCCCCTTCCAAACCAACTGACGACCTACCAAGCAAACTGCCTGTTGCGGTTACAGTGGTGGAAGTTGTGCATGGAAAACAAGGTGTGACAGCTGTCCCCACAGTTCTAGAAGATGAAGAGAGCGCGGATGCACTGGAAGGGGCAGGCGGTGGATGGTTCGCTCCACTAGGCCGCATTGCAGCACGGTGAGCTTACCACTGGGATATATGATATTTATTCATGTGACGATTTATGGAAGAAGTTGCCAAATTGCTGAGGTTTTGCCGTCTACTAACAGAATCATGACAAATTTTACAGATCACATAATTTGGGCGATCTTTTGCTATGTCAAAAAAGGACCAGGCTAGGCAAGGCTTAGAGGACATGCAACCTGCTGATCCACCCCGACTAGTGCTCAGGGGCAGAGTGGTGGCTGAGGATGCAGTTGTAGACGTGCTACCAGTGCTCTGACTCTGTCCAGGAAGGCGCAAGGTAACTTCATCGTCGGTTGCATCCTCTTCCACCACCTCTGTTGACCTCCTCGAGTGCCTGACTGTGGGTTGACAGTAGGTGGGATCTAGAACTTCCTCATCAATTGTTGTGTTTGCACTCCCCTCACCCTTAGACCGAGCCTCTTCTTGCCCTGATAGAATATTTAAGTTGTCATCCCAATCTGGTATCTGCGTCTCATCGTCATCAGTATGTTCCTCATTGTCTATAACAACAGTTATATAGGGCACTTGTTGGACCACTTGAGATCCATTCAAGCATTTTCTTTTTTTGGCCATCATCTAACTTTGTTCCAGTTGTTCGTGTCCGTAAAAAAGGGAGCACATCGGATTGTCCACGGAAAGTAGTGGACACATCTTACTTTTGCTGGAAGATGGTCTATCTTCAGCAGATGTTAATGGAGCTTTGCCACCTTCCCCACGGACAAACCCTTTTTTTCCTTTTCCACCACGCCTCTTCCCCTTTCCACCAGCATCTGTCATTTTGCCACTCATTTCGATTGCGACAAGATTGTGCACTTAAAATGTGGTAGTAAAAATTGAGAGGTGGTGTACATTGCAGCGGTGGTCTAGCTTAATTAACAGCAGAATAAACAACAATAATTATCCTTGGCAATGCAACTACGGCCCTTAAACTGGCAGCATAGTTTGCTAGTATAATGGCTTAGTAACAATGAGTTTGAGTTTGCAATGCAGACGTGTTGCAAATAGATTTGCACTAGTGGGACACTAATGGAAGTCCAACTGCCACTTTTAAGATGCCACTAAGTTTACTCAGTGTTTGATAGTATAATGGCTTAGTAACAATGAGTTTGAGTGTGCAATGCAGAGGTGCTGCAAATATATTTGCACTAGTGGGACACTAATGGAAGTCCAACTGCCACTTTTAGGATGCCACTAAGTTTACTCAGTGTTTGATAGTATAATGGCTTAGTAACAATGACTTTGAGTGTGCAATGTAGAGGTGCTGCAAATAGATTTGCACTAGAGGGACACTAATGGAAGTCCAACAGCCACTTTTAGGATGCCACTAAGTTTACTCAGTGTTTGCTAGTATAATGGCTTAGTAACAATGAGCTTAAGTGTGCAAAGGGCAGGAGGGTACAGTGGCAGGGTTGTGGGTCTGGGTAGAGGAAAGGAAGCTTCACTTTCTATCCCTCCTAATGGGGAAATGCAGCGAGGAAATCCCTGACCTTAGCTACACAGACGCTGTTATCTTGTGTAGCTGTTAAAATCTGTTTTCACGGACCTGACTGTCACCTATGGCTCTGAGCCTGCTGGTATTAGCCCTTACAAGGGCTAATAGAAACTTCTATCCCTATGCTGTATAGCGCTGTGTGTAGAGCGTACACAGCAGTATCGGAGACAGGAGCTACGCCAGCGGTGACTGACACCCAGACGCAGAAGGCAGATAATGGCGTCCAGACGGGCAGATGCCCATATTTATAATGCAGGGACATGTGACATGGACATCCTATCACACATGCCGTTGCTTCTCTGGCTAAAAGTCCACTTAGCTGTGTGTGTGTCTGGGATTGGCTGACAAGCTGGCCCGCCCCACTACACGCGCGTGCTTAGGGAAGGAATACAAGGAAAAAAAAAAAAATGGCGATCACCATTATCCCAGCAGCAGTGATCTGAATGCGCTGTTCCCGCACACTATACACTGAAATTTCATAATAGTGTGAGTCACAGATTGACTTACACTATTACAGCGGAAAGCCAGCTAGTAATTAGCTTGGCTTTTTGCTGCTAGAACTGTTCTCGAACTTAACTAGAACTATCGAGCTTTAGCAAAAAGCTCGAGTTCTAGTTCAATCTAGAACAGCCCTCAAAATCATTCAAACCGCGAACTGGAGAACCACGAACCGCGCTCAACTCTAGCTGTAAGCCATAGTCATCAACATAAACAGAAATAAACACTTGAAATAGATCATTCTGTTTGTAATGACTCTAGATAATATATTTGTTTCATTTTTTGTTCTGAATTACTGAAATAAATTAACTTTTTGAGAACATTCTAATTTTTTTTTAGATGCATTGTATATACCAATATGGGGGATATATGTACCAGGATGGTGACATATATACCAAGATGGGGAACAAATATACCAGGATTGGTGGACATACTTTATATACATTACAACATAATAGGAGGAAGACAACACATTGTAGGATTTAGAACTCTACAAGACCCCAACTAACTAACATGTGAGGGGGGCCCAGGTTCAAATTTTGCACTAGAACCCATAGGACTCTAGTTATACCACTGGTTACTACTGTTCAAATTCCTTAGCAAACAGCACTTTGCATTAAAACCAAACAGGACTGGAAAAAACGGATGTCATTTTTTGATTCAGCACACCAAAATTCCTGTAAATAAAAAGTTATCTTTTATTTTGAAAAACAATTCAATGCATTTTCTGGGAATTACTAATTTGTGTACTAAGCACTTATTCCCTACAAATTTACATCTGTCACTGGTGACATTGTATTAATTAATATAGAAAAGTATTTATATATTTAGTTACTTATATCATTTTAGGGAATTCACCTTTTTCCTATTCTATATTTTTTCTGTTAATTAAACACTAATAATTGCAGTAATTTGGAGCCATTTTTTGGATATATTTGAATTCATAGGATTAAAGCTGTTTTTTAGTCTAAAATGACTAGTATGTAGTCACTGCGTGCAGTGAAGATTCTCCGCTGTCAGCACCAGGAACAGCATTCACATTACCACGAATATGCGATAGGCATACACCTGGCCAGAATCTGACTAGACCATTTCTCTTCTCGTGGATTACACTTGCATTGAGTGCTCCGGAAACAGTCTGGCCAAGAGAATGCATATTGTATACTGTTTTTTTTTATGCTAAACAGGCATTGCTATCATTTACTGTCCCCTATGGGGCTCAAATTCTGAATTGTCTTTAGTTTAAATGTAGAATCTTGAGTACCTGAACAAAAACCCATGCAAATACATGGTTAACATTTACTGTAGCACCCATTTAAATCAAAGTTGTTTATTAATTTCAGTCGAAATAAGGTAGCACGACCTGTCATTACAGTAGATCCTCTTAGTGAATGTCCTACTTGAGTATCTCTCTTTTTTGTGGTGGACACTTAGAACACTGGAATGTAAAAGAGAGGAAGGTTTTAAGAGAGAATGATGTTGGAGAGCAGGGAAGGGGGAGAACATGTCCTTTAAAGGTAAAGAACACTAAATGATTTAAGAAATCTATGAAAATAGCAGTAGAAAATAGACTGGAATAAAAAAATCTCTATTGTTCAAATGTATAATGCGAGGGGCTGCTGATAAGTCTTTGACTTTGTGATCTTTGTTTGTTTCTATGATAACCAATATAAAAGCCTTATGTGTCTAATATATGTTTTCAAAATTTTGCGTTTGTTGCTTATGGCAACAGTGTTCTACGCATGTGGGAAAACAAAATGGCGGAGTCTAATGCGATATTCACAGCAACTGAGATCAGAGGAGTGATAAAATTTCTGCAAAGAAAGTCCGAGAAGAATATTCATGGTAATGCTGTATGTCGTAGACATTGGGGGATCAATGCCCTTCATATTCCACAGTTAAGAACTGGGTTGCCAAATTTAAAACGGGCCACTTCATCACCAATGATGAGGAACGTCCTGGATGACCGAGAGAAGTTGTTGTTCTGGAGATCGTCGATGCTGTGCACAACCTCATACTTGAGAATCTACGAAAATCAGCCAAAGCAATAGTAGACATCATGGGGATTTCTCGTGAAAATGTTTGTGTCACTATCCATGAACATTTGGACATGAGAAAGCTATCTGCAAAATGGGTCCCCAAATGTTTGACAACACATCAAAGAAGCGTGCGAGTGAAAACGTCCCGGTCCATTTTTCAGCGTTTCCAGAACTTCCTGGATCAACTGGTCACTATGGATGAGACCTGGATTTATTTGTATGACCCTATAAACAAGGGGCAGTCAAAAGAGTGGAGGCACAGTGGTTCTCCTCATCCAAAGAAGTTAAGGGTGCAAAAATCAGCCACTATGGTGATGGTGTCTGTGTTCTGGGATAAGGAGAGCGTGCTGCTAGTGGACTACCTTCAAAAGGGTTCCACCATAAATGCAAGGTATTACATTGAACGTTTTGACCAATTGAAAGCAGCTCTGAAGGCCAAAAGGCGCGGCAAGCTGTCCAAAGGAATCTTGTTCCTGCAAGACTACACCTCCTCTCACACTGCACAAGCGACCATGGCAAAACTGGGAGAGCTGGGCTTCTAGCTGGTTGACCACCCACCTTATTCATCAGATATAGCTCCCTCCAACTATCATCTGTTTCCAAACCTGAAGAAACACCTCAAGATACCAAATCTCACAACTTTTCTGATGCCATGGCTGCTATGTTTGCCTGGTTTGAGGCACAACCGAAATCTTTTTGCTAGTGAGTCAACCTTCAGGGTTTTCGGTAGGGGTACTAGGCTACTTTACTCTCGATGGGGTTATCACAGGTGGTCGGTCCCGGCTTCGTGCCCTGGGCGCTCACTCTGCGGCTGGGGAATGGGGTACAAGGATGATTTTGGGGATATACGTGACGCCACCTGTGGTGTCTGGTAAGCGGGATATACCAGCGCTGCCAGCGGCAAGCCTCTGAGGCGATGGCGACAGCAGTTTAAGACCTCTCAGCTCTCCACAGGTGGAGCTATTTTACCTCAGGGCGGTGGGTCGCTGACCAGGAGGGAAGCGACTGAGCGGTGATGGCTGCCTTCTTCTCTGAAGTTGCAGGGTCCTGTTGAGCGGCGGAGAAAAGACACACCAAGTCCACATCAGCTCAAACAAGTACTTTTTACTAGCATCTGGTTTGTTTCGCACAGTACATAGCAAAAACAGTTCGGTTACCAGAAGGCCAATGGTCACAAGTTTCGGAGGAGATTTAATGACAGAGTCTCTCTCTGAGGTAACCTTTCTTTGTCTCTTTCTCGGTCCCTGGTCTGAGGGCTCTGTGACTCCCTCTTTATCTCACTCATTAGTCTCGTCACTGGTTTTCCCAGGGGTCTGATGCTGCACGATTTCTTTATCTATCCCGCAATAGCGTCGTGAACTTGGCTTGGGGTTAGTAGTCAGACTCTTGATTGGTACCGTGACTCCTCTTATTTAGGATCCCAGGTTAACGGTCAATGGTTTGGGGATAAACCTGACAAATCTCCTTGGTTCCGTTTTACCGATGTCAACCTGAACTCTTCAGCCAGCTCTCGCCAGACCTAAAGCGTCCCCTTTCCATCTGGGTTACCCCTTTTTCCTGTGTCTTTCTTTTCTTTTGGGGTACCCTCGCTCAGGACGTCAGGCCTATGTTATTTCTAGCCCTTCTTTCCTTCATCAATTTACTCTCGTCTCTTCTTGTCGCTCCTTACTCACTAACTGCCAACTGACTAACTGTCACCCAGTCGTCCTGTCAATCACATCGCGTCTCACGCTCAGCAAAGCTCCACCCCCCTATGGACCTACTATATAAACAGTCCCAGGAATATGAAGGTATGGGCTGCTGAGTCAATGTTACTCAATCTATTAGAAGACTCTGCATTTCCTCTCTCTTTCACCTGTGACCAAAGGGCACTGCACCTTGATGTTAAGGTGCTGTATTCCCCTGCAGTGCCTAACCACAGGGGTGCCACACTAGGCTTACAGAACTTTGAATAATGATGTAAGAAGTGTGTTGACATCAGTAGAGCGTATGTGGAATAAATGTAGTTTCATCATCCAATCTCGTTTCTTTCTGGGTAATGCCAAAGACTTATCAGCAGCCCCTCGTATATATAAGTATATTATTCACTGGTTAGTAATGTTAAAGAAGCACTCTCATCAAAGTTTTTATCCTCATAATACGCTGCGATCATCATATTATATAGCACTGTGTACTTACAATTGCTCATTTTGCCCTATTACTCTGTTAATTATTCTATTTTCCATTAAGTTTATGACATCCTGTAAACAAAGAAAGACTAGCTGAATCCTTCTAAGCTCTATGTAAAAACACGGGTGTGCCGCCCCCGTGCCAGCAGCTGGCGCTGCTCGGGTCCGAGCCTTCTGGGGTGGTGGCTCGAGGGTCTCCGGACCCGAGGGTCTCGCGGACACGCCAAATAAATGGGGGGATATAGATGTACTGGCTAGGCCGTAATAAGTTTGTGACACAACCCACGGTGTGTGGTGAGGTGGGACACCACTGCTGCTGTTATTAGGCACCCGGTGGCTCGGTGCAGGGGATGGCGACCGCAAAGGGTGCTGGTGTGTTCACTGTTAGTAAAACACACAAGTCTTTGGTAAACCAAGGTGATGGTGGCCGGTGCCGCGGCCGGTTGTGTTCGGGTCCAGCACCCGGCTGGTGGTCTCTATCCTTTTCCTGCACTGTTTTAAGTAGAAATGACTTCCCAGTTTGAAACGTAGGAGTACGCTCCCGGCTGGATGTGGCCTAACGAGCCGTGCCCGCAGACGCTGGCCCATGGGATCTATGGGCCCTGGCGGTGACCTCTTATCCCTAATCGGTGGGCTGTTGTCTTCTATGAGGGACTTTAGGTGGGACAGAACCTCTAGTCCTGGCCTCAATCGGTTAATTAACCAGCTCCAGTTGGTTCTGGTCCTGGCTTCAGGGTCCGAGTACCCCCCTTTGTGCTACGATTTCCGGGTCGGTTCCCCGTGTCAGTACCGGCGGGCTACAACGCTGTCCCGGTCCACCTCGGTTCTGCCAAGCCGCCTTCCCATCTCCTGCTGACGGAGACCACCGTCTGCCTTCTAGCCAGTGGCACCAGGGCTCCTACCCTGGTACCGTTCATCTTGAACTATCTGCTGGAGCTACACTTAGCTCCAGCCCACACTCCTCTCCAAACTGAACTTCAAACACTTTCTGCTTGCTTTCCCACCCCGGGCTGTCTAGAAACCCTAGGTGGGCGCGTCCCAACCACCTGGTCATGCCCACTGGTGTGTCTATCATTCCCTAAGGGGGGATGACTAGGATTTCTGGTTGGCTGCATGTTTCCTAGTGATGGAACCGTGTTATGCAGGAGTCTAACTGTGACTACCTGGTTTTGTCAGGGCGTCACACTCCCCCTTGGTTAAACACAGACCGTCCGTGGGCTGTCTGGCCACCACCTTTATTGAACTAAAAAAAGGGGGAATAAAACAGGTAAAACACCCTACAATTATAATAACATATTTACATTTAGGTAGATTTTGTTTTCTTCTCTTACGGGAGGCATTTTGCTTAAACGTTGGACATATTAACAACCGGGACGGGACGGACCGGATCCTTCTCACCTCACCCACCCAGAACAACCTAGCCCTGATGCCACCTCTAAAACACAGGTTGGCACCGCTTGCCCAAGTCCAGTTTAGGTCCGGGTGTTGCTCAAACCGGCCGGGTAAAAAGTTCCTTACCCGGTAGTCATTTTCAAAGGCCCCACGTCCAGGGGACCCCTGACCCGGAGGGTAGTCACCAGTTTTAGTGGTGACAGGGCCTCGGCCGACTCTACCACAGGCCCATCCTCCAATCAGCCTCTCCAGAGACTGCGGCTTGGTGAGAAGGTTGGTCAGGGAGTATTTACAAGACCTAAAAGTTTATGGTCTGGCTCGCAAGTTCTAAGCCCTTGTCTTTTTAAACTTTAAAACGGGACTGTGGGACAACATCAGACGGTCCCAACGGGGGATTTCAACTTTTTGGTAGCCGGGAACCGCTACCTAACATCTTAATCTGCATCTTCATCAAACTCGGGACCGGAGAATATGGCGGAGAGGAGTGGACGTGTAGCTGGGCGCCCATTCTCACACTCCTCAGGCAAACCACCCCCTCTCTCCGCAGTCCCGGGTGTAGGTTACAAGCTCTACGGTTTCCAGGTTCCGGTCTGGGTGGCCAACGGGCAGATGAGGGGCCACGTCCTTCCGGGACACAAATATTTCGGCCTCTAGGCCCGATTCATATATGAAGCCCCACCCCTTTTGGGGGTTAAAGTGCCGGACCTGGTTTTCATACGTCGGGCCCCTCACCTGGAAAGTGGCATTCCTTAGAGTGTCTTTTTCCATGTAGGTCCGGGAAAGGACCTTCGCCTTCCGTTTCTCCCGGGCAGCGATTTCCTACCCCAGCTGGCGCCGCTGCCGCTCCCAGTATGGAACATCTGCGGCCTGCTCCAGTTAATCCTGCGTGAGGTCTGGGCCCAGCTGGAGTCCCTCTGTGTCGGCTACGACCGGCACCTTTGGCAACGGGGGACCCCGCTGTGATGTGGCCTGCTCTGCTGTCTTGCAGCTGCAACCCCGCGGTGCCTCAGCCAAGGCCAGGAATCTGAGAGCGGCCAGCGTGGGCTGCCGTGCTGGCTTACGGTCGGGGACCGCCTCCACTTTGGCCGGGCGAACTGCCGGGGCCATTGTCATATCGGGCGCAACCTCTTCTGGGATCGCTGTTGGGTCCAAGGCTGGACAGGACACCCTCCAGGCGCTGGTTTTGTGTGGAGCTGGTGTTGGTGCCGGGGCAGTGACTGGCTGGCTGCTTGCGGCTTCCTCTCGCCTGTCCTCACGGGCCGGTGGGACAGACACCGCTGCCGGTGCTGGTGACAGCGGACCGAGTGGGGTGTCAGCGGCAGGTGCAGGTGGTGAGGGAGGCAGCGTGGCGGGCAGGGGCAGGCCGGGCCCCTCAGCCTGGTCGGCTGGTCCCTGAAGGACATAGGGGCGTGGGTCGCTTACCTGCTCCTCCAAGGTTGCCTCCACTTCACGAGCCTGCATGGCTGCAGCCAGCTCCGCCATCTCGGCTATCCATCACTCCAAGATAAAGCACGCCTGCGCCTGGATCTGGCGGCACATGAGTTCCATCTGGGCTTCTACCCAGGCTGCTGTTCCGGGCACGGTCTCCTGCACTCTGGGCTTGCCAGACCGGTTGGCCATGTTGCTCTGATGGTGTCCAGGAACAAGAAGGGTGGCAGGGTCCTGGAGTCCCCACCCTTTATCTGCTCGGTCACATGTCGCAGAATCTTTACCCGCCCTCCCTTGGTCTTTTGCCCTTCTGCGGCCTGTTAGTTTCTTTTTGCGACTTCCGGCCTCGCTTTCCGGCCGTGTTCCCAGGGGGCGGGTCTTCGGATTTCACGCCCTTTTATCGGGGAAGAAGACGCTGGGCTGTAGTTTTCACGCCCAAAATAACAACAAGATGAGGACTTCTGAAAATTTTGCAACGGATCACCACTGACTGTCCAATACAAGGCGCACTTCCACAAGGTAAGTGGATGGGTAAGTATCCTGTTCGTGACGCCAAGTTTCGGGGTGTGCCACCCCCGTGCCAGCAGCCGGTGCTGCTCGGGTCTGAACCTTCTGGGGTGGTGGCTCGAGGGTCTCGCGACCCGGGGGTCTCGCGGACACACCGACTAAATGGGGGACGTAGATGTACGGGCTAGGATGTATAAGATCGTGACGCCACACACGGTGTGGTGAGGTGGGACACCCCTGCTGCTGTTATGGAGCACCCGGGGGAGATGTTGTGCAGCAAGTTGTTAACCCCTCCGTGGGTAGGGATGGTGGCCCTGGGACCCGGTGGCTCAGTGCAGGGGATGGCGACCGCAGAGGGTGCTGGTGTACTCACTGTTAGTGAAACACACAAGTCTCTGGTAAACCAAGGTGATAGTGGCCGGTTGCGCTCGGGTCCCCACCCAGCTAGTGGTCTCTATCCTTTTCCTGCACTGCTTTAAGTAGAAATGACTTCCTAGTTTGAAACGTAGGTGTCCGCTGGATGTGGCCTAAGGAGCCGTGCCCGCAGACGCTGGCCCGTGGGATCTATGGGCCCTGGCGGTGACCTCTTATCCCTAATCGGTGGGCTGTTGTCTTCTATGAGAGACTTTTGTGGGACAGGACCTCTAGTCCTGGCCTCAATCGGTTAATTAACCAGCTCCAGTTGGTTCTGGGCCTGGCTTCAGGGTCCGAGTACCCCCCCTTTTGTGCTACGGTTTCCAGGTCGGTTCCCCATTCAGTACCAGCGGGCTACAACCCTGTCCCGGTCCACCTCGGTTCTGCTGAGCCGCCTTCCCATCTCCTGCTGACGGAGACTACCATCTGCCTTCTAGCCAGTGGCACCAGGGCTCCTACCCTGGTACCATTCAACTTGAACTCTCTGCTGGAGCTACACTTAGCTCCAGCCCACACTCCTCTCCAAACTGAACTTCAAACACTTTCTGCTTGCTTTCCCACCCCGGGCTGTCTAGACCCCTAGGTGGGCGCGTCCCAACCACCTTGTCACGCCCACTGGTGTGTCTATCTTTCCCTAAGGGGGGGTGACTAGGGTTTTTGGTTGGCTGTATGTTTCCTAGTGAGGGAACCGTGTTATGCAGGGGCCTAACTGTGACTACCTAGTTTTGCCAGGGCGTCACAGTATATTTTCCTTGCATCACTCATCATTAGAACTACAAAATATTTTAAGTGATCTAGATTTGTAGTTCTAATGATGACTCATGAAGGGAAAAGTAATTTCCTTTTTCTACATAGAGGTTAGAAGGATTCAGCTACTGTATTTCTAAACACATGATATCACACACCTAATAGAAAATAGAACAATTCCCTTGGTAGAAGAGCAAAATGAACAATTGTTAGTACACAGTGCTATATAATATGGACTGCTATATTTAAAAAGGATAAAAACTTTGATAGTAGTGGTTCTTTAATATTGTCATTTTAGCTTATTACTAAGTTACAAATCATTGCAGAGGACAATAAAAGAACATCAGTAACAAAAATATAATTCACTTGCAACATTTTATTGGATTAAATTAAACCCAACGACTTTTACAAAATCATCTACTACTTCCAAACAATCATATTTGGATGGATCCTGACAATAATTGTTCACCTATTTACCCTACATTATATGCTATGCCGTATGATCAGAGAGGGTCCAGTTACTTTACCGTAAACAGCATAACACTTTTTGTCAATAAAAAAGTAATAATATGAATAAACCACAAAATAATTAACATAAATGCAGAGAACATTTTCAATAAACGTACAATTTATTAAAAAAAGAAGACGTTCAATTTATTACGCCCTTTCCAAAATATGAACAAAAATCTGTAATATACTGCCACTTATTAAAAAACCCCCAACATGCTGTATTTGTTGGTCCTCACATGTCTGACTGACACATCATTTAGAGTTTCATATCATGCCACACTGTCATCTAACTGCATTCAGGTTTCTCAGCCATACAGTACGTGTTTCTCTATAGAACATGTGCTTATTAAAATTCACCCCTTCCTGAGCATTTGATGTTACAAACAGATAACAAAAATGTTTTCTTTCCATACAGCTAGTTCACAGATTCTACCTGCATCTCTAGTTTTCATTTGTATAACCTGCCAAGTGCCCGGTCTGATGTGTGCCCCAGCAGGCAGCCATCAGCCTGCCACCAGAAGGTCAGAGTGATCTATCTTTGATCTATCTTGTCAACATCAATCCTTTCTGGTCTGTCCATTCTTGAGAGGTGCTGTAGTTCAGGCTGGGTTGCATTGTCTCTTGGGAATAGTGTTTTTATGTCCTTGCCCTCATTTTTTTTATCTTCAGTTATCTGATCTATAAAAATGTTTTATTTGCTATTTCAAAATTTCAAAATTTTGTCTTACACTGAATTAACAATTAAAATTCCATATACAGAAATACACACACACACACACACACACACACACACACACACACACACACACACATATATATGTTGAATTTGGAGCCATTAAATCTTTTATATATTTCATTTTATTTACTTGCAGTTTTAAAGTAATAGTATTATTTTAATTCAACTCATTTTGTATGTTCCAGTCAGTTTGTTTCTACATTTCTTTACTATACTTATATTTGTTTCATAGCAGTGGGACCCCAAATTCAATGGTCTCAAGAGGGCTTAGAAGGTGAAATGAGATTGCCAAAACTGAACAACCTATTAAATAACCCTTAACCCCTTGACGACCCATGACGTACTGGGTACGTCATGGATCGTCTGCGGTTAATCCTCGCCCCCTGCCGTGGGCAGGCCGCGGTGATCCGCACACATATCAGCTGTTTTCAACAGCTGACATGTGTGCCTGCTGGTCGCGGGTGGAATCGCTTCCACCTGTGACTATTAACCCCTTACATCTCGCTGCCAAAATCTGACAGCGAGATGTATATGCGCGCCTCCATTATTCTGACTTACCCCGCCCCCATTGGAGGTCACGTGACATGATCACGTGACTTCCGGTGGTTTCCATGGCAGCACAGGGTCATGTGATGACACCTGTAGCTAACATGAGTCATTTACTCTCAATGCTGGAATACAGCCGGCATTAAAAGTAAAGCGGCATATCTGCAGATCATAGCTCTGTAGCTGTGATCTGGAGATATGGCAGAGCGATCAGATTGCTGATCATTATAGCCCCCTAGGGGGACTAGTAAAATAAAAAAAAATGTTAAAAAAAGTTTTAAAAATTAAAAAAATAAAAAAACCTAAAAGTTTAAATCACCCCCCTTTCACCCCATTGAAAATTAAAGGGTTAAAAAAATTGCACATATTTGGTATCGCCGCATTCAAAAATGCCCGATCTATCAAAATATAAAATCAATTAATCTGATCAGTAAATGGCGTAGTGGCAAAAAAATTCTAAATGCAAAAATTACGTTTTTTGATCACTGCAGGTTTTGCGCAGAACGCAATAACAGGTGATCAAAACACAGCATCTGCGCAAAAATGTTACCATTAAAAACGTCAGCTTGAGACACAAAAAAAAAGTCATCATTGAGCCATAGATCCCAAAAAATGAGAATGCTACGGGTTTCGGAAAATGGCGCAAAACGTGCGCCAAATTTATTGGACAAACTTCTGAATTTTTTTAACCCCTTAGATACAAGTAAACCTATACATGTTTGGTGTCTACAAACTTGCACCAACCTAAGGCATCACACTGACACATCAGTTTTACCATATAGTGAACACGGTGAATAAAATATCCCAAAAACTATTGTGTGATCAAACGTTTTTTGCAATTTTTCCCCACTTGGAATTTTTTTGCTATTTTCCAGTACACTATATGGTAAAACTTATGGTTTCTTTTAAAACTACAATTCGTCCGGCAAAAAACAAGCCCTTATATGGCGAGATTGACGTAAAATTAAAAAAGTTACGGCTCTCGGAAGAAAGAGAGGGAAACCCCCCCCGGAAAAACGCGAAATGCCCGGGGGCTGAAGGGGTTAAATAAGAAAAATAAATAAATGTATTGCAGCATGGAGGAGGGTTAAAACTTGCGTAATCTTTATTTTCCCCCTAGGGTAAAGAAGTATTTTATGAATGTGTTTAAGATATATTTATTGATGCTTGTTTGCCGCCATCCAAATTGCATGTTGAATAAGAGGTAGCCACTTTTGCCATTAGCAGGAACCTAATTTTGTTTCAGTTTGATGATAGGGTTCCCTTGGCCACTGTTTATACTGCCTGCTCATCTACATTGCCCTATTTCATCCAAGGTCCAAGGAAAATGTAGGAATGGCAATGCAGAGTCTAGTTTAGAGGGAAAAGTTAAACGGTCTGCAATCGACAAGAACTCTATTGAAAGGTGGATTGGAGGTTTTACCACTTAGTAACACAGACAATTTGACCTTAGTGACCAAGGCCAATATTTTCAATATGACTACCCTGTTTTTCCAAAAATAAGACCTATCCAGAAAATACAACTTTAAATGTGAAGAAAAAAGAGGCACTCACCGGTTGTAGATATTTTACAGTGCTGTGATTTATTCAGGCATAGGGGGAGTGTGCAAGGATGTTGTGCACACGGACAATGGCCATTTCGCACTGATTACCAATGCTTCCATGGGTCCAGCGTCTAGACCCTGGACCTTTGGAAGCATCGGTAATCGGTGCAAAATGGACGTTGTCCGTGTGCACAACATCCTTGCACCCTCCCCCTATGCCTGAATAAATCACAGCACTGTGAAATATCTACAACCGGTAGTGCCTCCTTTTTCTTCACAGTTAAAGTTGCACATTTCTGGATCTTTCTGAATTATTTAATGTTCTCAGTGAGAGGAACAAAATTATAATCTTGTGATACCCTTTAATGGCTAACTAAAATAAAATTAAGTGATGTTATAAAGCAAGCTTTCTAGACATCTCAGGTCCCTGGATCTTTCTGAGCGCTCTCTGGTTAGAAGACCCATACTGAAGACTTTGCTAGTCACCTGAACAGGTGAAGTTAAGCAGAAAGTGGCTCTCCTATTTGAATAGGCTGCTATTTAGCCATTGCTACATCATCAAACGGGAGAAAAATGGTGCCCAGTTTTTTCCTTATCATATTTTTATCCAGAAAATACACCTTAGCAGGAATTTTCAGCATGTTTGGAGCAAGGCTTAAATATAAGCCCTACTCCAAAAATAAGCTCCAGTCATGGTTCAATAATGAAGTGTCAATGCAGCTAAAAAAAGTTAAAGTATACTGTAGGACACTTCATTATAGAAAGCAGACAAACCCAAAAGATAGAAGACAGAAGACCCCGTAATCATACTTGCGAGATGCCAAACAGGAAGCCCTGCATTGGAGCGCACATCCACACGTCAGATCGCATACCCACACACATCAGATCACTCACCCACAAACATCAGATCACACACCCACACACATCAGATCATGCACACACACAAACACATGCATCAGAAAGTGCACACACACACACACACAAATATCAGATTGCGCGCACACACACACACACACACACTCACCATACAGCAATACTGATTGCTTCTGGCAAGCAGGGGAACCTGGGATGCAGTGCAATGGAACGCATGTCCTCCATGCATTCCACTGAAGGTCTTTGCACTCCACTGAACTGCATTCCATCTTGCCCTGCAAGTGAGAAGCAATCGGTTTCACCAGATGTGGTGAGTGTGTGTGATCATTGTGATACAGGTAAAATAACTTCAGAAGTGTCTTTAGTTCCATAAAGAAGCGGGACATTCTGGTATCCTCCATTTTGATACAGGTAAAATTTTCAGTTAGCCATTAAAAGGTATCAACCACTGAGGACTTCAGTTCTTTTAAACAATTTTTTGTGATCATTGTGTGTGCCATCTGATGTGTGTGTGCAATCTGATATGTGTACATAAGTATGACTGAGTATTTGCAATCTGATGTATGTGAGTGTGTTGGCCAGAAGCAGGGGAGGACCACATGGAGCATACCTGCTGTGAGCGCCCACCGAAGATAGCAAGAGGACCTGGGAGCCCTGAAGACATCTGGGGTATAGTAAGTATTATTCTCCTGGAACGGGAAGGGGAGGGGGCACTGTTTTTTTGAGTGGGTAAACTTACCTCCAACTATGTCTGC
Organism: Anomaloglossus baeobatrachus; assembly: GCF_048569485.1. Lineage (NCBI taxonomy): Eukaryota > Metazoa > Chordata > Amphibia > Anura > Aromobatidae > Anomaloglossus > Anomaloglossus baeobatrachus. The sequence continues at coordinate 349,209,647 of NC_134355.1, read as the reverse complement.
CCAAAAATAAGCCCTACTCCGAAAACAAGCCCTAGCGTATTTTTCGGGGCAAAAAATAATAAAGGACAGTGTCTTATTTTCTGAGACACAAGGTAGTGTCACTTTATATAGTGATAACTCTGAAATGATTCAACATATCCAAGTGATTCTGAGACTATTTACCCACAACACATTGTACTTTATGCTAGTGGTAAATTTATGTATATTTATTTTGTGTTTTTTGTGAAAATATCAAAATTTGAGCAAAAGTTTAGAAAAATATGCAATTTTTATATCTTTACACCAGTTACTCATGCTGTACAAAATATTTACCGTAGTTTTCGGATTACACTAGTCAACAGCAAAATTGGTTCAGACATGAAAACAGTTGGACCTTAACTAATGTTGGTGTGCTGAAAACAAAAATTATGCTTAAATTTTGAAATTGGTTCTAGTTTTTATGATACAGGGTTGTGTCGATATTTCTCACAGCCTTTGATACAACGCTAAGTAAGGAATACATCATCAGCCTTGTGTCATCAGTTTTGCACCATCCAACTGACTATTGGATTGCTTCATCAATATTGATCATCTCTAAATGACTAATGAATTGAGTCATCAGTATTTCATTACCTCTAAATGACCAAGAAATATATTGCAATCCTAAATAGAGATGAGCATTGTTCGAATCGAACCGTTCGCCAATTTCAAATTTGAGTTGTTTTTGGCGACGTTCGAGTCGTTCGACGAACTCGAACGATTTGCTTAACATTCGACCGTTCGAGTTACCGTTCGATAACGGCTCGATCACCAAAAGCGTAACTGCAGCATTTTACAGCTACATGTGCAGGGAGCCAGCGCTGGCAGCCTGCAGTAAGCTGGTAACAAGGGTACATATCGGGTCCAAGCAAAGCGCTGTGTACCCTGGTTATCAAGCACAGCGTCGTTACAAGGGTCACTAGTGGCTGGTCACTATGGTGATCTGCCTGTTTGACAGCTGACTAGCGACCATGTAGCGACTCACCAAAGATCCCTGCCAGGTCGGATCGCTGGTCGGATCGTTGGTGCGTCACTATGTGTGACGGGACCCTAAGCGTTTCTATGACTATAAATAAAGCTATAAATGCAAGGGGTGGGTAGTACAATCACATGTACAAGAAGAGGATTCCTTGTGTTGGTAAACACAGAAGAGTGGATCATCCTGGTATCGCCACCCTGCATCCACCTCCCATCCGGCGCCATGTCCGGACAGGTGGTGGAAGCAGCTGCAAAATCAAAAGTAAAGAGTAGAAAAAAATCAATTATATTCACCTGTCTTCAGACTCCTGACATGTCCGCTCCCAGCTCCTCTTCCCGGTACCGCCACCCCCGCTCCGGCTGTGTGCAGACTCCCTGGACATGTTGGATGGCTGCAGGACCTGGCGATGATCAGCTGATGCGGTCACCTGACGGAATCTGCTGACAATATAAGTCTCGCAGTCAGGCCAGCTTTTTACCACCCAGCCAGCTAAACTATCAGCTGATGCCATCAGGAGACTTCATCAGCTGATTACCGCCGGCTCCTGCAACGATCAGACGGGACTCTGCACAGAAGTGAGTAGTTGTTTTTTTTTGCATTGATGCATCAGCTGATTGTATAAAAGCCGTTTATACAATCAGCTGCTGTGTCATGTGATTCAGACCCGTGAACCTGACACATCATCTGATCGCTTTGCATTCCAGCAAACCAATCAGATGATATTGGATCCGGATTTGACGGCGCGGGACCCTTGACTCAGGATTACTGTGGAGGGGGTTCTTTATTTCAATAAAGATGGAGTCACTAATTGTGTTGTGTTTTATTTCTAATAAAAATATTTTTCTGTGTGTTGTGTTTTTTTTATCTGTACTAGAAATTCATGGTGGCCATGTCTGATATTGGCATGCCAGCATGAATTTCGGGCTTAGGGCCAGTTGATAATATACAGCTATCCCTAACCCCATTATTACCCAGCGAGCCACCCGTCACCAGGGAAGCTGGAAGAGTTGGATACAGCACCAGAAGATGGCGATTCTATGAAAGCGCCATTTTCTGGGGAGGCTGTGGACTGCAATTTACAGCGGGGGTGCCCAGAAAGCTATGGCACCCTGCGCTGCGGATTCCAATCCCCAGCTGCCTAGTTGTACCTGGCTGGACACAAACCCACGTCATTTTTTTTTTTTTAATTATTTCATGAAATTCGTGAAATAATTAAAAATTAAAAAGGGCTTCCCTATATTTTTGGTTCCCAGCCGGGTACAAATAGGCAACTGGGGGTTAGGGGCAGCCGTAGCTGACTGCTGTACCTGGATAGCAAACAAAAATATGGCAAATTGTATGTCATTTTTTGGGGGGTCAAAAAACTCCTGCATACAGTCCTAGATGGAGTATGCTGAGCCTTGTAGTTTTGCAGCTCTTGTCTGCTATCCGGCATATACTAGTGGATGAAGTATACTGAGCCTTGCAGTTCCGCTCCCCTGCCTCTCCCTCCAGTATACAGTCCTGGATGGAGGGTGCTGAGCCTTGTAGTTCTGCAGCTGCTGTCTGCTCTCCTGCATACACTAGTGAATAGAGCATGCTGAGCCTTGTAGTTCTGCTCCCCCTGTCTTTCCCTCCAGCATACAGTCCTGGATGGAGCATGCTGAGCCTTGTAGTCCTGCAGCTGTCTGCCCTCCTGCATACACTAGTGGGGCATCAAGAACACATTGAAGAAGGAAATGACATGAGACCTTTTTTTTTTTTCAACAATCTTTAAAAACGCATAAAAACGCAGTGAGCAAAAACGCAGCAAATACTTTTTTGATGCGTTTTTTAAGATGCTGCGTTTTTTGTGGGAAAAAACGCACAAAAACGCAGCATCAAAAAAACACAGTGTGTGAACTTACCGTAAGCTTTTCTATGACTATAAACGCAGCTATAAACACAAGGGGTTGGTAGTACAATCACGTGTACAGGAAGAGGATTCCTTGTGTTGTTAAACACAGAAGAGTGGATCCTCCCGGTACCGCCACCCCTGCTTCCACCTCCTGTCCGGTGCCATGTCCAGACAGGAGGTGGAAGCAGCTGCGAAATCAAAAGTGAACAGTAGAAATAAAAATATTATATTCACCTGTCTGCAGACTCCCGGGACACGTCCGATGGCTGCAGGACCTGGCGGTGATCAGTTGATGCGGTCACCTGACGGCATCAGCTGATCATATAAGTCTAGCTGTGAGGCCGGCTTTTTACTGCCAGGCTGGCTTAAACTATCAGCTGATGCTGTCAGGTGACCGCATCAGCTGATTACCGCCGGGTTCTGCAGCGATCGGATGGGAGTCTGCACAGAAGTGTGTAGTTTGTTTTTTTTTCTACTGATGCATCAGCTGATTGTATAAAAACCGTTTATACAATCAGCTGATGTGTCATGTGATTAAGATGCTTGAAAACCTGACACATCATCTGATCGCTTTGCCTTTCAGCAAACCGATCAGATGATATTGGATCCGGATTGGACATCTCGGGACCCTCAACCCAGGACTACAGCGGAGTGGGGGGGTTCTTTAGTTCAATAAAGATGGAGTCACTAATTGTGTTGTATTTATTGTTTTCTTTTATCTGTACTAGAAATTCGTGGTGGCCATGTCTATTTTGGCGTGACACCATGAATTTCTGGCTTAGTACCATCTGAGAATACAAAGCTGGTATTAACCTCTTTATTACCCAGCGAAGCACCGCCATCATGGCCGCTGGACGAGTCGGATAAAGTGCCTGGAAATGGCACTAAGAAACAATGCGACATTTCCGGGGGTGGCTGTGGGCTGCCGAGAATCCCAGCCCCCAGCTGCCTGGCTATACCTGCTGGCGATCAAAATACGGCGGGAGCCCACGCATTTTTTTTTAACTATTTTTTTTAAATAAGAAAAAATAATGGGCTTCCCTGTAATTTGATTGCCAACCAAGGTAATGCCAGACAGACGGGGGTGGCAACCCGTAGCTGTCTGCTTTATCTGCGCTGAGAATCAAAAATACCAAAAGTCTTTTTTTAATGATTTATTTTTACAGTACTGTGATGTCAGGCAATCAAAATACAGGGAAGCCCATTTTTTTTAGTTATTTAAATAAATAATTAAAAAAAAACGTGGGCTCCCACTGCATTCTTTTGTATTTGTAGATAAGGGTAATCCAAGCAGCTACTGGCTGCTAACCCCCACTGCTTGGTGTTACCTTCACTGGCAATGAAAAATCCTGGGAAGCATTTTTTATTTTTTTTTAAGTTTTTTGCCAAAAAAACAACAAAAAAAAATGACCGGCTTCGCCATATTTTTTATGCTAGCCAGATACAGCAGGCAGGTACGGCTGCCCCCAACCAACAGCTGCCTATTTGTACCCGGCTGGGAACTAAAATTATAGGGAAGCCCTTTTTTAATTGTTTCATGAATTTCATGAACTAATTAAAAAAAACAACAACATGGGCTTCGCCACATTTTTGTGTCCAGCCAGGTACAAATAGGAAGCTGGGGACTGCAATCCGCAGCACAGGTTGGCCCAAGCTTTCTGGGCCCCTCCTCTGTGAATTGCAGTCTGCAGCCGCCCCAGAAAATGGCACTTTCATAGAAGCGCCTTCATCTGGTGCTGTATCAACTCTTCCAGCAGCCCTGATGCCGGGTGGCTCGCTGGCTAATAATGAGTTAATACTAGCTTTGTTTTACTAGCTAGTATTAAGCCAGAGGTTCTTAATGTCAGGCAAGTTTGACCCAGCCATTAAGAATCTCCAATAATGGGTTGAAAAAAGATACCACACAGAGAAAAAATACTTTAATAGAAATAAATACACAGACACACTTAGAGACTCCATGTTTATTACTCCCTCTCACTCCTCCATGATCCTGGTCTTCTGTGTTTTTTCTCCTTCAACCCATGTAGCTCTGCTACATCAGACAGCACTGCATGGGAGGAACACGCTGCTGCTCCCGTGCAGTCTAATCACTTAGTGAGTGAGCAGAGGCTGTGGGTTGGTAAGCGGTGACGTCACCGCTGCCACCGTTGCATTAGTAACCTGACAGGTGGGTTACTATAGCAACAGTGACCTCCAATCACCTGATTCCCGTCGCTGCTATTCACCAGCTTTGGCATCCAGTCCCTGCATGTGGGCTGACTCTGTAAAGAGTGCCGACATGCAGGAACAGGGAGCCAAGCATGTGCCCGAGTATCTCGCCGGTATTCGCCGAGTATACTGAGTACGGAGATGCTCGGGCGAGCACCGCACACTGGCGACATGCACTGACAGGACCTAGGTTGACGTCATAGCCATGTGACCAGTCTGTAGCCAATGAGCTAATACACACGTGACTGGTCACATGCTATGATATCACGGAAAGGTCCTATCATCAGTGCTGGTTACTGGGAGGACACAGCTATGATCGGAATGAGAAGCAGCGGGAGACAGAGTGCAGGATGCGTCGCGGGACCTGTAATTATAATGGCAATGTTTATTATTAACTGTATGTGTATATGTAAAATGTGTTTGTATGTGTTTGTGTTTTCCTGCCATTGTTTTCAATGGGGTTCGAAGGTGTTCGTCGAACGTTCGTTGAACATTCGATGAACACACACACCGTTCGAACCGAACCGAACTCGAACACTAGGGGGGTGGCTCATCTCTAATCCTAATTAAACTTGCATCACACAACTCTATAAAAGGCACATGTTCTCCCTCTATGAGTCACACAGCATTTTCAGTGATCGATTGATATCATCGTTCAGCTTTTCAGTGATGCCTCGGACTTGTATTAATAAAGCAGATCATTTCTACTATATCTGTGGTGAGGTGACTTTTGAGTCACAAAAGCGAAGCTTGACTCTTATGGATAAGAAAGCCTACAACCTGTATTTTGGTTGCAACCTAGGAGATCAGGACAAGGATCAGGATCAGTGCCTCTGTGGTGAATTGGTCTCCAGGTTGGATACACAAAGTACTGTTGTTTCTTAAGTGAATGGAACAGTCGAGCAAGACAAGAACACGAACAAGAACAAGAAAAGAGACTGGCCCATTAGATATACATTGCAGCCGGGGACTAAAAATGTTCTTCATACAGCACTTGTCGAACCACAGAAAACTGTTAGCTCCATTGCATATCAAGTTGGGTCTCATGAAGAACTTTGTAAAGGCAATGGACAAAAATGCAGAAGCATTCAAGTATCTCATTTGTAAATTTTGAAGGTTGAATGAAGAAAATAAAAAGGAAGGAGTTTTCATTGGTCCTCAGATTTGTGTGCTTCTGCAACATGAGGATTTTAACCATTTACTGCGTGGCAAGGAAAAGGCTGCATGGGTAGCATTCCAGTTAGTGGTAAATTTCCATGGAAACACCAAGTCAGACAACTATAAAAAGCTGATGGAAAATATACTTCAAACATTTCATAATCTTGGCTGCAACATGTCATTAAAGATTAATCTCTTGCATTCGCATCTAGACCTCTTTGCACCAAACGGTGGAGCAGTAAGTGATTTCACCAGAAAATTGTGACTATGGAAAAAAGATAGGATAATTGGAAAGCCTTTGATGCTTTCAGACTACTGTTGGACAATCACCAGAGATATAATCCAATGCTTGAATACAAGAGACAAGTAAAAAGGAATCCGAATATCCAGTGACTAAGGACATATTTTATAGTTAAAATTATAATTGTTCAAAGTGCTTAGACATTAATTAATTAATTAATTATATAGTATATGTATATACACTTCAGTTTCCTCTGAATACATCTAATAAAATTTGTTTGACAATACATGTGCAGTTTTATATTTGTAGAAGTAATAACTACATGTTATAATTATTTATTAATTTACGTAACAGTAAAACGCAAACTCTTCGATTTAATTGAAACTAGAGCCAAATAACAGTTTTCCTTGTCATATTTGAATTCAGCACATCAAAATCATTAAGAAATGGCTACTTTAATTTCTGAACCAGACAACTTTTGAAATTTTGTTGCCTAGTGTTTTAAGACTGACTTTTCCTCCCAAAAACTTGGTAGGGAAATGAGGGGTGCATCTTAAAATCTGAATCTAGCTTACAGGGAGGTGGAGACTTGGTGTGGGGGATGTGTGGGAGGCTCTCTGTGCGGGTGGCCGGCCGCCTCTCCGTGCGGCTGGCAGTCTGTATAGGCAGGTGGCTCTCTGTGAGGTTGGCTGGCTGGCTGCCTCTTTGTGCGGGTGGATGGCTGTCTCTCTATGCAGGCGGCCGGCTGCCTCTCTGTATGGGTGGCTCTCTCTGCAGGCAGCCTGCTGGCTGTCTGACTATGTGGGCTATGGTGGCTGTGTAGAGCAGGGTGGTGCGGCGGGTTTTCCAGATGCTCTGGCTTCAAATGATGGCTCTCGGAGTTGGCTTGTGCGCAAATGGAGATCTCATCTCAAGATCTTGTCATTGGGCGGGTGTCATTTCTTTGAAGCCCATACCGCTGACAGAGCTTCTGGGACACCCACCGCTCCGGCCTGCTCTGCACAGCCTGCATAGCTTTCGCTGCCAACAAAGCATGACTGCTGCCAGCACAGACCCCACCGCTGCCAGCACATCCCTGGATGGGGTTGCATTCAACTGTATTGGGGAGCATAATACAATATGGGGGCACATAATATAATATGAGGATACAAAATACGTGGTGTTGCATCCTACTGTATGGGGGCAAAATACTATATGGGCCTGCATCCTACTGTATTGGGGTGCATAATACAATATGGCCTAATACAGAGAGATGCAGCCCCACATTATATTATGCGCCCCTTTATTGTATTATGCGCCCCATATTGTATTATGTACCCCAATATAGTAGAATGCAGCCTCACATATTATTATATGCCCCCATATTATATTATGCAGCTCCATATTGTATTATGCATTCACATATTGAATTATACACCCTCATATTGTAGTATGCGCTCCATAATGTACTATGCACCCCCATATTATATTATACACCCCCACACAGTAGTATGTGCCACCCATATAGTAGGAAGCAGTAGTAGTATGCAGTATAGAAACATGGTTGTATATAGCTTCCTGTATAAATATGTGTGTGTGTGTGTGTGTGTGTATATATATATATATATATATATATATATATTTTTATAACTATATATTATATATATAAATAGATATATACTGTGTGTGTATATATATATATATATACCGTATATATATATATATATACATATATATATATATAAAAATATATATATATACACATAAACATTTATTTAGACAGCTGTATAAAAACAATCTAGTTTTTATATATATATATATATATATATATATTATATATATATATATATATATATAAATATATATATATATATATATATATATATATATATATACAGTGCCTACAAGTAGTATTCAACCCCCTGCAGATTTAGCAGGTTTACACATTCGGAATTAACTTGGCATTGTGACATTTGGACTGTAGATCAGCCTGGAAGTGTGAAATGCACTGCAGCAAAAAAAGAATGTTATTTCTTTTTTTATTTTTTTATTTTAAATTGTGAAAAGTTTATTCAGAGGGTCATTTATTATTCAACCCCTCAAACCACAAGAATTCTGTTTGGTTCCCCTAAAGTATTAAGAAGTATTTCAGGCACAAAGAACAATGAGCTTCACATGTTTGGATAAATTATCTCTTTTTCCAGCCTTTTATGACTAATTAAGACCCTCCCCAAACTTGTGAACAGCACTCATAATTGGTCAACATGAGAAAGAGAAAGGAGCATTCCAAGGCCATCAGAGACAAGATCGTGGAGGGTCACAAGGCTGGCAAGGGGTACAAAACCCTTTCCAAGGAGTTAGCTGGTTTCCTGTCTCCACTGTTGGGAGCATCATCCGGAAGTGGAAGGCTTATGGAACTAATGTTAGCCTTCCACGGCCTGGACAGCCTTTGAAAGTTTCCACCCGTGCCGAGGCCAGGCTTGTCCGAAGAGTCAAGGCTAACCCAAGGACAACAAGGAAGGAGCTCCGGGAAGATCTCATGGCAGTGGGGACATTAGTTTCAGTCAATACCATAAGTAACGTACTCCACCGCAATGCTCTCTATTCCAGACGAGCCCGTAAGGTACCTTTACTTTCAAAGCGTCATGTCAAGGCTCGTCTACAGTTTGCTTATGATCACTTGGAGGACTCTGAGACAGACTTGTTCAAGGTTCTCTGGTCTGATGAGACCAAGATCGAGATCTTTGGTGCCAACCACACACGTGACGTTTGGAGACTGGATGGCACTGCATACGACCCCAAGAATACCATCCCTACAGTCAAGCATGGTGGTGGCAGCATCATGCTGTGGGGCTGTTTCTCAGCCAAGGGGCCTGGCCATCTGGTCCACATCCATGGGAAGATGGATAGCACGGCCTACCTAGAGATTTTGGCCAAGAACCTCCGCTCCTCCATCAAGGATCTTAAGATGGGTCATCATTTCATCTTCCAACAAGACAACGACCCAAAGCACACAGCCAAGAAAACCAAGGCCTGGTTCAAGAGGGAAAAAATCAAGGTGTTGCAGTGGCCTAGTCCGTCTCCTGACCTTAACCCAATTGAAAACTTGTGGAAGGAGCTCAAGATTAAAGTCCACATGAGACACCCAAAGAACCTAGATAACTTGGAGAAGATCTGCATGGAGGAGTGGGCCAAGATAACTCCAGAGACCTATGCCGGCCTGATCAGGTCTTATAAAAGACGATTATTAGCTGTAATTGCAAACAAGGGTTATTCCACAAAATATTAAACCTAGGGGTTGAATAATAATTGACCCACACTTTTATGTTGAAAATGTATTAAAATTTAACTGAGCAACATAACTTGTTGGTTTGTAAGATTTATGCATCTGTTAATAAATCCTGCTCTTGTTTGAAGTTTGCAGGCTCTAACTTATTTGCATCTTATCAAACCTGCTAAATCTGCAGGGGGTTGAATACTACTTGTAGGCACTGTATATATATATATATACAGTATAGATATATATTTGGGTGATGGCAGGCAGGCAGGGCATAGGAACATACCTGCAGGACGGTGAGATGAATGCTGTCCTGGCATGCTGTTCTGGCTTGTTCCTCTGCTTTGGTCTACAACTGATCACGTCCTCCTGCACTTTGCAATCAGCTGTTGCTGGGGACGGTCACCACTTCTGTTGACACCACGCGCGCTCACCTGGTCACAAGACCAGAAGATGTGAGAGCGTGTACGATGCCCTCCCTGTGGCAAGGAAAGAATAACATGATGTCACACTATTTTCACAAAGATGACACTGGAGATAAGCGCTATGTGTAGGCAGCAACTCTGATGCTATCTTATTGAAGAGATTAGTAAAATTCGACTATTGATTATTTGACTATTGAATTAGCATAAATAACAGATAGGGGGAGGAAGGACAGGCAGGGGTGGAAATCAATATCAAAACCCAACCAACCTAGTAGCCATTTGGCAGCTCCTGACAATTAAAAAGCAGTACATTTATGTAACTTTACTTGCCTATATTTCAAAAACTATACATCCAATCTGACAACTAACGGTATGTATAGAATCAGCATGCTAGCACCAGTATAGCACTGGCTTTAGTTTATATAGGACAATCTTGGTGATTGGTCCTCTTTAATAGTATAGGACGCTAATGGCTGTGCCACAACAGTGTGTCTCCACTGTAAAAGGGTTTGAGCTGTTTTGGCAGTTTTTGAGCCCCCAAAAGTGTTGTCTATGCCTTTATTTTTTCTTTCCATTGATTTCAATGGGGTTTGGATATGTTCGTTAAACCATCCGGCGAGCCATTAGACAAACACCGGAGAAGTCGGCAAACGCTAACCGAATTGAAGCTTGGGAGGTTTGCTCATCTCAAATCACCACTGCACGACTGCAAACCACAAGTAATTACCTGTAACATCATGACGCCCAATATCTAAAACTGAATTTTTCTAAAACTTAACTTCTTCTGAATTTATTTGCTCTCTCCCCTTACTTACTTATACTTGAAATCTCCATTGCAGTATTTGGAACTACCTTAACTCAACCACAACACACCTATTGTCTTGGGATTATATTTGACTAAGATCTTTTATTCACTCTCTATTTCCAATCACTAATTCACTTATGTCACTTCCACATCAAAAATATCTCCAGAATCTGACTTTTTCTTACCATGGAAAACACAATAATTCTTATCTATGCTCTGATTCATTATTTCTCATCTTGAATACTGCAACTCAGAAGTAACTGGTCTTCCTGTCATTAAACTATTCCCTCTGCAATCTTTCCTGAATGCAGCTGAACAAAAAGGGTGTTGGGCCACTCGCGTGCCACACTCCTATACCAAGGGAATCCCATGAGCAGATGTAAAGTCGGGTGGGGCACATGACATTTGCTGTTTTTTTCCAGGCTCATGTACCACACCCATTCGAAGTTGTAGTCATAGACAGTTAGTAACACGCACAATACTGGAGTTCACTTGGCCAACACAATCATTCACTTTTATTCTTCACACTATTATGACAAACTTCTTTTCCCATTCGTCCTCTCAGTGTGATGTACTGCTCCTCTACTTGTGCTTTCCCCCTGCTATCATGGCTCTCATCCTCAAGCTCTGGGATCTGACTCCTTTCCCCCTCTAAGTCATGCTGTAGGCTCCAGACCTCTTGAGGTTACTTCAGGGTTCCCTCACCAGCCCTCGCACTGAGGCCACATTTTCTCTCACTTGAACCCTCTCCTGAACTGTTCCCTCTCCAAACCTCTATACTGTCGTTCTCAAATCTGTCACTTTCCCCTTAAACTTGTCTTTTCCACTCTGCAGCTAACTCGGCCCAAACATTAACCCCTTCATGACCATGGACAGATATATCCGTCATGGAGCGTGTCCCGTTAAGCCCCGCCCCCTGTCGCGGGCAGGCGGCGGCAGTCGGCACACATATCAGCTGTTTTCAACAGCTGACATGTGTGCCTGCTAGCCGCGGGTGGAATCGCTTCTACCCGCGGCCATTAACCCCTTAAATCTTGCTGCCAAAGTCTGGCAGCAAGATCTAAATGCACGCGGCCATGTTTTTTACTTACCGCCGCCCCCACCGGAAGTCACGTGCGTGATCACGTGACTATCGGTGGTTGCCATCGTAGCACAGGGTCATGTGATGATGCCTACAGCTATGATGTTTCACTTTCGTTTTCCCTCAGCACGGAACAGAGGGAAAAAGAAAGTGACTTTATCTGCTGTTTACAGCTGTATAGCTGTGATCAGCAGATAGATAATAGCGATCGAATTACTGATCGCTATAGCCCCCTAAGGGGACTAGTAAAATAAAAAAAAGTAAAGAAAAAAGTTTTAAAAAATAAAAAAAAACAAAAAACCTAAAAGTTCAAATCACTCCCCTTTCCCCCCATTGAAAATTAAAGGGTTAAAAAATAAATAAATATACACATATTTGGTATCGCCGATCTATCAAAATATAAAATCAATTAATCTGATTGGTAAACGGCGTAGTGGCAAAAAAATTCCAAACGCCAAAATTACGTTTTTTGGTCGCCGCAAGTTTTACGCAAAATGCAATAACAGGCGATCAAAACGTAGCATCTGTGCAAAAATGGTACCATTAGAAACGTCAGCTCGAGACGCAAAAAATAAGCCATAACTGAGCCATAGATCCCAAAAAATAAGAACACTACGTGTTTCGGAAAATGGCGCAAAACGTGCGCCACTTTAATTGGACAACTTGTGAATTTTTTTTAACCCCTTAGATACAAGTAAACCTATACATGTTTGGTGTCTACAAACTCGCACCGACCTCAGGCATCATACCCACACATCAGTTTTACCATATAGTGAACACCATGAATAAAACATCCCAAAAACTATTGTGCCATCACACTTTTTTTTGCAATTTTTCTGCATTTGGAATTTTTTTGCTGTTTTCTAGTACACTATATGGTAAAACTTATGGTTTCATTTAAAAGTACAACTTGTCCCACAAAAAAAAGCCCTCATATGGCAAGATTGACAGAAAAATAAAAAAGTTATGGCTCTTAGAAGAAGGGGAGCAAAAAACAAAAACGCAAAAACGGAAAGTGCCCCGGGGCTGAAGGGGTTAAGTGACGCCTGTTGCCAACAGTCCCACTCTACTGGAACTGGAACCTGCACCTAGCTAGCAGCATAACATATTAACATATACAATACAATTGGTATAACACATAAATTACATAGGATAACCAGTACAGGGGCAAGTGCAACTCCTTCACAACACCCTAGAACATCATTCTGTGCTGGCATTACTCTGATGGCTCTACCAAATACCAGTCACTGCACTGGAATATAATCTACATTTAGCATTCTCATCCAAAAACCTTTGCACAATTCTGCACCAAGCTACATTTCCTCAATCATCTCTTCCTTCCACGCTGTGTATCCTCTTCATACTCCTAGTGATTTAAGATTAACATCTTCCATAATCTGATCCTCCTACTCCTATCTTCAAGACTTTTCTTTTGCTGCAAATGCTATCAAGATTGCCCTACTCCACACAATTAGGTTAATATCCATTCTTAAAAGATTTTGCATGCAAAAAAATATATCTTTGGGTAGGCCTATAACATCACCAATCTGTTTTTTCTCATTTCCCCCCTTCAAAATGCTAGGAGTGGGTCCCTTCTTTTAAAAGATCCCCCACGCTCCATGCACGCAGTACCATTTTGCATCTGTGCGTATACATCATAGATACTGGGTAGTCATAGCTCATACAGCTTTATGTGTAACTGTAAGCCCTTTTTATAAAGAAAAAATAGCTGGACCATAGACTTTTTACCCATTGTGTTACCCCAATTTCATTATAAATTGTAAGATTTCAAGCAGGCCCCACCTTTCTTGTTTGAGTTGTTAAATATTGTACTGCTCTGTACTGTTTGATCTTCTTTGTACATGTATTATGTTACTTGTAAGGCTATATGCGCATTTTTGTCACTGTTTTGGTGCAGTTTTGTTGTCAGAACTTTCTGACATTTGACTTCCCAGCAAAGTCTATGAGAAGCCAGATTTGCTGTGCGCATATTGCAGTTTGTCAGCAGTTTTTTTGACAACATTTTTGTGACAAAAAAAGAAGCAGCATGTGGAGTTTTTGTCAACATTTGTTACCCATTGAAATCAATGAGGGGATGAAAAACGCATGACAAAATGCATGGTTACAAATTGTTTGTGTTTAACATACGTTTTATCCACGGTATTGCCAACAAAAACGCAGCTAACGAACTTAGTTCTAGAATGACAAAATCAATGTTGGCGTGATTTTGGGGTATCTCTCTATCTATGTCTCTCTCTCTCCAAGTGCTTCATACTCATCGATCGCCAGCACCATGCGGCTTTCACACTGCTCCTGTGGCCTCTCATTCATTTTCCCTACCTGCTCATTAGGCTCATACATATTCACTGCACCCACTCATTAGGCTCATTCATATTCACTTCTTCCTCCATCTGTGATTGGTTGCAGTCAGATGCGCTGCTATGCTGAGTGACAGCTGTCTGACTGTAACCAATCACAGCCGCCTGTGGGTGGGTCTATATCGTACAGTATAATAAATAAATAAAAAAACAAAAGCAAAAAAAACCGGCATGCGATACCCCTAATTTTGATACCCAGCCAAGATAAAATCTCATAGCTGAGGGCTGGTATTCTCAGGCTGGGGAGACCCACATTATTGGGAGCCCCCCAGCCTAAAAAATCAGCCAGCAGCTGCCCGAAATTGCCGCTCCATTAGACTCGACAGTCCCGGGACTTAATCCTGCTCATTCCGATTGCCCTGGTGCGGTGGCAATCAGGGTAATAAGGAGTTAATGTCAGCCAATAGCTGCCACTAAGTTCTAGATTAATCAAGGAAGGCATCTATGAGACACCCCCCATTACTAATCTGTAAATAAAAGTAAATAAACACAAACACCCAAAAAATCCTATATTTGAAATAACAGACAAAAAACACCATCTTTCACCACTTTATTAACATCCCAAACACCCCTCTAGGTCCGACATAATCCACACAAGGTCCCACGATGCTTCCAGCACTGCTACATCTGACGCTCACAGCAAGTGCCATAGAACTAGACTGCCTGTTGTGAGCTCCAGGCAGCAACTGAAGTGAGTCACGCAATCAGCGGTGATGTCACTCAGGTTAGCCTCAGCCACAGGTGGAGTCCTCCACTGTGACAGCAAATCACCCGAGTGACTGAAGTGAGCTGCGAAATCAGCGGTGCTGTCACTAAGGTGATTTCAGGTCACAGCTGGAGTCCTCCACCTGTGACAATAAATCAAGCCACGACTGAAGTGAGCCGCAGGTGGAGGACTCACCTGAGTGACGTCATCACTGATCAAATGCCTCACTTCAGTCATGACCTGAACCTCACAGCGGTGAACCCGTGACATCACTGCTGCGACATATGCGGTGTTGCGGGTCCCGTAACTGTGACGTCAGAGGTTCACCTGAGTTCATTCTGATCGCGTGGCTCTGTCTGCACTCAGAGCTGGCAGTCATGTTCTATGGCGTTTGCTGTGACAGGGCAGGGATATAGCAGAGCTGAATTGCTGTGGGACTTTGTGTGGATTAAGTTGGACCTGAAGGGGTGTTTGGGGGTTAATAAAGTGGTGAAAGAGGAGCTTTTTGTATTTTATTCTAAATAAAGGATTTTTAGGGTGACTGCTATCAATAAACTAGGACTTAGTGGCAGGTATTGGCTGTTATTAACTCCTTATTACCCTGATTGCCACTGCATCAGGGCAATTGGGAAGAGCTGGGTCCAGCGCCAGAATTGGCGTATCTTATAGATGCGCCACTTCTGGTTTGGCTTTGAGCTACTATTGTTAGGCTGCAAAGGGCCAAATAACGATTCTTACCGTAATAACATCAGCCCCCAGTTGTCTGCTGTACCTTGGCTGGTTTTAGAAAAAATAGGGGGAACCCACATCATTTTTTTTAAAAAAATAAATAAATCAAATACTTAAAAAAAGTGTGGGATCCCCTCTAGTTTTCATACCCAGCCAAGGTGCAGCAGATAGCTGAGGGTTGCAGCCTGCAGTTGGTCCTGTGCAGGATATGAAAAATGGGGGGACCTCATGTCATTTTATTACCAAAAAGAATTTTAAAAAAACAGCTGGCTAAGCTAGCTATCGCTCTATTGAGCTATTCTGTTATTTCTTTCTATCTACTCTATCTGTTCTTTCTTATTCTCCATTCTATATGTTCTTTCTTTCTATCTGTCCTTTCTATTCTATCTATTGTTTCTATTTATCCATGTATTCTAGCTATCAATTATACTATTGTATCATATTTTGTTTCTCTTTTAAAAAATGCATTAACAAAAATGCACCAAAAATGCATAAAAAACACACCTACAGTACAAGCGGGGTTTTTTTACATTTCCAGGCTCTCTCTCTGACAAGGTGCAGTTTTGGTTGCAGTTTGTGTGCAGAAAAACAGCAGTGTGCGCATATAGCCTAAGGTGCTACTGTACATCTTGGCACTTTATAAAGTACAATAGTAATTATTATTATTGGTCTATCATGAGGCAGCATTTTTACATTAAAAGTTATTACTAGTTTGGCTAAGAGGTTCAGTGAACAGTTTTCCTACAAATAATAATAAAATAAATTGGCAGAGGAAACCAGTGACTGATAATTATCTGCTGCATTTCCCTCTGAGATGATTTTGTTGAAGTCTCATAATATGTTGCATTTGCAAGGATTAATGACTATTATAATGGCAAATAGATGTTTGGAGCTCAGTAATGTTCCTTCACAAGGTAACATGGGGTTTCTAGTCCCTTGGAGGCTATAATTGGTGGCATTAATGCAGTTTTTAATTACATTTCCTGGGAAAAATGAATTGGGAACAAAACAAAGAGAAATGATCATCTTTCTCAGTATCTTTCAATTGTTAAATGTAATAGAAAGTCACTTGCATGAAACCAAAAGACATTAAACAGTTTATTTCTATCTCCTTATGTCTATTATTTGTTTAACAAACAGAATTGATTCACACTTTTCTATTATTTCTTCATTGGGGCTTTGTAAATCTCCTATTTTCTAAGAAGCTGCTCACTTATAGGGAATAAAAGATAAACATATATGGGTAAAGATAGCAATATTATAATAAGCTTTTGCTATTGAAATCACTCTTTTTACAACAATATGCCAGAGGTAGACAGAAGAGGACTGAAAGCAAAAAGCTATTCCCCTTTACGCCAAGTTTTTAAACTCAGAAATGGGTTATGAATGGTCTTTTCTGTGCCTGACCATTTTTCTTGCCTTTTTCTAGGTTGAGAACACTTTGACACTTGGCAGCCATAGAAACAAAGCTGATGTTTAGCAGATACAAACTGTGGAGTGCATTATTTTTGAAAATATGCTTTGACGGTAGATACTAAGAGCAAATTCCGTAATTTATGCCAACGTTGAATAGACTCATTTTTTAAGTTAAATAGGTACAGTTCTGCTCGACATCTGCTTATGAAAGTTCACATAAGAAAGGAAAACTTAAAAACATGAAAGTAGAATATTTAAATAAAATGAAATTAAATTGATTTATTCTGCGGCTGAGAATATAGGCATAAAAGTTTAGAAACAGAGGACAGGAAGAACCGTCAGAAATAGCGTTGTATTTAAATGCCACTGTTAAGCTAAAAATGGGGAAAAAAACAAACTGGTCATATTCATCAAAGTAATTGTGTAGTATTTCAGTATTATTCATATTCATCAAAGTAATTTCAGTATTAAAATGCTCGGCTTAAAAGACGGGCCCTTATAACCTACTTATATAGGACCAGGGAATGGCGGAAATCTCAGGCCCTGTTTGTTGCAGTCCAAGAACAGTCCCGGGGCTGTAATATCTCTACAAGCACCTTGGCTAGGTGGGCCCGGGATGCTATCTTGCTGGCCTACTCATCTAAGGGGTTGTCAATTCCCCTGCAGATTAGGGTCATTCCACTGGGTCACTTTCTAAGACTTGGGCTGAGAGGTCAGAGGTCTCTATTGATCAGATATGCAGGGCCGCCACTTGGTCCTCTTCCTCTACCTTTTTCCGTCACTATAGACTTGACTTGTCCTCCACTGCCGACCCTTCTTGGTAGACGGATATTACAGGCGGTGGTCCCTCCCTAAGGTGATTGTTCTCTAGAATCTCTCAGGTGATGCTGTCATGGACGAAAGGGAAAAATCTTAATTACTTACCGGTAATGGGATTTTCAGAAGCCCATGACAGCACCCTTAGTTCCCCCCTATTCACTGGTTATGGGCACCCTTCGGGGAGTGTGAGAGTTAATGGTGTATTCCTTTGGTGGTGGTGTGATTAACATTTTTTTGTTTGTGTTTTGCTGGTCCTCTCTGGCTCCGTAAACCTACTGATGTGGAGGAGAGGTACCGCCTTTTTATCAGTGGGTTTCCTGTCCTGATGTGGGCGGAACCTATCTCTCACCATCAACTGGTGAGGTGGGATTTTTGTCACGCAACTGGTGATAAATCTTTATTAAATAAATATTTATTTTTATATAGCGCTAACATATTCCGCAGTGCTTCACATACATCAGGAACACTGTCTGCATTTGGGCTCACAATCTAAATTTCCTATCTGTATGTTTTTGGACTGTGGGAGGAAACCGGAGAACCCGGAGGAAACCCACGCAAAGATGGGGAGAACATACAAACTCCTTGCAGATGTTGTCCTTGTGGGATTTGAACCCAGGACCCCAGCGCTGCAAGACTGCAGTGCTAACCACTGAGCCACTGTGCCCACCCGTGATGGGGTGTTTCTTATACTCCAGTGTTTAGAAATCTCTAATTTTTACAGAAAATGCAAAGATCACGTTTGTTTTTTGTCGTTTTCTTATTGGCGATTGATTACACATGAGTATAACAAATTTTTGACACCCATAAGTATCGGAAAATGTAATACATTGATGATTCATACCAGCATTGTCCAATGAATGCCAGCTGAGCAAAATTTCCCTGGGGTGTTGCAAATTCCAGCTCACCAGTTGAGGATTAATACTCTGAGGCTCCCATCTGATATTTTATTTAAATAATAACTGTGAATTTAATACTTTGGGTCATCTCAAGACTGGTGTAATAACTAACAAAATAGTGGAGTATATTTTCCTCCTGAAAATGCATTCCAAAAGTGCAGGGCACTAGTTATCTTCTGTCTATGAGATTTGCATTTCACAGCCTATTGTCAAGTGTAATTCATCTATTGCAGCAGAGTCACTTAAGAGTGCTTTACACAGTGTGACATTGCTAACGATATATTGTCGAGGGTCACGGTATTTGTGACGCACATCCAGCATCGTTAGTGACATTGCAGCGTGTGACAGCTAGGAACTAGAAATATATGGTGTGCACTCAGTTATTGGTAAGTTTTTTTTGGAGGTGCTAGTGAGTGGACCGAGGTCCAGACTATCATGTACAATATAGACACTGCACTCTCTATTCAAAGAACGAGGTATATAAAGACCAACAAAATTGTTTTAGTTCAAAAGGTTTTTTTGTTTTTTTATTTTTATATTTTTATATTTTCAATGCTATAAGGCAATAAAAGTGATAATAATACATATGGTGGGACGTTTCGGCCATAACACTGGCCTTCTTCACGCCGTATTACACTGGAAAAAGGGTAAAAATAAAACAAAATCAATATACATGAAAAAAGGAGGGAAAAAGGAGACGAGGGTTTTTTTTACATATAGATACATATATACATTTTTTGGGTAGTTCTTATTCATAGTGAAGAATCTTTTTCCATGTCATTATCAAATCATTGGACGTATGATATGCAACTTTATACAGTAAGTTACTATAAATGTATTAGTACAAGGTAGGACAATGGCGACAATAGTAAAGGTGGTAGTATAGCACCTACCTCCAAAGAAGTGGGGGAAACTAGTTTCCAATAGATGCAAGGAGTGTGTACAGAGAAATATAGAGTGGGGGAACACCCTAGGTATTATTTTTCTATTGGTCACGGAAGGCAATTCCTGCAAATAAAGGTAAACAGGGTGAGATTGGAGTAAATGAAACCCCTGACTAAGGTGAGTATACCTGGATGAGCATACCTGGTGGATAAGGGGTCTCAGGGTATAATTGTTCTGGAAAGGTCTAGTGAGTGCATCGGCGGACCATTTTAACTTATGGTTTCTGGGAAAAGGGAAAGAGAGTCAGAGTGGATTTAACAAGGGGGTTCTCAGTTTAATGTCTATGGTGTTTAGACCAACTACCTTGTAATAATGCACAACCTTAATCCAGTAATTATTGGAATATTGTAGAGACCTAGTCTGGATTTAGTATTTTCAGATACGGGATCACGTTTTATATCCTGTAAAGTAGGGAACATATACTGTTAGGCGGTGCATTATAACTAAAGTAAAAGGTTAACAAGGGGCAGGTGATACCTTATTGGACTCCACATGTAAAGTATAGCTATAGGCATGCACTGAAAAAGTCTTTGCAATGTGTAATTCCTATAAGAAGAAATAGGCAGAGCTGATTCAGAATAATTAAATGCACTTAATGCCACTAGTGTAGAATGTGAGGATATTATACCTTTGAGCCGCCCAGAATTTTTTCCACCACTTGCAGAGAAGGGGAGTGTGCAGGAAAAAACTTGCTATTATCTAGAAGAGGTAATATGTAACAGGGTTGGATACAGGCACTAGGACATGTAGATCCTGATATTATGGAGCTGTTTAACCCAATGCACATTACCTGTATAATCCTTATGTAGGCGATGTGTGAAGGGCGATTTGGGGTGTCCCTCTATAGGATGAAAAGTCGGATTAGTGGAATGCAGGTAATGGTGAAGTTGGTGATCCGGATGGAGGGGGTGTAATGTCGCGTCCTACCTTGGAAGGCCGTCTTCCCAGACTGTGGCTGCTGCAAATGGGGACTGTGTTTGCCGGCTATTTACTTCCGAAAACCGGAAGTCACGTCAGACGCCGGCGCATGCGCAGTAGCGTATTGCGCTCGTATTAGTACAAATGTAGTACCGTTAGGTATGTAATAGAGGAGCCGGCGCCTGCGCAGTTGGCAGTTTTTAGTACTTAGTGAGATAATCGTACTGGGAAGACGCTTTTCCTTCTATGTTGATGTTTATGTGTATTTAATAAATGGTAAGAGGTTACAGGCTAAGAGCGGAGATGGCAGGCATAGTATAGAGACAAGTGCCCGTATCGAATTATGCACGGCACATATACAATAGCAATTAGAAAACAAGGGATATACATGCTGCGAATAGGAACACAGACATATGCATGGTCTAGCACAGGAAATGTGTCATCATAGTATCACTTATGCGTTCTCCTTAAGACCTACAAAGGAAAGGGTTAATGCACAAAGTATAAGGGTCCCAATATGCTACGCAGTGCAAGAACAGTACAGTGTCTATAACAATCTATCGTGGTGCCAGTATATACTTTACCATCTAACAGTGAGTGCGCAGTGGAGGCAGAAGTGGTAGTAGAAGTTTTTCTTAGTTTTTCTGTAAAGAATTACAAGACAACAACACTTAGTTATGTCATAGAGAACGTTTATAGATGTATACACTTTAAGTAGGCCAATCCATTTCTCTATTGAGCCCTTTGGGTGCTAGGGTTTCAAGTTTATAAATCCAGAAACTTTCCCGTTTTTTCAGAAGTTCTATGTGGTTACATCGACGATGTTTTCTGCATCTGGCAGGGGGACATTACAAGCCTACTAAACTTTGATAAACATATCAATAGTGTTTGGCCAGAGATTAAATTCACACTGAACTATCATCCAAGGGAAATTAATTTCCTCGACACATATATAAGAAAAGATGACATTGGTCTTCTATCCACTGACCTATACCGCAAGCCCACGGACCGCAATTGCATGCTCCTGTACAACAGCTGCCACCCAAAATCCATCAAAAATAGCTTGCCGAGGTCGCAATTCAAAAGGATTACCCGTATAGTCTCAGATGATACCACCAGAGAACAGAGACTGGAAGAGATGACTGAGAGGTTCCTGACACGGAACTACCCTGAGACCTTACTAAGAGCAGAGAAGGAAAGGGCACTTCTTCCTACTCCCTTGAGAGAGGAGATAATTAAACATGACAGGATCCCATTTGTACATACACATCACCCCTCCATGCCCCTAGTATACAATATCATTTATCGACACTGGCCTCTGCTAAAAAAGGCGTACCAAGATATAGGATCATTTATTCTTCCCCCACTAATGTGTAAAAGGAGACCACCAAATATAAAAGATTCCCTGGTTAAAGCAGATGTGGGCAGTGACAAATCCAATACCCAAACACTTCTGGCGCCTAAACGCACTGGCACCTTTCCTTGCCTCAGTTGCGCCTCCTGCTCAAATGTCATCAAGGGTGACCATTTCGTACACCCCAGGTCCGGCAAAAGCTTCCACATCAAAGAACATTTTACATGCGAAAGCAATTTTGTGATATACCTAATCAAATGTCCCTGTGATTTGCTATATGTCGGTGAAACCACACAGCATGTAGGTGACAGAATTGCCAGCCACAAATCCACGATTAGATGTGGGAAAGTATGGCTTCCCATCCCTTCTCATTTTCATGAGGCCAGGCACAGTGTGGCGCAATTGCGGTTTCAGGTCATTGATAGAGTACACAGGCCTAGACGTGGCGGCAACCACATAGAACTTCTGAAAAAACGGGAAAGTTTCTGGATTTATAAACTTGAAACCCTAGCACCCAAAGGGCTCAATAGAGAAATGGATTGGCCTACTTAAAGTGTATACATTAGTGATGAGCGAGTACTAAAAAGCTCGGGTGCTCGAAGCTCGGGCCGAGCCTCCCAAGATACTCGTGTACTCGGCCCGAGCACCGAGCCCAATGTTATCCTATGGGAGACCCGAGTATTTTTGTGAAATGACCCCCCGGCAGCATGTAGAAACCCTAAAAATGTCACAAAAGTCTCAGAAGAGTGCTAAAATGACATGGCATCAGCATGGGGAAGACCCCTTGAAGCATTTATCACTCAAAAGTCACAGCTGTGAACAATTTTGTCCGAGTTTTACGCCATTTTTACGGACTCACCAGAAAACCTTCCAAAATGACACCAAAATGAATTTTCATGGCGGAAATGTTAAGGGCACATACCCAATAGTGAGATAGAGCTGGTGTATGTTACTTTTTGAGATTAATACATGAAAGATTTTACATGAAAACCTTGTGTGGCAGTCCGATGTCGAAAACGCACGTTTTGTGCTTTTTACTAACGATGTCGGTCATTTTTTTTTTTTATTCTATCTCCCTCAGTCCGTCGGTCTGTCTCTCTCTGTCTTGTCTGTCCCCCTCTCACAGTCTGTCGGTCAGTTCCCCCCCCTCTCTCTTACTTACCGTTCCCCGATCACTGCCGCGGCGCTGCACAGCTGTTCAAACTCCGGTGGCTTTTCCTCTTTTGAAAAAGCCGGCCGCTCATTAATCAATCTCGTATTCTCTGCTTTCCTGCTTTTCGGCGCCTATGATTGGTTGCAGTGAGACACGCTCCCACACTGAGTGACAGCTGTCTCACTGCAACCAATCACAGCAGCCGGTGTGTGTATACTGTGCAGTGAAATAAATAATTAAATAATTAAAAAAACCGGCGTGCGGTCCCCCCAATTTTAATACCAGCCAGATAAAGCCATACGGCTGAAGGCTGGTATTCTCAGGATGGGGAGCTCCACGTTATGGGGAGCCCCCCACCCTAACAATATCAGTCAGCAGCCGCCCAGAATTGCCGCATACATTAGATGCGACAGTTCTGGGGCTGTACCCGGCTCTTCCCGATTTACCCTGGTGCGTTGGCAAATCGGGGTAATAAGGAGTTAATGGCAGCCCATAGCTGCCACTAAATCCTAGATTAATCATGTCAGGCGTCTCCCCGAGATTCCTTCCATGATTAATCTGTAAATTACAGTTAAAAAACACACACACCCGAAAAATCCTTTATTAGAAATAAAAAACACTAACAAAGTCCCTCATTACCAATTTATTAACCCCGACAAACCCTCCATGTCCGGCGTAATCCACAGTCCTCCAGCGTCGCGTCCAGCTCTGCTGCATGGAAGTGACAGGAGCTGCAGAATACACCGCCGCTCCGGTCACCTCCACGCAGCTAATGAGATGAGTATAGCGATCAGCTGAGCTGTCACTGAGGTTACCTGGATCCAGCGGTGGATGCAGCGGTGGCCGCGGGTAACCTCAGTGACAGCTCAGCTGATCGCTATACTCACCGCCGCTCCAGTCAGCTCCATGCACCAACTGAGGTGAGTATAGCGATCAGCTGCTGTCACTGAGGTTAATCGCGGCCACCGCTGGATCCAGCGGTGGCCGGGAGTTACCTGACTGACAGCAGCTGATCGCGCTATTCCCTTCATTAGCTGCGTGGAGGTGACCGGCGGCTTTTACTATTTTGAAAAAGCCGGCCGCTCATTAAACAATCTCCTATTCCCTGCTTTCCCCGCCCACCGGTGCCTATGATTGGTTGCAGTGAGACACGCCCCCACGCTGAGTGACAGGTGTCACACTGCACCCAATCACAGCAGCCGGTGGGCGTGTCTATACTGTGCAGTAAAATAAATTAATAAATAATTAAAAAAAAACGGCGTGCGGTCCCCCCCATTTTAATGCCAGCCAGATAAAGCCATACGGCTGAAGGCTGGTATTCTCAGGATGGGGAGCTCCACGTTATGGGGAGCCCCCCAGCCTAACAATATCAGTCAGCAGCCGCCCAGAATTGCCGCATACATTATATGCGACAGTTCTGGGGCTGTACCCGGCTCTTCCCGATTTGCCCTGGTGCTTTGGCAAATCGGGGTAATAAGGAGTTAATGGCAGCCCATAGCTGCCACTAAACCCTAGATTAATCATGTCAGGCGTCTATGAGACACCCTCCATGATTAATCTGTAAGTTACAGTAAATAAACACACACACCCGAAAAAATCCTTTATTAGAAATAAAAAACACACACATATACCCTGGTTCACCACTTTAATCAGCCCCAAAAAGCCCTCCATGTCCGCCGGAATCCAGGATGCTCCAGCGTCGCATCCTGCGCTGCTGCATAGAGGTGACCGGAGCTGCAGAAGACACAGCCGCTCCGGTCACTTCCACGCAGCAAATGAGGTGAGTAGCGCGATCAGCTGAGCTGTCACTGAGGTTACCCGCCGTCACTGGATCCAGTGACAGCGGGTAACCTCAGTGACAGCTCAGCTGATCGCACGGCTGTCTTCATTAGCTGCGTGGAGGTGACCGGAGCGGCTGTGTCTTCTGCAGCTCCTGTCACTTCCATGCAGCAGAGCTGGACGCGACGCTGGAGGTCCGTGGAGTACGCCGGACATGGAGGGTTTGTCGGGGTTAATAAATTGGTAATGAGGGACTTTGTTAGTGTTTTTTATTTCTAATAAAGGATTTTTCGGGTGTGTGTGTTTTTTAACTGTAATTTACAGATTAATCATGGAAGGAATCTCGGGGAGACGCCTGACATGATTAATCTAGGATTTAGTGGCAGCTATGGGCTGCCATTAACTCCTTATTACCCCGATTTGCCAACGCACTAGGGTAAATCGGGAAGAGCCGGGTACAGCCCCAGAACTGTCGCATATAATGTATGCGGCAATTCTGGGCAGCTGCTGACTGATATTGTTAGGGTGGGGGGCTCCCCATAACGTGGAGCTCCCCATCCTGAGAATACCAGCCTTCAGCTGTATGGCTTTATCTGGCTGGTATTAAAATTGGGGGAACCGCACGCCGTTTTTTTTAATTATTTATTTATTTATTTTACTGCACAGTATAGACCCGCCCACCGGCTGCTGTGATTGGGTGCAGTGTGACACCTGTCACTCAGCGTGGGGGCGTGTCTCACTGCAACCAATCATAGGCGCCTGTGGGCGTGGAAAGCAGGGAATATGAGATGGCTGTGTACAGAGCACAGCGCGCCGGCCGGTATAAAGGCTCGGTCACGCTGTGCAGGCCGGCCAATCACTGCAATTCCACAACTAACAGGGCTGTGGCATTGCAGTGGTCTGCCAGCCAATCCCTGCATGAGGGCTGGCTCTCAAAAGAGCGCCAACATGCAGGGATGAAGACCACGAGTAAAGCACGAGTATTGCAAAATTACTCGGTACCCGCCGAGTAGACCGAGTACAGTGATACTCGTGCGAGTACCGAGTAGTAACAAGCATACTCGCTCATCACTAGTATACATCTATAAACGTTCTCTATGACATAACTAAGTGTTGTTGTCTTGTAATTCTTTACAGAAAAACTAAGAAAAACTTCTACTACCACTTCTGCCTCCACTGCGCACTCACTGTTAGATGGTAAAGTATATACTGGCACCACGATAGATTGTTATAGACACTGTACTGTTCTTGCACTGCGTAGCATATTGGGACCCTTATACTTTGTGCATTAACCCTTTCCTTTGTAGGTCTTAAGGAGAACGCATAAGTGATACTATGATGACACATTTACTGTGCTAGACCATGCCTATGTCTGTGTTCCTATTCGCAGCATGTATATCCCTTGTTTTCTAATTGCTATTGTATATGTGCCGTGCATAATTCGATACGGGCACTTGTCTCTATACTATGCCTGCCATCTCCGCTCTTAGCCTGTAACCTCTTACCATTTATTAAATACACATAAACATCAACATAGAAGGAAAAGCGTCTTCCCAGTACGATTATCTCACTAAGTACTAAAAACTGCCAACTGCGCAGGCGCCGGCTCCTCTATTACATACCTAACGGTACTACATTTGTACTAATACGAGCGCAATACGCTACTGCGCATGCGCCGGCGTCTGACGTGACTTCCGGTTTTCGGAAGTAAATAGCCGGCAAACACAGTCCCCATTTGCAGCAGCCACAGTCTGGGAAGACGGCCTTCCAAGGTAGGACGCGACATTACACCCCCTCCATCCGGATCACCAACTTCACCATTACCTGCATTCCACTAATCCGACTTTTCATCATATAGAGGGACACCCCAAATCGCCCTTCACACATCGCCTACATAAGGATTATACAGGTAATGTGCATTGGGTTAAACAGCTCCATAATATCAGGATCTACATGTCCTAGTGCCTGTATCCAACCCTGTTACATATTACCTCTTCTAGATAATAGCAAGTTTTTTCCTGCACACTCCCCTTCTCTGCAAGTGGTGGAAAAAATTCTGGGCGGCTCAAAGGTATAATATCCTCACATTCTACACTAGTGGCATTAAGTGCATTTAATTATTCTGAATCAGCTCTGCCTATTTCTTCTTATAGGAATTACACATTGCAAAGACTTTTTCAGTGCATGCCTATAGCTATACTTTACATGTGGAGTCCAATAAGGTATCACCTGCCCCTTGTTAACCTTTTACTTTAGTTATAATGCACCGCCTAACAGTATATGTTCCCTACTTTACAGGATATAAAACGTGATCCCGTATCTGAAAATACTAAATCCAGACTAGGTCTCTACAATATTCCAATAATTACTGGATTAAGGTTGTGCATTATTACAAGGTAGTTGGTCTAAACACCATAGACATTAAACTGAGAACCCCCTTGTTAAATCCACTCTGACTCTCTTTCCCTTTTCCCAGAAACCATAAGTTAAAATGGTCCGCCGATGCACTCACTAGACCTTTCCAGAACAATTATACCCTGAGACCCCTTATCCACCAGGTATGCTCATCCAGGTATACTCACCTTAGTCAGGGGTTTCATTTACTCCAATCTCACCCTGTTTACCTTTATTTGCAGGAATTGCCTTCCGTGACCAATAGAAAAATAATACCTAGGGTGTTCCCCCACTCTATATTTCTCTGTACACACTCCTTGCATCTATTGGAAACTAGTTTCCCCCACTTCTTTGGAGGTAGGTGCTATACTACCACCTTTACTATTGTCGCCATTGTCCTACCTTGTACTAATACATTTATAGTAACTTACTGTATAAAGTTGCATATCATACGTCCAATGATTTGATAATGACATGGAAAAAGATTCTTCACTATGAATAAGAACTACCCAAAAAATGTATATATGTATCTATATGTAAAAAAAAACCCTCGTCTCCTTTTTTCCCTCCTTTTTTCATGTATATTGATTTTGTTTTATTTTTACCCTTTTTCCAGTGTAATACGGCGTGAAGAAGGCCAGTGTTATGGCCGAAACGTCCCACCATATGTATTATTATCACTTTTATTGCCTTATAGCATTGAAAATATAAAAATATAAAAATAAAAAAACAAAAAAACCTTTTGAACTAAAACAATTTTGTTGGTCTTTATATACCTCGTTCTTTGAATAGAGAGTGCAGTGTCTATATTGTACATGACAGCTAGGAACGATTATCAATGATTGCAAAAACAGCAAAAATCATTGATCGTTGACATGTCGCTCTTAACACGTCATTGGTGTTTCATTCCGCAGGTTGTTCCTCGTTCCTGCGGCACCACACATCGCTGTGTGTGACACCGCAGGAACAACGAACATCATCCTACCTGCATCCACCAGAAAGGAGGAAGGAAGGAGGTGGGCGGCATGTTCCGGCCGCTCATCTCCTCCTCTCCTCTGCTATTGGGCGGCCGTTTAGTGACGCCGC
Organism: Anomaloglossus baeobatrachus; assembly: GCF_048569485.1. Classification (NCBI taxonomy): domain Eukaryota; kingdom Metazoa; phylum Chordata; class Amphibia; order Anura; family Aromobatidae; genus Anomaloglossus; species Anomaloglossus baeobatrachus. The sequence goes on along the minus strand of NC_134355.1, from coordinate 349,181,027 downwards.
TGTGACGTCGCTGTGACGCTGAATGCACCTCCCCCTTAAAGGAGGCATTGTTCTGCGGTCACAGCGATGTCGCTGAACAGGTATGTGCGTGTGACACTGCCGTAGCGATATTGTTCGCTACGGCAGCGATCACCACATGTCACATGAACGACGGGGGCATGTGCTATCGCTCGCGACATTGCTAGCAATCGCTAGCGATGTCGCAGCATGTAAAGCACCCTTAAGAGTAAGTGCAAAAAAAAATGGAACCAAATCTTTTTCTATCTATTCCAACTCTCTATGCTGTCAAACGCGCATTTTTGTCCAAGGCAGGTAAGTCATTTGGCAATAGCAATTGAAATACATATTTAAAAGGGAGGAAAAGGAAGTGCTACCTCCTATAGGGCAGTAAGTAAGCAAAAGAAGAGGGCCACATAATCATAAAGAGTGCATGGAAATTTGCAGTGCCTGAGAATCATGGCCACTTCTGGACATATTAGAGCACCAAAAGCAGTATAAAGCGATTGTCCACTAGTAGAACTACCCCTTCTGATTCCACATGTTTACTCCAGGTAAAATAAGAAAACCTATAGTAACCTGTGCAGCCGGCGGGATTCCAGTGGTATTGGTAATCGCACTTCCTGGGCTCACTTGACGTTGTGACATAATGTGAGCCCCGTATCCAATCAGCACCAGCTTCTGCTTCCCCGCCTTTGGACAAATGAGTAAATCAACAGGAAGTGAGCACTGTGCCTGCCATTCACTTTCTGTTGACTGTTCCTGTGTCTGAAGGGCAGGGAGACAGAAGCCAGCTCTGATTAGAAGCGGGTCTCACATGACTTCACAACGTCATGTGAGCCCTGGCCACATGAGCCCCTGCAATGCTGGAACCACGTTGGCCACGGATGTTTGTATATACTTTTTTATTTTCCTTTGGTGAACGATGTGGAATCAAAAGGGGTTGTCCTAGTAGTTGACAACCCCTTTAAGCTTGTGGGGATGAGGACAGCAAAACTATTCTTTTGGTTCTGGGTAAACTTTTTAAGCAGGTATTTAAAGTTTGATGATTCTTGATAGTAGAGTAGCGTTACAGTGTTTTGTAACCTAGTCCAATAACATAAAATGCAGTAATGAATTTCTGTTATCTATTTACTAGCATTTCCAACCAAAGTAGATCTGGAGCCTTTAATCGTGTGGTTCTGAGTTCAAATCTGACCACATCTACATAGGGTTTTTATCCTACATAAATGGTATTTTCTATAGACTACTTGGTCTCCTCTCCCCCAAAAAAATACTAAGTGAATTAGTTTTTAATCAAATTGATGCTTAGTTGCATATGATACAGAAAGTAAATTATTGGTCCACTAGAAAATGTATGTACACTGCTACAACATGTGAGAGTGTAACACTACATAGTAAAGTAAAGCTATGTTTACACTCTGAGCTATGTACTCATTGAACATGTGAAGTCAACCCACGTGCCTATGGATTTTAACAGTTTAAGGGTATGTGCGCACGTTGCTTTTTACCTGCTTTTTTGCTGCTTTTTCTTCTGCGCTGTTTAATGCCAAAATGGATGTGTTCTTCTATTCAAGCAAAGTCTATGGGAATTTGGGTTTCTTGTTCACACTATGTTGTTCAAAATGCTGCCTTTTTGTGGCAGAACTTTGGTCAAAAACTCAGCTTTGCAGTGCAAAACCCAAATGGCAAAAACAATTGACATGTTGCTTCTTTGAAAAGCTGAGTTTTTGACCAAAGTTCTGCCTCAAAAAGGCAGCATTTTGAACAACATAGTGTGAACAAGAAACCCAAATTCCCATAGACTTTGCTTGAATAGAAGAACACATCCATTTTGGCATTAAACAGCGCAGAAGAAAAAGCAGCAAAAAAGCAGGTAAAAAGCAGGTAAAAAGCAACGTGTGCACATACCCTAACACTAATATGTCACATTAGTGTCTATATGGCAGTGTTTGGCTGGTATACATTGGTATTGCTTTTTATGAACTGTATTAAAAATTGTTGTTGACTTGATAAGAATGAGATTTTACTTGTACATTTTAGTTATAAAATATTTGAAAAATGAAAGTCTCTGTTCGTCACTTTAGTGTTTCATTGCATGAAAAAAGAACAAATATTTAATACGCCACCTTCAAGTCATTAGTTATTTTTATTTGTGCTTTTAAGCGCTCGGGAATACGCATAACTTTGAAAGATTTGCGCTTAAGCAATTTATGCACTCATGCAGATTTTAGTTTGTTGATATGAGACAGAATATTTGCGAAATATGCATTATTTTGTCTGTATGTGAAACTGGTGGCTTGATTTGTATGTATCCTTCTTTATAGAATTGTTCCAATGCTCTGTCAGAGATCACGTAGAGTAATTTTTCCCATCAATCTTTGCTGTGCAACCATGCACGGATGCTGTAGAAAAAAGGGGGGTAGAAATCAAATCACTTAATTGCAGCATTTTTCATCTACATCTTTTGTTTTATGGTGGTAAAGGGCCTGAAGTAGCCTCCCATGATTCATGGCTGTCACTGCTGCCGTTAGCAGTTCAATCCTTCATTCCGGGCATTTTAGTACTGAAAGTACCTACACAATTACTTTGATGAATATGACTTGTTTGTTTTTTTCCCATTTTTAGCAGATAGAGGTTGTGCTTAACAGAGACATTTAAATACAACGCTATTTCCGACAGTTCTTTCTATCCTCTGTTTCTAAACTTTTATGCCTATATTATCAGCCGCAGTTTAATTTCATTTTATTTATTTAAATATTCTACTTTTATGTTTTTAAGTTTTTTTTCTTCTTATGTGAAGTTGAATAAGCAGATGTGGTGCAGAACTGTACCTATTTAACTCTTAAACAATAAATATACTTACACCATATGCTCAGGAAAATGAATAGTAAAATTAGCATCTACAAAGAAAATGTCATTGGTATCAGCAGGTTTCTGAGACTCGTTAAATGAGCTAGCTTTACAAAATTTGTTGTTTTATTGGCAATGCACTGTCAGCAGAAGAAGGCGTATTCTTTGAAAATGTAAGCAAGAAAAAGACAAGTGATTGAATTTCTTTATTAGTGCATCTCGTGCCAAATTCATGGTGTGATACACAGTCTACTCTGTAGCACATGCTTATAAAATCTACTTAATGCACATGGTTTATAAATATAGAAATACAATAATTTATCTCATATTCCCATCCATTTTTTATATCTTTACTAATATTGAAAAAATATTTTTCTATATATAGAAAAAAACAGTTTTCCCAAGATCATAAGATTTAAAGTTTGCTTGTACCAATTAACTGAAATCACGCTAATAACAAGCAGTATTTAATTGACATTAGAGAATATTAGCTATAGGGAAAGGGAGACCACACAATGCGGCTAACCATGAGGCCATAATTCTGTTCATCCATTGTAGCCAATGGTCGCATGATTGCATCTTAAATTTTTGCAACCATTGGTTACTGCAGTAGGTGGTTTTCCAACCATTTGTTGTCAGCTGCTCCGCAAGGTCTCAGTTGAATTCCTCACTATGCAGTTTTGACTCAGGTCAAAACTTCAGGCAGTTTTTGCATAAACAATTATGTTTTAGAAAATGTGGTTGCTTAAAAAAAATGGTACCTATTCTAGAGCTTTCTAAACCTACATATTAATAGGAACCTACACTGGAATGTAGTTATTTGTAATTTCAGCAAAATAGAGGGACAAAAAAGCACTCAAATGACAACAATAGAGTAGGGAAGCAGAAACCTACTGTCATTGGTGGTTAGGAATATATTAATGTCAATGCACTCCTTAAGGGTGCTTCAGACTGATAAAAAAAATTGCAATTGTCATTACAGTGGTTGTTTGGTTGTATAATATTCTTTCTTCATGAGCATCCAGCTTACCTTCCCCACAGCTTTGGCTGTAGTGATGGTGCACGCCTGAATATTGACAAGACTGCTCTGATGGGCTAATCTGTGTGCTCAACTCTTGCTGCAAAAATTACAACTTCGCTTTTTCAGCATGAAAAGAGCACAGAGGAACTGAAGCTGGCTGGATACAGCAATCTAACAAGCTTCAAAACAGCACTTGTAAGCTAAAAAGGATAGTGCATAAAAGGGCACCGTCCTTATCTAGGAGACTGGTAATCTCTCAAAGATGTCTCATAGAGATGTCGGGTAACCTAGGCAATGAGCAGTATGAAGGCTCATGGACGTTGGGCCGCTTGGGCACCACTATCCTTCGCCACTGATACTCCATGTGGGAATGTGACTTTGAGTGGGGTGCATGACCCTCTACTGGTTTCTTCAGACTGGTGTCCATCACCCCGCTGCCGGTCATCATCATAGACATTTAGAAACACATGCAAAACCAGAGTTCACTTAGCCAACCAGTATTGTTCATTTTTATTCTTCACACCTTTATGACAAACATGGCATCTTTTCTATTCCTGTGGGGTACTACATTTGGCCTCTCCCCTGCTATCTTGGACATCGTCTTCAAGTTCTCAGGTCTGTGCCTCCTTTCCCCCTATTCCTCTCACCTTTGTCCGATTCTGGGCCCCAAGGACTCTCTAGACGGACGACTCTCTAAATAATAGATTTGTTGCCCTACATAAAGTTGGCCTAGGCTACAAGAAGACTGCCAACACCCTGAAACTGAGCTGCAGTATGGTAACTAAAACCATACAGAGATCTAACAAGACAGATTCCATTCAGTACAGGTCTTGCCATGGTTTACCTCTAAAATGACACCTAAAAAAAGGTACAAGGCCTAAATCCTATTGAGCATCTGTGGGGCATCCTCAAATTGAAGGTGGAGAAGCACAAGTTCTCTAATATCCACCCGCTCCATGTTGTCATCATGGAGGAGTGGAAGAGGATTGTAGTGGCAACCTGTGAGGCTCTAGTTAATGTCATGCCCAAGATAGATAAGGCAATGATGAAAATAATGGTGTCAACACAAAATATTGACACTTCATCCACCATGAAGACTGTTGTCATCTTTCATTGACTGATTGAACAATTAGTTTTAGCCCCTCCACTTTCCTAACCTGTGCATTTAGAAGTTGAGCAATTTGTTTCCTCTTGCTTCTAAATGATCTTCAAGAGCTCCTACTCTTGATTACTCGACATAGGATTTAAGGCAACAGCAGCAACTTGCTTGATTGTCTGCTCTTTAGCTGCTAAAATAGTTTCTTCCTGTTGCACCTTTTTAAGCAATTGATTGAAGTAAAGGGGGATCTGCTCTTTATCAGAGCACCTTAATCATTGAGCAATGGGATCATGGGGCAGAGATCCTTGTGGCATTTTATACAGACTGCACTGGTCAGCTTGTTTGCCCTTGGATACTGTTCTATGCACCAGCTTATCCAGTCCAATAAAGATAATCTGACATTTTCTCACCACAGTCCTGGTGATTAGTAAAGACTCAGAGTTTCTAAAGGAGATGTGTAGCATCTTCTGGGGACCCAAAAGCATCTTCTAGGGCAGTGATGTAGTCTTTAAAAGTTGTCTGTGGCTGGGTTTGCTAAGCAGCCTGCACCACTTCCATAGCAGGACCCTTCACACTCTCCACCATTCTCTGTTTTTTCACACCCTCCACATTTCTCTGTTTCTTCATACCATCAGTGCACTGCTATTCTTTTAGATACTGCAGCAAAACATACTCACAGCAGAAAAGAGGGCAACCAGTCCAGTTAGCCCAGGCCAACACATCTAATGCACCAACAGGATGCAGACAAACCTCTCAACATGATGGACACTTCACAGGTGCAAGGTAAATTGCACACTAGTGGTGGGTAACCTGCCAAATCTAATAGTAAGGGCGTGGTAATAGGTTGCTGGATGGACACCATGCGCACACAAGTGTGAACAGCACCCTATGCGCGCCACTAGTGTGCAATTTACCTTGCACCTGTGAAGTGTCCATCATGTTGAAAGGTTTGTCTGCATCCTGTTGGTGCATTAGATGTGTGGGAATGGGCTAACTGGACTGGTTGCCCTTATTTCTGCTGTGAGTATATTACATTTTTGGGGGAGTTTTTATCTCCTCTTTTTGTTGCTATTTTTGCAGCAAAACATTCCTCCAAGTGTCATAGTCTTCTTCACCAGCTGCAATGGGAGTGACACCCGAGAAGGTTCTCAGATGACAATAGTCCCCTTCAGGCTGCAATTTCACAAAGTAGGTGATTAACTACTGCTTGCCTGATTCCCTGCTACTACCACCTCAACAGTAGTGTTAGTTTCTTCAGGCTTGTCCCGAGCAGTAGTGGAAGTTAAACATCTATTAGATCTCCTAGGCGGTGTGCTTGCATCTGGAGATGATGTCCCTGCTTCAGGTCTCACAGGCCAGGTGTTTTTCCATTGCTGCCTATGTTGTAATGACACAGGTATGACTGATGGGAAGTGCTCCATTTCCAGAATCCTTTTGATAATGATCAGGGCCACTGATTGACTCCCTTCATCACTTTGTCTGTCAACCACTCTGGGATAAACAACTTTCTAGAGTCGGTTCATGAACTGAACCTGTTCATCAGATGCCTCAGTAAGTTCACCACATATTTCAAAACTGTGCTCCTCTGATATGCTTAGCTCCCCACACCACATGTAGACTTGTGGTTCAGAAGTGAGAAGTATCTATACTATAACACCGCTTTAAGCTGCCTCTATGGGCAGGGTGTTTGGTAATTCTAACCTCATTATGACACATTGCCTCCAACCAAATCTTGCTGGAAGCTCTATGGAAATGCAGCAGGGTCTTTCTCTTTTGCCCATGGTTGACTCGGAAACCTCCTGTCCATGCCCTGTACACACTTACAAGAGATGAGATTAAAACAATAAGGATGCCATTTGCAGCCTGCCTTGGTGTTGTGATAGCACGATACAATCTCTGGAAGGATACAGCAGTACAGCAATCACACATAGGTTCCACACAGGGATCCAGCTTGAGGATGCTGGGTCCAGATACTTGGAACACAAGGGATGAATTGTAGATTTGTCCCTTAGATAAGCCAGTCGGCGATGGACATCTCCTGGCAACCTCACTGGTCTGCAAATATGGTTCAGCTCTAGGATTATCTTCTACTCTCACACACTAAATGTCAGGGCTCACTTTCTCTGTGCCTCTGACCTCTGCTCTCCAGGATCAAACTCTTACATGTCGGCAATGGAGGATTACACACTTCTCTCTGTCTCCAGGTAGCTTCACCCTTCTTCCTCAACTTGCTTAATCAATCCATCCTCTCCTCTGCTGAACCTCCTCTTCTTCCAGGTAGCAAAGAAGAGCTGAGGTTTTTCGGAGTTGTAGTCCAAGACAGTGCAGCAAAAGTGGGATTAGTGTCTCTCACGGTAAAGCTCTATCTGCTCCTAGCTGCACCAGTCTTTATACACATACTGTATCTCCCAATGCAGGTGTTACATAGTTACATAATTATTTGAGTTAAAAAATAGGTCCATCAAGTTCAACCTTTCTCCACCAGTTATAAATTCTCAGTAGATTTATAACCCACAGTGCAATTTGTCATGAGAAATGCATCCAGTATTTTTTTTTAAATGCTGTTATAGCAGTAGTTGCCATTTTAAACTTTTGTGTTAAGGCCTTCCATTGTCTGGCTGAGTTCATTTTGACAAAAGTCACTTGTCATTAAAGGATTGGAGGATGGCAGAGAGAAAAAGGCCAGAGAGCAGTAAGTGTACAGCCAAACTTCCTACCCTTGCAGCTCATGTAGATAAAAATCAGAAAAGCAGGACAACTTCATGAGTAAGCATGTGACCAATACTGTGTATGGCTGATTGTTAGTGGTGAGCGAGCACTAAACTGATATAGTGCTCATTACTCGAATCCAGTAGGTTGGACTCTTGGATGGGCTCTGTCCAAGTTACAAGTATAATGGAAGTCAATGGGAAACTAAGACATTTTTTCCAGCAGACCCTGAAGGAGAGCTGAAGGAGGGGGAGGTGGAAAATTGCTTTAATGGATGGAAATAGCCCTTAAATAAAATGGGAACAGCATGGGAGAGATGTTTAGATGCATCTCTGACACCCAGATCAGAGCTGAAAATGAAATAAATAATTAAAAAAATAAAGGCACGGAGTGTCCCCATTTTTTGATAAAGAGCCGAGGTGAAACATACAACTGTGTGGTTGTTATCAAAAATAGAAGGGAACCCATGGTGTTTTTTAAAATTATTTATTTATAAATAAATAATTTAAAAATTCAGTGGGATTCCCCCTATTCGGATCAAGTGGTCGTAGGAAAAAAAAATTGCAGCATGCACTATTTAACTCTAACTAGAATCGGATGGCACTCGACCATTCAAATCTATTTGTTTGTAAAAAAAAGTCAGGCCACTCCCAAATGACATTCAAGCATGACCTGACTTTCATGGACTGACGGAAGGGAGAAGGTGGAGAAACTTTAGCTTTTTTATTTTCCACCTTCGAGAAAAATGGATCCCACTCAGATCAAACTTTGATCAAACTTTGATTAGCATAATCAAACCGTTTTTCCTGGATGGAGAAAATACGGTCATGTGCACCCAGCTTTCCTGCACACAATTGTACTGATGGCTGATCCACAAATATAATTTCAAAGCTAGAAAACTGTTTATCCACAACTGAATAATTAAATCAACCAAACATTCTAAGTGACTATTAATAAAATGACAATTATACCGACCGACAGAGTAATTAGTAGAGCCTCCTGGAAATTATTGGAAACCAAGAAGCCCTTTCTCGATCCCTCATACTTTCACAATAGGTCACATGATATTTTCATGTTTAATTCAACTGCTCTGTGATGGTATCCCTGGCTTCTACATCATGAGAATTAATATTAGAGAGGCCTACATTATAATGATAAAATGCTGCACACAGTGGGAGAAAGGACAACAAATTTGATTGAACTTCGGTATTTTAAGTTTGGAAATATGTTCTACCCACGAAAATGAGCTATTGACTAATGCAGAAAGAAATGTTATATTGCAGTAATGTTCATCTTCATCCACACTATAATGAGAAGGATTAGACTTACTTCCCTATGAGCAATATTTATATCGGCAATACAAGAAAATGTATTTCCCTAATATTTTTTCTGTATGTGTGAGGCTTTAAATTTTACAGAGGTGATTAATGTTTTAATTTGCTGTTTCAGCTGGGTACAAGTTTACTATGCGTTATAAATTACTTTCTAGGAATATTTCTTACACAAAGCTTAATTCTCAGGTTGCTTAAGCACAGCCTCATATTAGGATTGAATGAAGTAAGGTGTTTATATTTTTAGAAAAAAAATATAAACAATTTGATTAACTATAAATTTGATTAATTTAATTCTCAGATACTTGAAAGCAAATATTGACATAGATTTTTCCTTTACTTGAAAACACCAGTATTTGGAATGTTTCAAAATATTTTTTTGTTTTTTTCATTGTACCGTGTTTTTCCAAAAATTAGACACTGTAAGTGCAAGAGCTTATTTTTGGAGTAGGTCTTATTCTTGGAGAAACATGGTTGGGAGTAAGGGGTACTTTGGAAGTTGCAAAATTGCTAGCATTGGCTAGCGATGCCGAGCGCGATAGTACCCGCCACTGTCGCGCATGCGATATCTTGTGATAGCTGACGTAGCGAACATTATCGCTACGGCAGTTTCACATGCACTTACCTGCCCTGCGACGTCGCTCTGGCCAGCGATCAACCTCCTTCCTAAGATGGCGGGTCGTGTGGCGTCACAGCAACGTCACACGACAGGCGACCAATAGAAGCGGAGGGGCGGAGATGAGCGGGACGTAAACAGCCCGCCTACCTCCTTCCTTCCACATAGCCAGTGGAGGCAGGGAAGGAGATGTTCCTCGCTCCTGCGGCTTCACACACAGCCATGTCTGCGGCGGCAGGTACGAGGAACAACATCATATCTCCTATTGGTGCGACATTATGAAAATGACCGACACTACACAATCACCGATTTTCGGCGCTTTTGCGATCGTTTATCAGCGCATCTAGGCTTTATACGTTGCGACGTCGTTACCGGCGCTGGATGTGCGTCACTTTCGATTTGACCCTGACGATATCGCAGTAGCGATGTCGCAGCATGCAAAGTACCCCTAAGTTTAACCCCCCAAAAAAGCAGATACCCCAACCGCCCTTCCCAGGAGATTCATACTTACCAGGACCCGGATGGCTACGTGGCTTCCAGGTCCTCCCTGTGATCTCCAGTGGGCACTACCAGCAGATGTGCTACATGCTGTTCTCCCCTGCTTCTGGCCAACACACTCACATACATCAGATCGCACACACACACACACACACACACACTCATACACACACATACACATCAGATCACACACACAATTACCAATCAGATCGCCCACACACAATCACCGATCAGATCACACACACACACATACTCGCTAGTCACTCACCCCATCCAGCAGTACAGAATGCCTCCTGCCGCAGGGAAAGATGGAAGGACGTTACACATTGCAGGTCCTGTAAGCATTCAATCAGCAGCCACAGGTCCTTGCACTCCACCGCACTGTGTCTCAGGAAATTGGTGTAGCTCGATATGGGGAGAGTGTGTGCGATCTGAAGGGTGATTGTGTGTGAGATCTGATGTGTGCGGGTGTGAGATCTGATATGTGTGTGTGTGCGATCTGATGTGTGTGTGTGGTCTGATGTGTGCGGGTGTGAAAGCTGATGTGTGTGGACGTGCAATCACTGCAGTTCTTCACGCTTGACATCTGATGAGAATGATTGCGGGGTGTCTGCTGTCTATAATGAAGTGTCTTGCAGTACTCTTTAACTTTTTTAGCTGCATGAACACTTCATTATTGAACCGCGACTAGGGCTCATTTTCGAGGTAGGGCTTATATTTAAACCTTGCTCCAAAAATGCTTAAAATGCCTTCTAGGGTTTATTTTAGGGGGGACCTTATTTTGGAAAAACATGGTATTATAGTCTTCTTTTTATCTACACAAACATAAAAGGGTTATTTCAGGGGACATATGACTTATGTGCAAAAAATAACAAACTCAGTCATATTCATCTGATACTTTCTTGGATCAATCGCAGGCTGCTCCAAGGTCTGCGCAGAGACAAAAAAATGTGATGTCATTGGACCAGCCACCGGACTGCTGTGATCTCTGGTTAGCTGCAGAAAACGTGACCTAACTAGCATGTCATAAGATATTTTATGTTGATGCGCTGCCCAATGTCACCTAACCACTGCAGACAATCAAAGCTGCAGTGGTTCAGCAGCTCTTGGAATGATGACATCACCACTTCCTGACAGAACAGGTGGGATTCAGATGCGGGAGCGCCCCTGCATCAAGTAACAAGAACGACGTTATGAAAAAGACCTACACAGGTCGAAACGTCCCTTGTGTTGCCTTTTTCCTGTACCCTCACCTGTCCATCATCTGTCTGTTTAAAATAAAAAGCCAAATTGCATGAAACACTTTGAAGAGTGTGGTGATTTCCATACAGAAAAGAAAATAAGGTAAGGCATAGCTCTGCGACCAAAGCAGATATAGGTACTGGCCTGAGTGTTACACATTGAAATTACAACACCAAAAAAGAAGAGTTTTGAAATTATAGAAATCACTGGCTGAATAAAAAAGTTAATGATATGCAAATGATGAAAATATGGAAATACATTTTTCAAAACACCTTGATCTATTCAGAGCAAGTTTGACATCATAAAAGTTTAGGCCACGCAGGTTGTCCACAGTAGCATAAGAAACCAGACATCCAGCTACTTGTGCTCCATCATGCTGCTGAGTAAGATGGCAAGATACTGTAGGTTGGAATGGACGTTGATTTTCTTCAATGATGAGTATTTTGTCTAGAATGCAATGAAAATTGGAAGAGGCAATCACAAAGGAAATGTCACACCGGTCCTAATTTCAGGACTATGATGTTGAGTGGCATACTTGTCAGCAGCTGAACCCCATTAGTTTTCAATCTAGATACACTAAAATCTTCGTGTTTCATTGATTTGATCATGGAATCAGTAGTACAGACATTTCTCTGAAGTATCCCAGAAAGCATTATTGTACAAAATAATGCCAGTCTGCATATTGATAGGATTACTTTGAGAATGGAATTACAGCATCTCTAGAATTGTTTCCCATTGAGTACATGTTTGACTGTATTGGTAGAAAAATGCAAAAGGAGCTGCCAGCAGTGGAGCTTGCTGATTTCTGTGGCCAAGTGCATGTAAGACTAGTTTAATTCACTGCTATAAACGTTTAATTGAACAGACCCTTGTCCCTTGGATTATTTTACACCAGAAGCACAGTCCAATATCATTTTGCTACTAAAGCCAGATGTGAAGGCAAAGTAGATTAATCTATCTCAGCAGGATCGGTAGTATTAGGTGAATTTATTAAAACTTTTTACAGGTGTTGTGTTCTCTGCATAATACTCTAAGATGATCGTGTCATTTTCAGACCTTCTCACATTGCCAATCCACAATGTTATTACCCTATGAGCACTTTTTTCTCTTATTAGCATCTACCAGTGCATTCAGAGTTGCTGAACTTTCCTCAAATAACCATTGATAACCGCATTAATAACTAAATATATTGAAATGTTTAAATAAATTGTATTTTATTATTATTATTATTTATTATTATAGCGCCATTTATTCCATGGCGCTTTACAAGTGAAAGAGGGTATACGTACAACAATCATTAACAGTACAAGACAGACTGGTATAGGAGGAGAGAGGACCCTGCCCGCGAGGGCTCACAGTCTACAGGGAATGGGTGATGGTACAATAGGTGAGGACAGAGCTGGTTGCGCAGTGGTCTACTGGGCTGAGGGCTATTGTAGGTTGTAGGCTTGTTGGAAGAGGTGGGTCTTGAGGTTCCTCTTGAAGCTTTCCACGGTAGTGGAGAGTCTGATGTGCTGAGGTAGAGCGTTCCAGAGTATGGGGGATGCACGGGAGAAATCTTGTACACGATTGTGGGAAGAGGAAATAAGAGAGGAGCAGAGAAGGAGATCTTGTGAGGATCTAAGGTTGCGTGCAGGTAGGTACTGGGAGACTAGGTCACAGATGTAGGGAGGAGACAGGTTGTGCATGGCTTTGTATGTCATGGTTAATGTTTTGAACTGGAGTCGTTGGGCGATGGGAAGCCAGTGAAGGGATTGGCAGAGTGGCGAGGCTGGGGAGTAGCGAGGGGAGAGGTGGATTAAGCGGGCTGCAGAGTTTAGGATAGATTGGAGGGGTGCAAGAGTGTTGGAAGGGAGGCCAGAGAGCAGGAGGTTGCAGTAGTCGAGGCGGGAGATGATGAGGGCATGCACTAATGTTTTTGAAGATTCTTGGTTAAGGAAAGCACGGATCCGGGAGATATTTTTGAGTTGTAATCGGCATGAGTTGAAGAGGGCTTGGATGTGTGGCTTGAAGGATAGAGCAGAGTCGAGGGTTACTCCAAGGCAACGAGCTTGTGAGACTGGGGTGAGTGAGCAACCATCAAGTTTGATGGAAAGGCTTGTTGGAGGAGGTGAGTGAGGAGGAGGAAAGACAATAAACTCTGTTTTGTCCATGTTAAGTTTTAGGAATCGTGCAGAGAAGAAGGATGAAATAGCAGACAGACATTGTGGTATTTTGGTTAGTAGAGAGGTAATGTCAGGTCCAGAGAGGTAGATCTGTGTGTCATCGGCATAGAGATGATACTGGAAGCCGTGGGACTCTATGAGCTGTCCCAAGCCGAAGGTATAGATGGAGAACAGCAGGGGTCCAAGAACTGAGCCTTGAGGGACACCGACAGATAGGGGGCGAGCTGAGGAAGTGGTGTGAGAATGGGAGACGCTGAAAGTTCGGTCGGTTAGGTATGAGGAGATCCAAGATAGGGCCAAGTCTGTGATGCCCAGAGATGAGAGAATCTGTAGTAGGAGGGAATGGTCTACTGTGTCGAAGGCAGAGGACACTTGATCAGCATTTGCATATTGTTAACATGACTATCTTGCAATTCCCATAATTTAAAGACTTAAGTCCCTGTGCGCACTAGGCATTTTTACCCACGGATTTACCCACGGTTTTGCTGCAGAAATTTCTTGAGAAATGTTTGAAATCTTTCTGCAGACATTTCCCAGCAAAACCTATGGGAAAAAAATTGCTGTGTGCACACTGCGTTTTTTTCTCAAGAAAATTCTTTCTGAAGATTTTCTTGAGAAATTTCTTGAGAATATGTGCATGTCACTTCTGTTCCGCAGGTACCTGCGGTATACCCCCGGTATTTCAGTCCATTCACTGTAATGTAATCGCGAAATACCGGGGTATACCACAGGTAGCAAATGATGTGCGGTATACCCCCGGTATAGCCACGATTTACCTGCGGTAATGTTCATCGCTGCCTTTTGCAGGAAGTGATGTCATTATGACAGAAGAGAAAGCGGAGCAGAGTAAACACACACGTCACACTCCCTGGACGCCGCACAGAAGCACTCCCGTGTGACTTCCAGTTGCCCATGCAGTCTGTGTCCCGCTCCAGCCCCGCTGCTGCCTGCCCTGCTGTGTCAGTGTCTGCCCGCAGTGTCAGCAGCCTGTCACCATGTAGTGCGTGCAGCCGTGGGATGCCGAGCGCTGCTGTCAGGTTAGATGAGATCATTACCTGCTGTGATAATCTCCTGCCTCCTGACGTCACCGCTGTCACTGCCGTCTATGCCCGCGGACCGAGACTGTCACTAGCGGTGACGTCATGGGCTCTCGCGATACTGCTGAAAACGCGGCGGGCATAGAAGGCAGTGACAGCGGTGATGTCAGCAGTTCAGAAAAAAAAAACGCAGGGACCAACCTGCGGAAAAACCGCGGCAAAACCACAGCAAAAGCGCATGCGTTTTTCCTGCGGTTTTGGTGCGGTATTTTACCGCAGGTGCGGTAATCTTCAACTCCCAGAAGTTTCTCAAGACATTTTCTTTAGAAAAATCACTTTTCTAGTGCGCACATAGCCTAATGCCCCTTCACACACAGAGATAAATCTTTGGCAGATCTGTGGTTGCAGTGAAATCATGAACATATTGTTCCATTTGTACACAGCCACAAACCTGGCACTGATTGTCCACAATTTCACTGCAGCCACAGATCTGCCGCAGATTTATCTCTGTGTGTGACAGGGCCTTTGAGGCTTTTCTTTCGGAGGTTATATTCTTCTTCTTATATTCTTCTTGTGGTTGTAATTTTTAACGTTGAGGATTGTGTATATATATATATAAAAAAATATATATATATATATATATATATATGTACATCAATATCTATAAGGCGAGGGGTTTGTGTATATATACTCATGTCTATATATTTTCACTATATATATATATAACACAAATAAGGTACTGTAATAAAGATATAATATTAAAAGGTAATAAATATATTTCAGCTACGTATTTATCAAATTCACTTTGAATGGAAATATATGCAGAAGATAAAGCATTGAGACTGACTTTTACTATTGTGAAAAAATAGGTCAGCAATATGCTTGCCTACGTGTCTGCTATGCGCTAATGTTCCTTTAATAAAATTATATGTGTTCCTGGTGTTCTTTTTTGTTGGAGTTGCTGAAAAGCCTTTTTTAACATAATACAAAGCAAATATCAATTCAATCAAATGCTTACTTCTTATGTATTTTTGTTGTTGTCTCTTTTAATTCAAAGTGATTAGCAAGGTCTGAAAAAAATCACCTTATCTCTGTAAAACACAGGTACAAACACTGAGTAAATATTTTGGTAAACAATTATTTTTCAATTGCATATTCAGCAGTGTGCTAAATTATGCATAATCTCGCATAAGTAATAAGCTAAGGTAGCTTACATTTGTTTTTTTTTTTGTTTTTTTTTGCTTTTACCTGACCTATTTCTTTCAGTGTTGTTAGCTTCTTAAATCATGTATGAGCTTTCGTAAGGCTTCAATAGGTAGTTCTACTAGAGAGACTTCAGTAATAAATTTCAAGAGTAGATAAGTTTTCTGACAAGCAAAGGGAAAACATAAAGAGTATAGAATACACACTAAGGGATTTTAGCACAATCCCTGCAAAGCAGCTTTTCTTAATTTACTGTTAAAAATTGAAAAAACGAACATGTACAAAAAATATATTCTTTGTAAAATGTAATTCATTTATTTGAAGTTGTTTTATCACATACAGCATATAGACTCAGTGTAGATCTCAGTAAGAACTTTATATATATAGTGTATATATACATTGAGATATATATAATTATATATATTTTTTTATATATATATACATATATATATAGTACAGACCAAACGTTTGGACACATCTTCTCATTCAAAGAGTTTTCTTTATTTTCATGACTCTGAAAATTGTAGATTCACATTGAAGGCATCAAAACTATGAATTAAAACACATGGAAAGAAATACTTAACAAAAAAGTGGGAAACAACTGAAAATATGTCTTATATTCTAGGTTCTTCAAAGTAGCCACCTTTTGCTTTGATTACTGCTTTGCACACTCTTGGCATTCTCTTAATGAGCTTTAACAGGTAGTAACCGGAAATGGTTTTCACTTCACAGGTGTGCTCTGTCAAGTTTAATAAGTGGAATTTCTTGCCTTATAAATGGGGTTGGGACCATCAGTTGTGTTGTGCAGAAGTCTGGTGGATACACAGCTGATAGTCCTACTGAATAGACTGTTAGAATTTGTATTATGGCAAGAAAAAGCAGCCAAGTAAAGAAAACGAGTGTCCATCATTACTTTAAGAAATGAAGGTCAGTCAGTCCGAAAAATTTTGAAAGTGTCCCCAAGTGCAGTGGCAAAAACCATCAAACGCTACAAAGAAACTGGCTCACATGAGGACCGCCCAAGGAAAGGAAGACGAAGAGTCACCTCTGCTGCGGAGGATAAATGTATCTGAGTCACCAGCCTCACAAATCGCAGGTTAACAGCAGCTTAAATTAGAGACCAGGTCAATGCCACACAGAGATCTAACAACAGACACATCTCTAGAACAACTGTTAAGAAGAGACTTTGTGCAGCAGGCCTTCATGGTAAAATAGCTACTAGGAAACCACTGCTAAGGACAGGCAACAAGCAGAAGAGACTTGTTTGGGCTAAAGAACACAAGGAATGGACATTAGACCAATGAAAATCTGTGCTTTGGTCTGATGAGTCCAAATTTGAGATCTTTGGATCCAATCACCGTGTCTTTGTGCGACGCAGAAAAGGTGAATGGAAGGACGCTACATGCCTCGTTACCACCGTGAAGAATGGAGGAAGAGGTGTGATGGTGTGGGTGTGCTTTGCTGGTGACACTGTTGAGGATTTATTCAAAATTGAAGGCATACAGAACCAGCATGGCTACCACAGCATCTTGAAGCGGCATGCTATTCCATCTGATTTGCGTTTAGTTGGACCATCATTTATTTTTCAACAGGACAGTGACCCCAAACACACCTCCAGGCTGTGTAAGGGATATTTGACTAAGAAGGAGAGGGATGGGGTGCTACGCCAGATGACTTGGTCTCTGCAGTCACCAGACCTGAACCCAATCGAGATAGTTTGGGGTGAGCTGGACCGCAGAGTGAAGACAAAAGGGCCAACAAGTGCTAAGCATCTCTGGGAACACCATTAAGACTGTTGGAAGACAATTTCCGGTGACTATCTCTTGAAGCTCATCAAGAGAATGCCAAGAGTGTGCAAAGCAGTAATCAAAGCAAAAGGTTGCTACTTTGAAGAACCTACAGTATATATACACAGAATATAAGACATATTTTCAATTGTTTCACACTTTTTTGTTAAGTATTTCATTCCATATGTTTTAATTCATAGTTTTGATACCTTCAATGTGAATCTACAATTTTCAGAGTCATGAAAATAAAGAAAACTCTTTGAATGAGAAGATGTGTCCAAATATATATACATACTATTGCATAAGTTAATGAATACATATACAAATTACAATTTTGTGTGTGAACATGAAAATTACCTTACTGTTAATAAATGTTGCTGCATTGATTTCTTGCCAATTTTTGTTTTCATAACACGGTAGACAAGGTGGACATGATATTCTTCTGACCCTATTGTAGCCTAAGTAGAAATTGAGTTAGAAATTTTGCTGTGATAGTTTGGGATAATTAAGCCATCAGAAGTGTAATTGAATCTCCTAGGTGCCACTAGAAACATGGTCTTCTGCAACCTATATAACTCGAGCTTTTTTCACATGCAGTGTTTTTTGCTGCTTTTTTATGCAAATTAAAAATTGCTTTTTACAGTACCATGTTTTTCCTGATTGGATTTGAGAACTGCAGCATTTTTCAAATTTGCACCATGCATGTCAATTTTTTTCAGCGATTTTGCACCATTTTTTATCCATAGAAAGCAAAGAGAAAGTGAAAAAATGCTGCAAGAAAACCCCAAAACTGTTTTTCTCTGCATCTCTCAAGCATGTTTGTTGAATAAAACTATTTTTTTTAAACATCTAAAGAATGCACACATACAATCGACAACAAAGAAAAGCTAAAAAAAAATGCAGCGAAAAATGCCACAATATTCTGTAAAGCTCCCTTCACACGTCAGTGATTCTGGTACGTTTGTTGCAGTTTTTATGCGTAGCAGAATCATGGACATATGTAGACCCATTAAAATCAATGGGTCTGTGCACACATCAGTGATTTTCCACTGACGTGTTTCCGTGCAGCACACACGTGTGTCCGTGTGCTCTGCACTGAGACAAGTCCGTTTTTTCTGGCATCACTGATGTCCCACGGACCACACAATGGTGTGATCTGTGAAACACATACCAGAAAAGTCACGTACATTTAAAATAAAAAGCTTTTTAAACTCACCTTTTTCAAGCGATGCTGTATTCAGACGCTGCTGTCTCCTGCTTCCAGGCTGGCTAATTATGCTCATGCATATGCACTGCACAGCTGACCCAGAAGAAGCTGCAGAGGGGAGACAACAGCGGCCAGAGAAAGCATTGCAGGAGACCAGCACCACGGAGAGCAGCGGCGTGGACGGATAGCACATTAAGATCACACATGTGCCAAAATCACGGCAGACGGAGGGACATACGCACCTTTATCACGTCAGTGAAAAACGTGTGCATTTTTCACTGACGTGTGAAGGGGGCCTATTACAGGTGTTTTTACTGCCAAGAAAGACTGCAGAAAAACTGAAAAACAAATAGCCTTAGGCTATGTGCACACATTACAGATTTGGTTGCCAACAATCTGCACCCAAATCTGCATGTTTTGGCAGGAATAGCAAAAAAAAACGCATGTTTTTGCTGGAATTTGCTGCATTTTCTGCTGTGACTTGCTGCATTTTTTGATGCAATTTTAATCATTGCTTTCAATGGTAAAAATGAGTAGAAACTCAGAAAAAATTGACATGCTGCAGATTTTTTTCAGCAACAAAATCTGCAAGAAAAAAAAATCCTGAACGTGTATACAGCACTTCAAAATTCGCATAGATTTTGCTGGCATCAGGATTTTCTTGCAGATAAGTCTGCTGGAAAAAGCATTAAAAAATGAGGCAAAAGCGCACTGTGTGCACACAGCCTTACAGTCATAATTTTTTCAGAAATTATCTAATTTGGAGAAGCCTAGAAACTGGATGCCTAAGAACCAGTTAATAAATTACAGACACAAGATAAATGATTCAATCGAGACCAAAACTATTGGTAATGTGACATTTAAAACACTATAGGTTTCTCAGCAGCGAAGTCCAGAGAGGAAGTTTTGTTAAAGGGGATGTCCGGTCTAAACTCATAAGTCACTCTATGCCACTACAGACTTATAAATCCTCCATTGCACGTACTGTGCACTGTGAGAATTTGCCACTTTCAGAGACGGGAACAGCAGTAATATGGCTGCAAGTGTGTAATACTCATAACACCTTCAAGAATCCAACTAGAGGGACCCGACCTCTCTCAATGTAAATGCATTGAACCCCTCTGGTTGAATTTTGGCCTCAAGTATTCATATCACATACTCACGGCCACATAGAGTGACTGCAGACTTATATTTTGAGACCGGACAACCCCTTTAAGTACAGACCAAAGAAATTTCCGAAGAATGACAAGGGAAGACTGCAGTTCATAAACACACAAAAGCAGCATATTTTCTGTCTGGATTCTTCAACTGGAAAATTTGATGGGTTCTACATTACTAGTATTGCATTTTTGAATTTTAGAAATCTCAAACACACCCCGCACTGATAACATGTGTACTCTGAAATCTCTTAAAGGGATAATCATCTGTATGGGTTTTGAAGTACTTTAGAGAGGTATAGATACTTCGTGATTTGGAATATTTTTTAGTGATCCTGATTTTTGGGTGCCTTAAAGGGATTAACCATACATCTATATTTTTCACTTTTTGAGATTAAGAATTTTAAAGTGATCCCTTAGTTTGAGATGAAGGACTTTAGAGGGTTGTTCCTCATATTTTCACCTTGAAGTATTATACAGGGACCCTTATACTTAATATAGACAAATTTATGGGACTATACCTTATATTTATATCTTAAAGAAATCCTTATAGCGAATAAGATATTAAAGAACGATATTTATATTCTACAAAAATCTTTTGGAGGGGGTCCTGTTATATAATGTACAATATAATTAAGGATAATCCATGGACCCTTTAATCTTTTAAAGAGATTGATATTTTAATATTTAGTATAGAGCGATACACTTCTATATATACTTCTATATATACTTTGATGATATTTATTCATTGGTGATGATTGATTGGTGATGACTGTTTCTAGCTATGCTGGTTATTTTTCTAAAACATTTGGAGATGTAAAAAAAGTTTTAAAATTTTTGAAAAAAAAATAATTTTTGGTACAATATAATCGTTTTCTTTATATGATAAATAAATATTTCAAAGCAGCCTGGGGTTTCAATATGTGCTTTTGCAGCTGTTTTGATGAAGCATTATGAATTAGGCAACTTTGAGGACTGTATATGTTGTGATATGGCATGGGAACTTAGTGTACCAGATGAAAGACACATCATGCTTTCTTTCGTTTGAAGTGATAAATTGTTTAATAATGCCATCAGCTCAGAAATTGAAGCCACTGGTTTGACCAAGCTAAATCTATCTGCTCTTCAGGGAATTCTGGACAGAATTGGTCTTCATGAAGAATTATGGCCAAAAAGTCATACCTTCGACAAGCAAATCAACTCACTTATACATGAAAACACAGGAACTGGGATGAAGAAAAATGATAGTTGGTTCTCTGGACAGATGAAACAAAAATTTAAATATTAGTTTGAAACAGAAGGCAGTTTGTTTGAAGAATTGAAGAAAGGGTTGAATTACAGTACAATAATGAGTGTCTGCAGACAACAGCAAGGCATGGTTGAAATTTCTTCAAACTTTAGGGGCAGCATTTCAGCAAATGTTGGGTGTTTGATCTTGACTAATGGCGTCCTTCATGCAGATAATTAAAGGTAGATACTTATTGATCATGTAATACCAGCAGGGATGCTTTTGAAAAATGTATTCTACAGCAGAACAATTACCCCAAACATAAACCAAATGTCATTAAGAACTGTGATCAGCATGATGAAGAACAAGGTGTCCTGAAATTGATGATATGGCTCAGAAACAGTCCTGGTCCCGAAATCTTTAAATCTGTCTGGAATTAAAGATCTGTAGTTAGTTCTTCAAGATGTATAGAATAACCTCCTTGTCAAGTTACTTCAAAAGCTGTGTACAAATGTACCTAAATAAATTGACACTGTCTTGCTGTTTTAAAGGCAAAGGGTAGTCACTAGTGATGGGTGGACCTGGACTGTAAATGTCCGGATCTGTGTGGGTTGAAAAGTAGTCGAGTTCTGGGCCCAGGCTCGGAGTTCTCAGGGAACTCCGGGTAATGAGCCAGGTTTTGCAACTTTGGTAATGAAAAAAATAGTTAAGGAAAAATAAAGAAAGAAGGTGTGCTATACTTACCGGTCTCCGGCACAGCTGTAACTGCTTTCAGGGCTGCTCATTCTACTTTCGGGGCTGCTTATTTATCTCCATACATATTCACTGCTTCCACTGCCCACTGGCAGTCCTGTTGACTGTGATTGGTTGCAGTCAGATATTTTGTTTGGATGTCCAGCTCTTCCTTTTGAATGAATGGACAGACTTCCTTTCGGTTTCTTCCAACTGTCATGGCACTCACATGATGCAATTTAGCAATTTTTTTGGCCAAGAGTCTGTTATTGATAAGTTGAATGATGATGTTTCTCTGTTCTTGGGAAATCTTCTTCATGGCTGCTACTAAATTCAAACCAGTGATCTTTCGACAGGAAATCAACCTAAGAATACACTGAGCTTTTAGAGAGTGTGTGAACAGGTTGTAATTTACAGTATATAGGAAGAGACATAACAAGAATCAGCATAGATCATCATATGCTAAATAATTGTAAGCCACATTTAGTTAGGAGATGGCCAAGATGATTGTCTATAAAATGAAGGTGTTCTTACCCACAAAGTTGTGGTGAATAGTGAGATATTGCGCCTGAAATTCAAAGGTTCAAACACTGTTATCCTTTTGCTCATCAGTTTACTTACCGGTGACACTAATGGCAATTTTTGTGCATACTCAAAGCACACTTTCCAAGCATGACATTCACAGCATGCTGCAATAAAATGACACTCTAACTGGTTTATGCTTAATTGCATTGCATTATTATGCATCTGAACTCTTGAGTTTGTGCTCTGTGGTCAGCTTCTCTGTCCACTGGACCATCTTTTCTTTGTGTATTTAACTTCTGTTATCTATTCTTCAGTTCTTATAAGGTGACATGTATAAATGTACTTATTTTCCTACTTAATCACCATTCGGTGCGGCAGGCAGCATTTTCTTTAGCAATCTGCACCGTATCTGGTATTTTGTTGTTTGTCTAACTTTAAGATGACTTTCTATTTTAAGCACACCTTCACTTCTGAAGATAAATTGTTCTCTGTTCTGCTCTCTGGTTCCTTATTGGAACATAAAGTGCTTGATGGCCAATTAGGCAGAGTTGCCATCATTTAGTCTGTGGTCAGGTCTATCCAGGCGGCATGGTGGTTCAGTGGTTAACAGTCCTGCAGTGCTGAGGTCCTGGGTTCAAATCCCACCAAGCAAGACATATAAGTGAATAATAATTATTATTATAATTATTATTATTCCAACTGCCATAGGAACTACGTGGTACTGTGGGGTTGGGAATTATACAGGAACCGGCAGGGTCATTTGGAATTTTTTGTAGTGTTATCTTAATCCCTTGTGAGTTGCTATATGAACATAACATTATCACCAGTCCACTCAATTTTGTGTGCTGAGAAGCCATCATGAATGCATTAGATTCCCTGGCCATGCAATTAATGTCCTTGTTTTTGGAGGTGGCAACAACAGCATGTGTTATCCAGCGCTAAAGAGGTTTTACTTCCCCTCAAAAAATATTCTAAGCTAAATTCCTTCTTCAGGTGAGTTGTATTTTTGTCTCCATCCTGCCTCATCTGGAGAAAAGCATCATCATATAGGTATTATTCTGTTTTTGCGCCATAGAGACACTCAGGCATGGGCATTTTTCTCTGAAAATTTTTCTCATTTTTCTCCTGATTTTTCCTTAAGTGATGCCATTTTCTCTGCTTTGGGGCTCCCCTATGATGATGCAGTTGTTGAGTCAATGATTCACAAGTTGATTCAGGGAATTCGTAAAATGGAGAACTACCGTTCTCAGTTCAGACTCTGGACAGTGGAAACCTCCTGAAATGACCTAACTCTTCACAGTCAATTCTGCCTGGGTCTTTCTAGTCAGATATGAGATATGGTGATTTATAGTCCCTAACTGTTGTTCTTAGAAGAAGCTATGTGACTGTCAATGTGTTTCAACGGACGTCTTAGAAATAACAATACATTTGAGGGGGTTTCAGTGACTTCACCCTCTCATTATATTGAGGCAGTAAAACATATGCAAATTTCAACATGCAGAGAGTTCAAGGAAGAAGTTGAACCTGGAACACCTGCTCGTTTCTGTCTATACAGCAGTTGAATAGGCCATGTAATGATTCACTGTTTTAGATACAAAATGAATTTCCTAAGTGTAAAGAGAAAAATAGATCGTTAATAAGGATGAGCAAATGTATTCGCCACTATTCAGTATTCGACGGATAAAGGGGTATTCGATGTATTCGCTATCCGACGGCTTATATGGTATTCGCTTCGATACTTTCATTTTCATTTCTGACTTCCATCCTGGCGCCTGTTTTCCAGGAAATGAACATATCTGATGTTGCTTTCCCTTACAGTAACACCACAGCCATATTTGTTGTGGTGTTACTGTGATTGGCTTGGCCCCACAGCGTTATAATAATAATAATAATAATTTTATTCATTTATATAGCGCTAATAATTCCACAGCGCTTTACATACATTGGTAACACTGTCCCCATTGGGGCTCACAATCTAGAGTCCCTATCTGTATGTCTTTGGAGTGTGGGAGGAAACCCACGCAAACACGGGGAGAACATACAAACTCCTTGCAGATGGTGTCCTTGATGGGATTTGAACCCAGGACCCCAGCGCTGTAAGCCTGCAGTGCTAACCACTGAGCCACCATGCCGCCCTAGTTATAGGGGCTATATAAGCCAGAGACTATTTTGTGAAACCCGCAGCCATAGGGAGCTGGCGGTGTAGATAGACTGTACTGTGTGCGGGAGAGCGTTCTTAGATCCAACTAATAAATAATCCTTGTAAGAGCTGAACACAGTTTCACACAGCTCCATAAATCGCTTTTTTGACAAACAGAATGCAGGTCTTTTGGTCTCTCTCTCTGTCTGTCGGTCTCTCCCTCTTCCCCCCTCTCTCATACTCACCGATCACTGACCGATCACTGGCGCGGTGCTGCACAGCTGTCACACAGCTTCGGCGGCTTCTCCAGCTTTTGAAAATGCCAGCCGCTCATTATTCAATCTTGTATTCCCTGCTTCTCACTGCAACCAATCACAGCCGCCAGTGGGTGGGTCTATGTAGCGCAGTAAAATAAATAAATAAATAATTTAAAAAAAACGGAGTGCGGTCCCCCCAAATTTTAACACCAGCCAAGATAAAGCCACATGGCTGAAGGCTTGTATCTCAGGATGGGGAGCCCCACGTTATGGGGAGCCCCCCAGCCTAAAAATATCAGCCAGCAGCCTCCCGGAATTGCCACATCCATTAGATGCGACAGTCCCAGGACTCTACTCGACTCATCCCAAATTGCCCTGGTGCGGTGGCAATCGGGGTAATAAGGAGTTAATGGCAGCCCATAGCTGCCACTAAGTCCTAGGTTAATCATGGCAGTCGTCTTTGAGACACCCCAAATGATTAAACTGTAAGTGACAGTAAATAAACATATACACCCAAAAAAATTATTTTTTGGAATAAAATACAAAAAAAAACCCTCTTTCACCACTTTATTAAAATCCCCAAATACCCTTCCAGGTCCAGCGTAATTCTTACGAGGTCCCTTGACGCATCCAGTTCTGCTACAGGAGCGGCCTGTGAAATTGTGAAACAACTGAAAATATGTCCTTCACCTGTGATCGCAAATCAGTCCGCAGCACACAAACAGAGCCGCGCGATGACAATGAAGTCGGATGAAGTTCATCCGAGTTATTCTGATCGTGTGGCACTGTCTCGCAACCAGCCATGTTGTATGGGGATGTAGCAAGCCAAGTGGGACCACACTGACAGCAAGAATCTAATGGATGCAGCAATTCCGGGCGGCTGCTGGCTGATATTTTTAGGCGGGGGGCCTACCATAATGTGGGGCCCCCCATCCTGAGAATAGCAGCCTTCAGCCGTGTGGCTTTATCTTGGCTGGTATCAAAACTTGGGAGGACCGCATGCCGGTTTTTTTAAATTATTTATTTATTTTACTGCACTACATAGACCCGCCCACTGGCGGCTGTGATTGGTTGCAATGAAACAGCTGTCATTCAGCGTGGGGGCGTGTCTGAATGCAACCAATCATAGGCTGCAGTGGGCGGGGAAAGCCGGGAATACGAGATGAAATAATGAGCGTCCGGCATTTTCAAAAGCTTGAGAAGCCGCCGGAGCAGTGTGACAGCCGTGCAGCGGCGTGTTGGTGATCAATCAGTGATCGGTAAGTATGAGAGAGGGGGGGAGAGGGAGAGTCCGACACACAGAGAGAGACCGAAAGACCTGCATTCTGTTTGTCAAAAAAGCGATTACTTTGGTTTGAGATCTGTTCTGGCGACTATGTAAACGCCACGTGCGGCTTTGAGCACGTTATTCAAAGACACCAGAAATGCAGTCACGCAACTTCTACAGGCTGTGCCCATATTGTTTCTGCCTTTTCCCATCCATCTCAGCCTTTTCCTCAGTCAACACGGCTCGCTGTTAGGTCCAACGTGAAATTATTCGAGTTTCCCATAGACTTACATTACGCATCGAATATTCGCAAATAGTCGAATCGTGCCGACCTATTCGTCGGATATTCTTCGAAGCAGTTATTTTGGTATTCAACCATCCCTAATCATTAATATGCAAGGACACTGATTCTTAAGGTTTGAAATTATCTCTCATGCATTTATTTTTACAAGCGTCTTAATAACTATGGTGTTGTAACTACCTCTGCATTTAATGACTCAGGCTCCACCTTGGATCTTTTTGACAGTGATTTTGTTATTAAGTGTGGGTACACAATTTATTACCCTTGATCATTCTATTCAAGTATCTGCAATTAATAATTCTCCCCTTACCCAAAGCCATGTTACCCCCAAAGTTGCAAGTGGGTGCATGAATGTGGAAGTGTTAGACACAGAATTTACTTAGTTCATGGTGTTTTCTTACCAGCTAAATTTGTGTTTGGTATGCCCTGGTTGTTGAAACACAATCCCACCATACATTGGGAGACTTGCAAGGTTAAGTTTTGGGGAAATTTTGTTTATCCAATTGTTTATCTACATCTATGAGATCTCTTCTTTCAGATTTTATTCAGTATTTTGAGGATTTTCGTCTCTCACATAGATTATATGATTTTCATATTGAATTCATACCAGGGGCCAAATTGTATAAATCTAGTCCATATAACCTCTCTCTTCTTGAAATAAATACCTTGAAGGAGTAAAAAGGTCACATAAGGCCTTCCACCTTACCAGTCATTGTGGGATTTTTCTTTGTTAAGGAAAAAGATGATGGTTTACACCCTAGTTTGGATTTTAGAGAGATTAATAAGATTATTGTACATAATCCATACCCACTACCTCTTATTCCTGATCTGTTTAAAAAAAAAAAAACAACTAGTGGGGGTGGTTTTCTAAACTTAATCTGAGAGGAACATGTCACTTCACATGTGGTCGTCAAGCTGATGAGTGAAAGACTGCTTTCAATACACCCAAGAGTAACTTGAAAATTTGATGATGCCATTTGGTTTGACCAATGCTCCAGTAGAGTTACATAATGTCATAAATAATATTTTTTTCTCTCTGGTGGGTAGATTTGTAGTGATATACTTGGATGGTATCTTGATTTGCTTAGGTTCTTATGAGGAGCAAAGGTAGAATTTTTTACAGGTTTACTTCAAAGGTGAAATGAAGATTTAATTCATTCACATTTAGCAACTCTACAAACCTCTGGAAAAGTGTACTGGACCCCGACCACAAGACAAAGATGTCATCGATATATCTTGACCACAATAAAATATGTGGCTGCCACCAGTGGTCCCCATCCATATAAACAACAGTTTCTTCCCACCAGCCCAGGAAGAGGTTACCATATGAGGATATGAAGTCCCCCTGAGCTGGTGGAAGTACTTACCGTTGAATCTAAAGAGGTTATGATGTAATAAGAAGTCCAGTAATTCCATCAGGAATCGGTTATGGTCCAGGTGTTCCCTGGTTCGTGTATTAAGATAATACTCAGTTGCTTTCAGTCCTAATATATGAGGTATGTTACTATAGAGTGCCTCCACATCAATTGAAGCCAGGAGTACGTCCTCTCCTACTGTAATGCCATCCAACTTACCCAATAGATTGGCTGTATCTCGTGTATAGGACGGAAGAGAGGTGACGAAGGGGCGTAATATTTCATCGATGTATATTCCACTATTTTGCGTAAATGAATTCACGCCCGATATGATAGGGCGACCCTTCAGCACCTTAAGTCCTTTATGAACCTTGGGTAAGGCATAGAAAGTCGGCATGATCGGGTGCATGGGTTTCAGAAAATCAAATTCACTATTGGTCAGCAGGCCGACTCTCCTTGCCTCCTCTAGTATTATAAGTAGGGATAGTTTATACTCTATAAGGGGATTAGAGGGAAGCACTACATACGTATGTCTGTCCTTTAGGATAAGGTGGCACATCTTTAGATATCTTTCATGACTCATAATCACGAGGTTGCCACCTTTATCTGAAGCCTTTATTATTAGACTTTCGTTTTTCTCCAGGTCCTGTAACGCAACAAATTCCTCATCAGTGAGGTTGTGATCTAAACTATCATCCCTACGGGGAATCTTTTTAAGATCCCTTTACACAAGACTCAAAAAAAGAGCTTTTAGCTCTGAGTTTAGTGAAGGGGCCACAGGCCACGGCTTTTATCATTATTTATATCCTGTTCTTGCAGAAGTCCTAGGAGTGACTGATATCCCTCCATATCATCTTCAGTCAGTCCCAATCTTCTACAGCTCTCTCTGTCATTGTTGAGGAAAAATTTTCTCCATTTTAGTTTCCTCCCGAAGAGCTGTATATCCTTAACCCAGTGGAAACAATTAAAGTCGTTCGTAGGCACAAACAAAAGACTTTTTGTCAAAATGCCATATTGTTTCTCATTTGGAGTAAAATCGGATAAATTAATGATCTGGCTCCTGTTCAGTGCCCCCCCCCCTTTTATACACTCAGCGGTTTATTCACCCGGTTCCTTAGTTGGTATACCCGTGACATCCCCTGTTCTAAAAAAGAAGTCTTTGTAACACCTGATACTGCAGAGGTAGATGCAGGCGAATATCCTGATTCCTGCCCATACGATCTTGTGTTTATGGGATCTCTTGTAGGGTAGATGTTCTTTCCCCCCCGCCTCCATCGTCTATTTTGCCATTTGCCTTTGTTGCTAAACCAAGCTTCCCCCCCCCCCCCGCCCTTTCGGTGTCAGATACCTCCTGATCAGAGGAGGAAATATCCGAATCTCTCTGGGCTGGGCTTGCAAAATTATATGCCTGGTTTGTGGTGAACTCTCTGAGGTCTCTCTGAAATTGCAGGTGCTTTCGCTCCTTGATGTACCCCTGGTATTTCTCTATAGAAGCCTGCAGGGCGCTCTCTCTTTTATTGAAGTCAGGATCTGATTTAAACTTTAGAATATTCTCAATGTCCAAATTCAGTTTGGTTGTAGCCTGCTCCAATATTGACTTCTCTTCTTGTACCAATAGGGTCATAAATCTAAGAGAAGACTCTATGGATTCTTTCTGCCACGACTCCAGGAGTTTTGGACTTGAGGTACGGGTGGAAGGGCGGAGATTAATTCTTAAGCCCTTGGGGACAATTCTATTTTTTAAATAATTTTCGAGAGCTTTTATCTCCCACCAAGATTTCATACATTCCTTGTATGATGAGTAGAGGTCACCAAATTTCGTTTTCAGAGAGGTGATCCCAAGCCTGCCTTCTGGGGTCTCTTTTGTGCAGATCGCCTGATTCGCGTCCTCTACCCAGGAATCAACATTAATGGGACCCGTTAGAAAACTGGCCATAATAAGTACGCTTAATAAAGCAAGAAGGTGATTGACATTTCCAGTTGGTTTACTAAAGCTGTTGATGCCTTTGCAGTGCTTCAGACAGCTTTTTGTAAAGCTTTAGTCCTCAATCCGATCTTGATTTTTATTTATTTTGTGGTTGAGGTAGACACCTCTTCTGTGGGTATTAAGGCCCCATTACACGCAATGACGTATCTAACTATATATTGTCGAAGTCACAGATTCCGTGATGCACATCCGGCATCATGAGAGACGTTGTTGCGTGTGACACCAACTAGCGACTGTTAACGATGGAAAATACTCACCAAATCGTCCGTCGTTGACACGTCGTTCATTTTCAAAAAATGGTTGATTGTTGAGGACGCAGGTTGTTCGTTGTTCCCGTGGCAGCACACATCGCTATGTGTGACACCTCGGGAACAACGAACTACAGCTTACCTGTGGCCACTGGCAATGAGGAAGGAAGGAGGTGGGCGGGATGTTACGGACGCTCATTTCCGCCCTTCCGCTTCTATTGGGTGGCCGCTTAGTGACACCGCTGTGACGCCGCACGAACTGCCCCCATGTCGGTATGTATAAGGTAATTAAAATCATTAATCCCGCAAAGCTCCAACTCCGGATTGCATGGAGGATTAATAATTCCTTCCATTTCTCACTTATTAAAAAGATTGAGGGGACACCTGCTCCTCATGATATCATTGAGGTTGATTTGGAGTAGGATAAGGAGTATGAGATGAAATGAGTTTTGGGTTCCAGACATTGCCTGCATCATCTCATTAAATGGATACGTTTTGGTCAGGAGGATAATTCCTTGTGGGATGTGAGAGATTTGCATTCAGATCACCTAATGAGAGTGTTCTGTCAGCGGTGTCAGCGGTTTTGAACCTCTTTCGGTCCAGTGGCCCCTCGTAGAAGGGGTCATACTGTCATGTGTCTTCATTCGAACCCTTGAGTCTGTGCTCCATGGTAAGTATTAGTGATGAGCGAGTATGCTTGTTACTACTCGGTACTCGCACGAGTATCACTGTACTCGGGCTACTCGGCGGGTACCGAGTAATTTCGCGATACTCGTGCTGTACTCGTGGTCTTCATCCCTGCATGTTGGCGCTCTTTTGAGAGCAAGCCCTCATGCAGGGATTGGCTGGAAGACCACTGCAATGCCACAGCCCTGTTAGTTGTGGAATTTCAGTGATTGGCCGGCCCGCACAGCGTGACCGAGCCTTTATACCGGCGGGCGTGCTGTGCTCTGCACACAGCCATCTCATATTCCCCGCTTTTCCCGCCCACAGGCGCCTATGATTGGTTGCAGTGAGACACGGCCCCACGCTGAGTGACAGGTGTCTCACTGCACCCAATCACAGCAGCCGGTGGGCGTGTCTATACTGTGCAGTAAAATAAATAAATAAATAATTAAAAAAAACGGCGTGCGGTCCCCCCAATTTTAATACCAGCCAGATAAAGCCATACAGCTGAAGGCTGGTATTCTTAGGATGGGGAGCCCCACGTTATGGGGAGCCCCCCAGCCTAAAAATATCAGTCAGCAGCCGTCCAGAATTGCCGCATACATTAGATGCGACAGTTCTGGGACTATACCCGGCTCTTCCCGATTTAGCCTAGTGCGTTGGCAAATCGGGGTAATAAGGAGTTAATGGCAGCCCATAGCTGCCACTAAATCCTAGATTAATCATGTCAGGCGTCTCCCCGAGATTCCTTCCATGATTAATCTGTAAATTACAGTTAAAAAACACACACACCCGAAAAATCCTTTATTAGAAATAAAAAACAATAACAAAGTCCCTCATCACCAATTTATTAACCCCGACAAAGCCCTCCATGTCCGGCGTAATCCTCGGACCTCCAGCGTCGCGTCCAGCTCTGCTGCATGGAGGTGACAGGAGCTGCAGAAGACACTGCTCCTGTCAGCTTCACACAGCAACTGAAGACAGCCGCGCAATCAGCTGAGCTGTCACTGAGGTTACCTGGATCCAGCGGTGGATGCAGCGGTGGCCGCGGGTAACCTCAGTGACAGCTCAGCTGATCGCGCTACTCACCGCCGCTCCGGTCAGCTTCACGCAACTGAGGTGAGTAGCGCGATCAGCTGCTGTCAGTCAGGTAACTGATACTCACCTCAGTTGCTGCGTGGAGCTGACCGGAGCGGCAGTGAGTAGCGCGATCAGCTGAGCTGTCACTGAGGTTACCCGCGGCCACCGCTGCATCCACCGCTGGATCCAGGTAACCTCAGTGACAGCTCAGCTGATCGCGCGGCTGTCTTCAGTTGCTGTGTGAAGCTGACAGGAGCGGCGGTGTATTCTGCAGCTCCTGTCACCTCCATGCAGCAGAGCTGGACGCGACGCTGGAGGACTGTGGAGTACGCCGGACATGGAGGGTTTGTCGGGGTTAATAAATTGGTGATGAGGGACTTTGTTAGTGTTTTTTATTTCTAATAAAGGATTTTTCGGGTGTGTGTGTGTTTTTTAACTGTAATTTACAGATCAATCATGGAAGGAATCTTGGGGAGACGCCTGACATGATTAATCTAGGACTTATTGGCAGCTATGGGCTTCCAATAACTCCTTATTACCCCGATTTGCCAACGCACTAGGGTAAATCGGGAAGAGCCGGGTACAGTCCCAGAACTGTCGCATATAATGTATGCGGCAATTCTGGGCGGCTGCTGACTGATATTGTTAGGCTGGGGGGCTTCCCATAACGTGGGGCTCCCCATCCTGAGAATACCAGCCTTCAGCCGTATGGCTTTATCTGGCTGGTATTAAAATTGGGGGGACCGCACTCCGTTTTTTTAATTATTTAATTATTTATTTCACTGCACAGTATACACACACCCACCGGCTGCTGTGTTTGGGTGCAGTGAGACACCTGTCACTCAGCGTGGGGGCGTGTCTCACTGCAACCAATTATAGGCGCCAAAAAGCAGGAAAGCAGGGAATACGAGATTGTTTAATGAGCGGCCGGCTTTTTCAAAAGAGGAAAAGCCGCCAGAGTTTAGTGAACAGCTGTGCAGCACCGCGGCAGTGATCGGGGAACGGTAAGTAAGAGAGAGGGGGGAGACTGACCGACAGACTGTGAGAGGGGGACAGACAAGACAAAGAGAGACAGACAGAGCGAGACCGACCGACGGGAGATAGAATGAAAAAAAAAATGACCGACATCGCTAGTAAAAAGCACAAAACGTGCGTTTTGGACATCGGAGTGCCACACAATGTTTTACGTAAAATTTTTCATGTAATCTCAAAAAGTAACATACACCAGCTCTATCTCACTATTGGGTATGTGCCCTTAACATTTCCGCCATGAAAATTCATTTTGGTGTCATTTTGGAAGGTTTTCTGGTGAGTCCGTAAAAATGGCGTAAAATTCGGACAAAATTGTTCACAGCTGTGACTTTTGAGTGATAAATGCTTCAAGGGGTCTTCCCCATGCTGTTGCCATGTCATTTGAGCACTCTTCTGAGACTTTTGTAACATTTTTAGGGTTTCTACATGCTGCCGGGGGTCATTTCAGAAAAATACTCGGGTCTCCCATAGGATAACATTGGGCTCGGTGCTCGGGCCGAGTACACGAGTATCTTGGGATGCTCGGCCCGAGCCTCGAGCACCCGAGCTTTTTGGTACTCGCTCATCACTAGTAAGCATCTCTCTCCACTGGACCACAGCAGATACATGTAGCACTGGCATCACTGCACTCCTCACTCTCCTCCACACAGGAACACATGCTTCCTCACTGCCGCGACTGTCTCTTACCATGCTGCCTGGCTTCCCCGTGCTCCTCATTGTGGATACTTCCTGCTTCCCCCTTCTGGGACCTGAGCACATGGTACAGGGCCTCTGGAAGTGCTCCTAGGGCATGTCCATGCACCGCTGCCCTTCTCTTAAAGGGACAATTCCTAGAAGTTCCTCCCAGCCTATCACTGAGATGCACTGGGTGCTTAAGGCCCTCTCCCACTAGGGGACATGCTTGATCAGTGCTTGTATTCAGTTAGTTAGTGGTTTTGTCTCCTAGCCAGCTAGTTGTCAGATCCCCTTGTCGATCCTGTCTTGCCTTTACTTGGTTCCTGTCTGTCCTGTCCTGCCTGTAACTGGTTCCAGTCCATCCTGCCCTGTTGGTACCTGGTTCCTGTCTGTCCTGGCCTGTTTATACCTTTTACCTTTCCGTCTTGCCCTACTGGTGCTAGTGACTGTCTTCACCAACCCCTGCCATGCCATCTGTCTCAGCTACCTCAGTCGTTCCTATTCTTGCTAGTTACTCTGCCTATCCATCCTGTCTGTTCAGCTATCCTTGTGATCCCAGTCTACACTAGAAACTCTTCTTGTCTGCACCTATGTCCGTCTTCCTCTGTGGGTCAACTACCACCATCCTGGTCACTGCCTTGGGAGTAGAACCTGGTGGTTGCCACATGGTAGATGCTTAGTCAAGCTCTTTCCACTAAAGGGTAAGCCTGGGTCACCCCTGTGGTCCAGTGAGTCCACTTCAGCTTGCCTCTTTACCATCTCTGGTGGTAGCCGTTACAATACACCTCATGTTCAGATGTTTAGTTTGTCTTATTCTTGCTCTAGTGATATTATGGTAACAGGTGCATTCATTTACTTGTTTGTCTGCCTAATCTCCTTTTGGGTGCGGCTATAAAACCTTTCCTCCTGCAGATGATCTTCTTATTGTAACATCCTGCCAGATTCTTATTAGTTTTAGCTAGTGAGTGGAAGATCAGTATACCTCTCACTGATAATTATGTTCTCCTCTCCGCACCAATATTATGTTTTTTGTCAGATTGTAGGTGGCATATTCTGTAATAATAAACACCCTCTCTTACATAGTTACATAGGATGAAAATAGACCAAGGTCCATCTAGTTCAACCTTCCTCCACCAATAATACATTTTGTCACTAAATTATTTATAAATGATAATGTTGTGTGTTACACAGTTACCTAAATACTCTCTCATATTTTGTATTTTATTGTTTGTCTTACTCACTTTGGGATCTCTTTGTACTTCAGCACATCTTCCCTTCTGTAAGTAATTTGCACTCTGCTCTGCCCTCCTATTCCTTAGGAGGAATATGAAGTGCTCAACAGCCGATCAGGCAAAGTAGGCAATAGTTGTCATAGTTTAGTCTGTGGTCAGGGCTATTCTAAATCCGACAGGAACCAGTAGAGACTGCGGGGTTAGGATTTTTAGTCTGTACTGGAACCGGCAAGATCAGTTACAGTTTTTTAATGTGTTACCTTAATAACAGCCATAATTTTTGCTGCACTAGGGCTATGACTTAAAATACATTTCCAGGTTATGTAAGAACTATGCGACCAAAAAGGAGAGTGATGGAGTCCTGCATCAGATGACAAGGCTTACATAATCCCCTTTTTCCAACTTAATTGAAATGTTTTGGGATGAACTGGACTGCAGAGTGAAGGGAAAGCAGACAAGTGGTCAGCACCTCTGAATATGTTTTTGCTCCCCTTCTTCAGAGAGCAGTAACTTTTTTATTTTTCTGTCAATGCTGCCATATTAGGGCTTGTTTTTTGCGGGATGAGTTGTACGTTTAAATTAAATCATAAGTTTTACCATATAGTGTACTGGAAAATAACAAAAAAATTCCAAGTGTGAAAAAACTGCAAAAAAAGTGTGATCACATAATAGTTTTTGGGATATTTTATTCACCATGTTCACTATGTGGTAAAACTGATGTGTGATTATGATGCCTGAGGTCGGTGCGAGTTTGTATACACCAAATATATATAAATTTACTTGTATGTAAGGGGTTAAAAAAAATCACAAATTTGTCCAATAAAAGTGGCGCACGTTTTATGCCATTTTCTGAAATTCGTAGCATTCTCATTTTTTGGGATCTATGGCTCAGCAATGGCTTATTTTTTGCGTCTCAATCTGACGCTTCTAATGCTACCATTTTTGCGCAGATGCTACATTTTGATCGCCTGTTATTGCATTTTGCGCAAAACTTGCGGCGACCAAAAAACGTAATTTTGGCGTTTGGAATTTTTTTGCCGCTACACCGTTTACTGATCAGATTAATTAATTTTATATTTTAACAGCTCGGGCGTTTATGAAAGCGGCGATACCAAATATGTTTATATTTTTTATTTTTTTAACCCTTTAATTTTCAATGGGGCGAAAGGGGGGTGATTTGAACTTTTAGGGTTTTTTTTATTTTTTTAAACTTTTTTTTTACTTTTTTTTTATTTTACTAGTCCCCCTAGGGGGCTATAGCGATCAGCAATCCGATCGCTCTGCACTATCTGCAGATCTCAGCTACAGAGCTGAGAACTGCAGATACGGTGCTTTACTTTCAATGCCGGCTGTATTCCGGCATCGAGAGGAATTGAGTCATGTTAGCTACAGGCGTCATCACATGACCCTGTGCAACCATGGCAACCACCGAAAGTCACATGATCACGCACGTGACTTCTAGTGGGGGCGGCGGTAAGTGAAAATCATGGCCGCGCGCATATACATCTCACTGCCAGACTTTGGCAGCGAGATGTAAGGGGTTAAATGTTCCGGGTGGAATGCGATTCCACTTGGAACATGCAGGCACACATGTCAGCTGTTAAAAACAGCTGATATGTGCGTGGATCGCCGCATCCTGCTGGCGGCAGGGGGCGGGGCTTAACCTCACACGCTCCATGACGGATAGATCCGTCAAAGGTCGTGAAGGGGTTAAGACTATTGGAAAGTAATTACCTTTCTACCTGATAAAGTTGCTGGAGAGAATACCAAAACTGTTTAAGCTGTCACTGAAAGACAGGTACTTTGAGGAATAAGTGATATAAGGATACTTTTCCACTTGCGTACAGCTTATGATGCGAGAGCATCAGAAGCGATATACATCTTAATGACCGTCTGCTGCGAGCGTCAGTCGGGGGTTATACGACTGTGATCCAATCTTCCGATCGTATCACAGCTGCGGAGAAGAGGTGGGAAGGGCACTTTCTTCCCATCTCCTCGGCTGCCTGTTTTTGCGTATATTGCACTGCACTCATATTACATGCGAGTACAATTCGATGTTTCACACGCTTCCATAGGCTTGTATGGGGGTGCGTGAGCTTAGACTCGCTGCCAAATGCAGCTTGCTGTGATTCATTCCGCATGCCGCTGGGGCATGAGAAATCAATCGCAGATGGCCGCTGCCCCATAGTTTTGCACTGGTGCGAGTGCAGTCCGATGTTTTATCGGATCGCACTCGCACATGAAAATCGCAAGTTGAATAGTACCCTAAAACACAATCTGGTTTATATCATGTTTCTTTACTCTTTGTTTCCGTTCCTGAATCTACAATGTGCACACTTTAATAAGAACAAAACAATTCATTGCATGACCATGTGTGCCCCTCCAACTTTTTGCAGGTTATATATATATATATATATATATATATATATAAAACCTGCAAAAAGTTGGAGGGGCACACATGGTCATGCAATGAATTGTTTTGTTCTTAATAAAGAATATGTGCTATATACCATATATATAATATATATATATATATATATATATATATATAGATAGATAGATAGATAGATAGATAGATAGATAGATAGATAGATATAGATATATATTAGGAATTTGCAGTTTTTACATTCGACAATGCAGGACATGAGAGTTAATTTTATTCTGTTTATAGGATATAATTTTAAAGAAAGTAAGATTAGTAAAATTTACTTACCCTGTTGAAGAAGAAAGTCAATAAAATTTGGAAACTTTACTCTATTATGCTTGTTTAATTGTTGTTAAGCCCTTATCTTTACCAGAAATAAGTAATTGAAGCTCCTTTTTCTTTTGTATCAGAAACTGAGTATTTACAAGAAAATAACACCATACATTTTATAGTAGAGGATGAAATGTTAATTTTATTTAATCCCCCCTCTTCTCAAGAGAAAGAAAATGAATCAAATAGGTGCCCAGCAAATTACAAAGATATATGCACTCTTTTCTCAAAGCAAGTAAGCAACAACTAATTCATTAAGGGTATGTGCGCACGTTGCTTTTTACCTGCTTTTTACCTGCTTTTTTGCTGCTTTTTCTTCTGCGCTGTTT
Organism: Anomaloglossus baeobatrachus; assembly: GCF_048569485.1. Lineage (NCBI taxonomy): Eukaryota > Metazoa > Chordata > Amphibia > Anura > Aromobatidae > Anomaloglossus > Anomaloglossus baeobatrachus. The sequence goes on along the minus strand of NC_134355.1, from coordinate 349,143,296 downwards.
AATGCCAAAATGGATGTGTTCTTCTATTCAAGCAAAGTCTATGGGAATTTGGGTTTCTTGTTCACACTATGTTGTTCAAAATGCTGCCTTTTTGTGGCAGAACTTTGGTCAAAAACTCAGCTTTTCAAAGAAGCAACATGTCAATTGTTTTTGCCATTTGGGTTTTGCACTGCAAAGCTGAGTTTTTGACCAAAGTTCTGCCACAAAAAGGCAGCATTTTGAACAACAATAGTGTGAACAAGAAACCCAAATTCCCATAGACTTTGCTTGAATAGAAGAACACATCCATTTTGGCATTAAACAGCGCAGAAGAAAAAGCAGCAAAAAAGCAGGTAAAAAGCAGGTAAAAAGCAACGTGCGCACATACCCTTAGGCAGCAACCTTTCTCTTTGGTCTTTTTACAATTCCAATAGTGACCACCAAAAAGAAAATCAAGGAGTAAATAATGAAATAACGAGAAAACTGGACACCTGGAGATCTCCTGGGGCTTCTCTAATCCAGAGTCTAGTGCATTGAGGTACCAGTAGCCACATTAAAAAAAAAGTCATCTAAAGCCAACAACTCCATACAGTGAAAAGATGTATAATACTGTAATTTGAGATTTTTGAAGGTCGGTATATTTTACCAAGTAGAGAGCCCTGAACATGCTCTGCTAATGTCTGCTACTATTGAAACTGAAGTAAGGCACTAGCCTTAAGGCCACTTTACACGCAACAACATCGCTAACGAGATGACGTTGGGGTCACGGAATTCGTGACGCACATCCGGGCTCGTTAGCGACGTCATTGCGTGTGAAACGCAGGAACGACTGTTAACGATCAAAAATACCCACCATATCATTGATCGTTGACACGTCATTCTGATCTGCAGGTACGATGTTGTTCGTCGTTTCTGCGGCAGCACACATCGCTATGTGCAACACCGCAGGAACAAGAAACATCCCCATCCCTGCGGCTGCCCACAATGAGGAAGGAAGGAGGTGGGCGGGATGTTACGGCCGCTCATCTCTGCCCCTCTGCTTTAATTGGGTGGCCGCTTAGTGACGCCGCTGTGACGCCACACGGACCGCCCCCTTAGAAAGGAGGCGGTTCGCCGGCAACAGTGACGTTGCTAGGCAGGTAAGTATGTGCGATTTGCCCGTGATGCACAACCGATGGGGGCTGGTGCGATGTCTCTGTGTATAAAGTGTGGCGACAAAAAAACGTCATTTTGCCGTTTGGAATTTTTTTGCCGCTACGCCGTATACTGATCAGATTCATTGATTTTATATTTTGATAGATCGGGCGTTTCTGAACGCGGCGATACCAAATGTGTGTATATTTTTTATTTTTTTAACTCTTTAATTTTCAATGGGGCGAATGGGGGGTGATTTGAACTCTTAGGTTTTTTTTTAATTTTTTAAAACTTTTCTTTTTACTTTTTTTTTTATTTTACTAGTCCCCCTAGGGGGCTATTGCGATCAGCAGTCCGATCACACTGCACTATCTGCTGATCACAGCTATACAGCTGTAAACAGCAGATACGCTCTCTTTCTCTTTTGCTGTGCCGCTGGCACAGCGAAAGTGAAAGCAATTCATGTGTAGTACAGGAGTCATCACATGACCCTGTGCTACCATGACAACTAACGGAAGTCACGTGATCGTGTCACGTGACTTCCGGTATCGGGCGGTAAGTAAAAGTTTATCGTGATCGCGCTTATAATGGTGCTGTCACATATTGACAGCGCCATTTAACATCTGCAGATAACGATTCTGCTCGTGCCTAGCAGGCACACATCTCAGCTGTGAAAATCAGCTGAGATGTGTGCCGATCGCGGCATGCTGCCGCCAGCAGACCGCGGGCAGTAACATTATGACCGCTAGGACGTAATTTTATGGCCCGCGGTCGTTAAGGGGTTAAGAACGTGCTGTTGCAGTATAAGTGATAGGCTCTATGGGGAATTAAGAGTATCCCCATCTACTGATGATGGTACATTTGACTTCTCACAAACTAAATGTCACATAAAATGAAGTTAAAAATACATTTAAAAATGTAGTACGATAGCGAGTAGTTTAGGGTATTTTAGAATAGAATTAACTACAGTGCTTAGGGTGTAAAATTGATATTTAGAAAAGATATTTTAGGCATTGGGCCAATCCCTTAACTTAGGCGGGCTTTGCACACTACGACATCGCAGCCCGATGCTGCGATGCCGAGTGCGATAGTGCCCGCCCCCGTCGCAGCAGCGATATGTGGTGATAGCTGGCGTAGCGAAAGTTATCGCTACGCCAGCTTCACACACACACTCACCTGCCGTGCGACGTCCCTGTGGCCGGCGACCCGCCTCCTTGTTAAGGGGGCGGGTCGTGCGGCGTCACTGCGACGTCACACGGCAGGCGGCCAATCAGAGCGGAGGGGCGGAGATGAGCAGGATGTAAACATCCCGCCCACCTCCTTCCTTCCGCATATCCTACGGAAGCCGCAGTGAGGCCGGTAGGAGACGTTCCTCGCTCCTGCGACTTCACACACAGCGATGTGTGCAGCCGCAGGAGCGAGGAACAACATCGGACCGTCGCGTCAGCGTAATCATGGATTACGCCGACGCTGCACCGATGATACGATTACGACGCTTTTGCGCTCGTTAATCGTATCATCCAGCCTTTACACACTGCGATGTCGCATGCGATGCCGGAAGTGCGTCATTTTCAATTTGACCCCACCGACATCGCACCTGCGATGTCGCAGTGTGCAAAGTGCCCCTTAGTCAAAGGTCATATGTATAGATGCAAAGTGTAGAATATACTGTATAAGGAGGAACTTTAAGCTCAAATCATCAAGTATTATTTTTTTATTTAAAGACACTTTTCTTTTTTTATCTTGTGATATCGCTGACTTTTTTGTGCACCAAATTCATCAAAATGGTGCAAATACCTAATGAATTTGTCTTTTTTTCCGTCTTTAATAATTTTATTTAAAAAAAGCTCACTCTAGAGGGAACAGGAGTATATTTATGACAAAATGTATGATTTTTTTGAAAACTCACAAATGATCAATTAGGCTAAAATATATGGAAATCTTAAAGCCTAGCTATGAACTAAAATAAAATAGACTTCAGAAAAGGTGGAAGTGAAAGATGAATATAATGCAAACAAAAAAATTATGCAAAACATGAAAAACTTGACAAAAACACAGGTCCAAAAGCAATAGTGACTAGGTCCAATGTACACATCCTAGAAAGAGTGAGATGGCTATACACTGAGATAGTGAATGGTGAGTTTTATGGATAGCTTGGAAACTCCCGTTTTACCTGGTTGCATCACTTCCTCCTAACAATCAGTAAGGAGTACAAGTTTAACTCTTTTGCTATTAAAACATTTTCAACATTTACCACCTCTGGCAGCCAACATAAATTTTTAATATTGAATGTGTACAATTGAGTCCTAAATTATAATCTTAAAAAAATAGTTTGAAGTCCCACTACTAATATCGATGTAACCAAGTTTACCTCAACACAGATAATGCAGAATTGAAATATCACAAAAAAAGTTTAATTTGTCACCTAGCGTGACATTGGTCAATGGCTTATCCAATTTTAAATTATATTAATCTTGTTAATCAAAAAGGTCAGTGGAGCCTCTGTTAGGAGTCTCAACACGGAAAATAGCCAGATATCCCTCCGGGAAGATCCTTGCCAAGGAGTGGCTCTTTTTAGGAGACCACCATAACCCCTATATTAAGTGGCCCTTTTTGTCAATAATCCTGTTAAGCGAGATAAATTTGTGTATTTGTGAAGTTAAAGGGACCCTGTTTGCACAGAATGACTGTTCAAACCAAGTACAGGCACTCGTGCATCATGCGAGGATAAGCATTTAAATACACCTTCACACATGCCTGTTTTTCCTCTATCTCCACATTCCCATCTTCTTTGATTGACAACTCTAGCTTCTTTGAGCCAAAGAAGGGCAAAGATAGATGGAAAACAAGCAAGTGAAAAGGTGTATTTAATAGAGATGAGCAAACCGGTTCAGTAAAGGTTCCCAATTTTCAAATTTGGTGCGTTCCTTAGCTTGTTCGTTCAGGATCGATAACCCTGAGCTCTTCCCCCAAAAGTCGGTAATGTTCATTTTCTGCCCCCGAACACTCTTTGCATTTCTAAAATTGCTATTGTAATAGAATTTTCTGCTTTTGTATAAGATTGTGGTATTGTCTGATGTGGGGATGTATAAAAGCAGTGGAGGAGGTGGGCACTTTGTACTGGGAGAACCCATTTGGCACGCGGGACCATTTTTTTTGTCTTAACTTTACTTGTGGATGTTGCTGCAGCCAATCACAGCACAGCGAACATCCACAAGATTCAGACTGAAGGGCTTCTGTGATTGGCTGCCTATGTCACATGTCCGTGTGTATATAAATTGTGGACATGTTGTGTCAGTGCCATTTTGTGAATGAGAGAGACGTTAGGGAAGGTGCTACTGCCAGTGCTACAACTGGTTACTGCTAGACAGTGAGCTTAGTTAGGGGTTTAATATTAGGTACTTGAGATAGATAGGAGAGTGATAGTTTATAATACGTACATGTAGTGTAGGGAAAGGTGTGTGTGTGCGCCACAAATTGGCACATTTCATGATAGAAATAAAGATTGGTACTTGTAGTGACTGCCATAGAGTTGCCAGTTATGCATGTAAATAGGTATTGCCATGTATTACTCCCCGCTCAAAAGTATGCAAACACATTTGTAGGTATTGCTAGTTAGCAGTGCCTGGCTGAAAAAGTTGATAGGTAAGTATGTAATAACTGTTTCTTGACAATTTTAAGTGCCTGCTCAAAATGACGCAAACACACTGTTACGGGGCTGACAGATTGAAGGGAAATATAATGACTTCAATCGCAACCTGGGGTCCACCGTGCAGAGATGGTATGCTGCTGCTAGTAGTCCAGAGGACAAAGCGGATACACAACAGATTATAAGGAAATACAAATAAAGGATGAGTCGCAATAACCTGTGTTAACCTAACAGAGGTTATGCAAATTAAATAGAGAATGAGTCGCTGTAACTTGTGTTGACCTCACAGAGGTTACGCTAAATAACGATTCAACATATAATTGTGAGCACATGGGCATGTAAAAACCTTGTACATGCTGTGCTTACAATAGACTGTGTCTGAAGGTAGCTGCCTAAGTGACCCATCTACAGTATGGAGTAATCCTCTCACAGCACCGGGCTATGGCATGAACTTTACCCGTCCAGGCGGCCCATCTAAGTGTGGAGTATCTCTTTCACAGTACCAGGCCACGGGATGTATGGCACCTGCCTAGGTGACCTGCCCACGATGTGGAGAAACTCATACAGATTAGGCCACAGCAAGCTCATAGCATGCAACAATGGCGGACAGCCAGACAACCTCATTCCCTGAGGCCACGTGCAATGTCAAAAGGTATGTGATAAGTGTGCACCCATGTGCGCCAGTGGAAGCGTTAAATAACCTTAGATCCACCCCAAATGAGAGCATTACTCATCGTCAGATGACTAATTCCAAAAGGTATAATCCTCCTGCTGGGAATCTGGTGGCAAATTAGCAACCTACACGTCAGCAGGGCAGCTGACGAAGGAGAGCCAATCAGGACCTGCGATGTCACAGACATGCTCAGTAGAGTCCTCTCTGGATTTAGTCTCAGAGAGAGTGGAAACTGTTCGCACATGCTCAGTGAGCAGATTTCCACACCAACACTAACAGCCTGAGCATGCTCAGAGGCATTACGGGACTTAGAACTCGGCGCTGGCAATTCAGCCTGCGCATGAGCCATGGGGTACTCATTGGTCTTGGAATCTGGTGAGGGACATCCAGGCCATGCATGCTCAGTAGCCGACACTCCACACTTTGACACGGAGGGCAGAGTAGCCATCTGAACAACCCGAGGCACTGCCAGAATCCGACAAAGGTGTCCAGGCACAGTAGAAACCGGAGAAGGACGTTTCCGGCATCGTAACACACATTTATGGGTATTGCTAGATAGCCATGCGTGGCCTAAAAAGTTGCTAGGGAAGTATGTAAAAAGTGGTTCTTGTCAATTTTAGTTACATGCTTAAAATCATGCAAACACATTTATACGTATTGCTAGTAAGCAACGCGTGGCCTTAAGTTGCCTGGGAAGTATGTAAAAAAAATGTATTCCCAATTTTAATTGCCTACTCAAATTTACACTAACACATTTATAGGTATTACTAGTTAGCCATATGTGGCCTAAAAAGTTGCTAAGTAAGTAGGTAAAAAGTGGTTCTTGACAATTTAAATTGCCTGCTGAAAATTATGCAAACACATTTATAAGTACGGCTTGTTAGCCATGCCTGGCCTGCTGTAAATTTTCTAGGCAAGAAGATAAAAAGTTGTTCTTGGCAATTTTAACTGCCTGCTCAAAATTATAGAGTGAAACACATTTATAGGTATTCTGATTTGTGCCTGCTGAAAATTTGCTATTCAACAACCTAAAAAGATCTTCTTGGTGCTTTTTCATGTCTGCTACAAATTACGCAGTGGCACGCATTTGTAGGTAGTGGTATTCTTTAGTCCCTTTACAGCATTGCTAACTCAGGCAGGAAATAAATATTCTTTTGTGTCAGGTGTCTGACAGGTGTGGGCATAGTTTGCGAAACATCTGTTTGAAAGGGGAAGGGTACATCAATCATGAGTGGTAAATGACGACAAGGTTATCATGGAAGGGGGAATAGGCGGAGTGTTGGAGGTGTGTGTAGGAAGTTCTGATAGTGAAAGGTCTAGCAAACAAACAACGGCTCATCCTATCCCAAGAGAAATGAGAACAATGTCAGTTACTGGACAGCCTACTCCACTAGAATTCTTTGGCAGCCGCACATTACTTTTACTATGAGATTTTAGATTGGCTGTGCACGTTGCTTTTTTAGCCCTGTATTTTTGTGGTGACCACAAAAGTGCAGCATGTCAATTCTTTTTGCGTTTTTCCCGTTTTTTACCCAATGGTAATAAAAAAACACATAAAAATTGTGTGGTCAAAAAACACATCAAAAACACATAAAAAATGCTCCAAAAACATTTGTATTTTTGCCACAAAATGCATTTTTGGTCACAGGGTGTATTCCTGTGGTTATGACGAAACTGCAGCGTGCGAAAATACCATTTACCATACCTAAAATGGCCTTTCTCTTTTTAAGGACTCATTACTGGTTGGCACCGTGTGGTGAACCCTTTGCATTTGCTCCTGTGAAGTCTAATTTTATGGTAGACTTAGATACAGAACAATATAGACAAAAAAGCTGATGGCATTCTCAACATGTAGTCTGAACAGGCACAAAACTGAACATGACATATAATAAGAAAAGACAAGTGCACTCTGAAATGCTAAAACATGCAAACAATGAATTCAAGAATATAGATATGCATTACTGCTTAAGGAAATCTAGGAAAAAGTGAGATATTTAACATACATTTCTATAACTGACCAGTAGCCACGTCAAAGCAAATCTCATATACTGGGAACCTACACTGAACTGAGGCCTCTCTCTGGCTTAAAAACCTCCATGTGTATGGGCGAGTAGGAACCTGCTAATAGAGAATAAATCATCTGTGGCAAATGGGGGAGCGGTGCCCAGTCAGAGGGCATGACTCCATAATCTAGATATAAAAACTGATGGCACTCCCAAATGCAGTGTAAACAGGGACAAAAGTGAACATGAGATACAATAACAAAAACAGACAGTTGCACTCTGAAATGCTAAAACATGCAAACAATGAATGCAAGAATATAGGTATGCATTACTACTTAAGGAAATCTAGGAAAAATTTAGATATTTATCCTGCAAAAATGGCCATTACTATATCTGCCCTGTAGCCACATCAAGGCATATCTTGTATACTGGGAACCTCAACTGAACTAAAGCCTTTCTCTAGGTTAAAAACCTCCATGTGCATGTGTGACACCCCTGGACTATTCAGGTCATCACAGGGTACTGCACAAACTGCCCTCCCTGTGCTGTATTTAACCCCCCATGGTTCTGGGTCTCTATCCTACAGTACTGCCTCCACCAGCATTCACAAATCCTAGATACACCTTGCACCTCTCCTGTCAGGTATACCAGTGGGCTGCTTAAGCAGGAATAGGGCCGCCCACCTAGGGGTCAGACATGGAGGTGGGAGGTGTCAAGTCAGTTCAGTGGTAGCCCTTGAGCTGTAAGGAGCTCTGAGGAAGCTGGGAGTTGGAGCTCCCAGAGGAGAAGTAGACTAGGTCACAGACGGTGGTCTGGACCTTAAGGAGTCGGACCCCCAGTCAAGGAGGATGGTCAGCAGGCTGGTCCTATCACCGGTCCTGGACTGAAGGCAAGTCGGGGTACACAGACCCTAGGTCGGGGAGAAGCTTCAAGCAACCTGGCAATTAACCTGCGGAGGACAGGGCCTTTATGGACTGTTCCCACCAGCTCAGAGATCAGGCGCACTAGTGCAACGAGGGGGTTAGGGCTTTCCTAGCAAGCAGCCCACTGAAATCCCAAGCATGAGCTACTGAGAGCAGGCTCCTTCACTTAGCCACAGTGGGAAGCGGGGTCCGAATAGCTCCAAGCTACCGGGCCACAACGGACAATATAAAACTTAGTGCCAGGAGGCAGGTTACGGACCACCAGCAGCATTGTAGGGGACGGGATCCGGACAAGCTCCCCTCAAGAGGCAACAGGCTGGTTGACCTAGCCTGCATGGCTGCAAGGCCCAATCTGCCCCGCTCGTCACAAGCGCTCCGCCACCATCACCTTCGTCCTCGGCGGATGCCGAGCTGCCTACTCCTATACCGGCAGCGGAACCTCCAGTGCCCATCTGTAGAGAGCAAGCTGCAGAGTCTCAGGCCCAACCACCCAACCAGGCCACGACAGCGGTTCCCTCAGCACCGGCCCGACCAGACTCGGCCGCATCACCGGGCCCGTACCTTGATATGGAGCAGTTGGACTCTGCACCCCTGGCTGCGGAGCAGTCGGTTCTTTTACCTGCCAGGGCGGAGCCTGTGGAGATGCCAGCTCCGCCACCACGTGGTGTCCCAGCGGCTGCTGAGGCCGCAGAAGTATACCTACGACCCATGCCAGTAATAGAGGCGAGGCCAGACACTGATGCCACCTACTGGGAATGACAACAACATAAGCGAAACCTGGAGATGATAACACAAGATCAGCGATGATGGGAGAGTGCTGACCGTACCTAAAAAGAGAAGGAGCATTTGCAAAAAGCTACCTTCCGCATCAGAGTACCATGGCACTGGGGCCATATGAGGCACTTTGACCCCGATAAAGGGTGGGGGTTCATAATGGAAGCAGGTCTCACAGAGGAGGTGTTTGTCTCCCGGATAGATGTAGAGGAGCATTTCCCGAGGGGGCACCCGGGCTGTAACCTGGAGCCTGTAGAGGTGGTTTCATACACCCGGCATTGTGGAGAGCGGGGCTGGTATGCCTTGGATGTGAAAAGGCTTGTTATGATTGATGAGCAGGTCATGCCAGCCTCCGCTGTAGGTTACAAGCACTAATGGTAGCGGTACCAGGCTAACTAGAGTTAAAACTGTTAGAAATCTGTGTTTTCTTTTATTGTTTTTATTAGTTTGTTATTTTTCTTGAGAAATGGTAAGTGCTGTTATCATATGCAAAATGATGATTACCGGGTTTAATCAATAGAGTACCTCATCTGATTGAGAAAGTTTATATAACGTTTGCACCTGGTGTATGGACTCCGTTTCTGTTCTATATATATTTTAGTAGTAAAAATGGACCATAGCTGCGGGACTGGTTGCGGCCAGCATGGACTTGTGCTCATTGTAAATAAGTTGCACCTCCTGTGCCTACCAGAGTTGTCCTTTTAAATCCGGGACTTTAACCCTGTCACGGACCCCAAGTAGAAATGATGCGAGTCAGGTTTGTTTGGGTGGCGGGTTAATTGATCCGGGACGTTGGAACTGGACTGTCGCAGGAAGGGGCTGCAATGGAGCAGGTTGAGCCCCCGCTACCAACACAACCGGTAGCGTTCCATAGTTTATAAGAGGTGAACTCTAAGAGTTTGGTGAAACGTTTAAGAAATGTGCCTCCCCTTTGTAGGATGAAAAGCGAAAATGTTAATAAAAATGTTATTCCTTTTTGTACCTTTTGCAGTTTAAAAAAATAAATAAATAAACCTCTGGATGTCCTGTAGCTTGAGGACGAGCTATGTTTAACCAAGGGGGAATGTGACGCCCTTGGACTATTCAGGTCGTCACATGGTACTGCACAAACTGCTCTCCCTGTGCAGTATTCAACCCCCATGGTTCTGGGTCTCTATCCTACAGTACTGCTTACACCAGCATTCACAAATCCTAGATACACCTTGCACCACTCCTGTCAGGCATACCAGTGGGCTGCTTAAGCAGGAATAGGGCCGCCCACCTAGGGGTCAGACATGGAGGTGGGAGGTGTCAAGTCAGTTCAGTGGTAGCCCTTGAGCTGTAAGGAGCTCTGAGGAAGCTGGGAGTTGGAGCTCCCAGAGGAGAAGTAGACTAGGTCGCAGACAGTGGTCTGGACTTAGAAGAGTCAGACCCCCGGTCACAGGGGATTGAGGCTAGGTGCCTGGAATCCGTCGAGGAGGACAGTCAGCAGGCTGGTCCTATCACCGGTCCGGGACTGAAGGCACGTCGGGGTACATGGACCCTAAATCGGGGAGAAGCTTCAAGCAACCCGGGAATTAACCTGCAGAGGTCAGGGCCTTTATGGACTGTTCCCACCAGCTCAGAGATCGGGGGCACTAGTGCAATGAGGGGAATAGGGCTTTCCTAGCAAGCAGCCCACTGAGATCCCAAGCATGAGATCCTGAGATGAGGCTCCTTCACTTAGCCACAGTGGAGAGCGGGGCCCAGATAGCTCCAAGCTACCGGGCCACAACGGACAATTTAAAACTTAGTGCCAGGAGTAGAGTTGAGCGCGGTTCGTGGTTCGTGGTTCTCCAGTTCGCGGCTCGAGTGATTTTGGGGCATGTTCTAGATCGAACTAGAACTCGAGCTTTTTGCAAAAGCTCGGTAGTTCTAGAAACGTTCGAGAACGGTTCTAGCAGCCAAAAAACAGCTAAATCATAGCTTGGTTTCTGCTGTAATAGTGTAAGTCACTCTGTGAATCAAACTATTATCACATTTCAGTGTATAGTGTGCGTGAACAGCGCCTTCAGATCACTGCTGTTTCTATAATGGCGATCGCCATTTTTTTTTTTTTTTTTCTTGTCTTCCTTCCCTAAGCGCGCGCGTCTTGTGGGGCGGGCCAGCATGTCAGCCAATCCCAGACACACACACAGCTAAGTGGACTTTGAGCCAGAGAAGCAACGGCATGTGTGATAGGATCTGCATGTCACATGTCCCTGCATTATAAAACCGGACATTTTCTTCACGGACGCCATTATCTGCCTTCTGCGTCTTTGGTGTCAGACATCACTGTCGCAGCTCCGTCTTCCTGAGTCCTATAGCCGATACAGCTGTATGCGCTGCATACACAGCGTTAGACAGCTTAGGGAGAGCACTTTATAGCAGTCCTTTTAAGGGCTCCAACCGGCAGGGTCAGAGAGCCATAGGTGACAGGTCCTGCAAACAGCAACAGCGTCTGTGTAGCCCAGGTCAGGGATTTCCTACCTGCATTTCACCATTAGGAGGGAATAGAAAGGCAGGCTTCCATTCCTCTACCCAGAGCACCACAATCCTGCCACTGTACCCTCTTGTCCTCTGCACACTCCAACTGATAACTAAGCCATTATACTAGCAAACACTCAGTGTACCTAGTGGCATCCTATACGTGGCTATTGGACTTTGCTATAGTCCCACTAGTGCAAAGACATTTGCAGAGCGCGTCTGCCTGCATTGCACACTACAACTCATTCTAACCAAGCCATTATACTAGCAAACACTCAGTGTACCTAGTGGCATCCTATACGTGGCTATTGGACTTTGCTATAGTCCCACTAGTGCAAAGACATTTGCAGAGCGCGTCTGCCTGCATTGCACACTACAACTCATTCTAACCAAGCCATTATACTAGCAAACACTCAGTGTACCTAGTGGCATCCTATACGTGGCTATTGGACTTTGCTATAGTCCCACTAGTGCAAAGACATTTGCAGAGCGCGTCTGCCTGCATTGCACACTCCAACTCATTAAAACCAAGCCATTATACTAGCAAACACTCAGTGTACCTAGTGGCATCCTATACGTGGCTATTGGACTTTGCTATAGTCCCACTAGTGCAAAGACATTTGCATAGCGCGTCTGCCGGCATTGCACACTCAAACTCATTTTAACTAAGCCATTATACTAGCAAACACTCAGTGTACCTAGTGGCATCCTATACGTGGCTATTGGACTTTGCTATAGTCCCACTAGTGCAAAGACATTAGCAGAGCACATCTGCCTGCATTGCACACTACAACTCATTCTAACCAAGCCATTATACTAGCAAACACTCAGTGTACCTAGTGGCATCCTATACGTGGCTATTGGACTTTGCTATAGTCCCACTAGTGCAAAGACATTTGCATAGCGCGTCTGCCTGCATTGCACACTCAAACTCATTTTAACTAAGCCATTATACTAGCAAACACTCAGTGTACCTAGTGGCATCCTATACGTGGCTATTGGACTTTGCTATAGTCCCACTAGTGCAAAGACATTAGCAGAGCACATCTGCCTGCATTGCACACTACAACTCATTCTAACCAAGCCATTATACTAGCAAACACTCAGTGTACCTAGTGGCATCCTATACGTGGCTATTGGACTTTGCTATAGTCCCACTAGTGCAAAGACATTTGCAGAGCGCGTCTGCCTGCATTGCACACTCCAACTCATTAAAACCAAGTGGCATCCTATACGTGGCTATTGGACTTTGCTATAGTCCCACTAGTGCAAAGACATTTGCATAGCGCGTCTGCCTGCATTGCACACTCAAACTCATTTTAACTAAGCCATTATACTAGCAAACACTCAGTGTACCTAGTGGCATCCTATACGTGGCTATTGGACTTTGCTATAGTCCCACTAGTGCAAAGATATTAGCAGAGCACATCTGCCTGCATTGCACACTCCAACTTTTTTAAACTAAGCAATTTTACTAGCAAACACTCAGTGTACCTAGTGGCATCCTAAACGTGGCTATTGGACTTTGCTATAGTCCCACTAGTGCAAAGACATTTGCAGAGCACGTCTGCCTGCATTGCACACTACAACTCATTGTTACTAAGCCATTATACTAGCAAACACTCAGTGTACCTAGTTGTATCCTAAACGTGGCTATTGTACTTTTGTCTATTCACAGTATTGGAACGATATTTGCAGCACGTCTGCCTGCATTGCACACTCTAACTTTTTTAAACTCAGCCATTTATAGTAGCAAACACTCAGTGTACCTAGTTGTATCCTAAACGTGGCTATTGTACTTTTGTCAATTCACAGTATTGGAACGTTATTTGCAGCACGTCTGCCTGCATTGCACACTCAAACTTTTTTAAACTCAGCCATTTATAGTAGCAAACACTCAGTGTACCTAGTTGTATCCTAAACGTGGCTATTGTACTTTTGTCTATTCACAGTATTGGAACGATATTTGCAGCACGTCTGCCTGCATTGCACACTCTAACTTTTTTAAACTCAGCCATTATACTAGCAAACACTCAGTGTACCTAGTGGCATCCTATACGTGGCTATTGGACTTTGCTATAGTCCCACTAGTGCAAAGACATTAGCAGAGCACATCTGCCTGCATTGCACACTACAACTCATTCTAACCAAGCCATTATACTAGCAAACACTCAGTGTACCTAGTGGCATCCTATACGTGGCTATTGGACTTTGCTATAGTCCCACTAGTGCAAAGACATTTGCAGAGCGCGTCTGCCTGCATTGCACACTCCAACTCATTAAAACCAAGCCATTATACTAGCAAACACTCAGTGTACCTAGTGGCATCCTATACGTGGCTATTGGACTTTGCTATAGTCCCACTAGTGCAAAGACATTTGCATAGCGCGTCTGCCTGCATTGCACACTCAAACTCATTTTAACTAAGCCATTATACTAGCAAACACTCAGTGTACCTAGTGGCATCCTATACGTGGCTATTGGACTTTGCTATAGTCCCACTAGTGCAAAGATATTAGCAGAGCACATCTGCCTGCATTGCACACTCCAACTTTTTTAAACTAAGCAATTTTACTAGCAAACACTCAGTGTACCTAGTGGCATCCTAAACGTGGCTATTGGACTTTGCTATAGTCGCACTAGTGCAAAGACATTTGCAGAGCACGTCTGTCTGCATTGCACACTACAACTCATTGTTACTAAGCCATTATACTAGCAAACACTCACTGTACCTAGTTGTATCCTAAACGTGGCTATTGTACTTTTGTCAATTCACAGTATTGGAACGTTATTTGCAGCACGTCTGCCTGCATTGCACACTCAAACTTTTTTAAACTCAGCCATTTATAGTAGCAAACACTCAGTGTACCTAGTTGTATCCTAAACGTGGCTATTGTACTTTTGTCTATTCACAGTATTGGAACGTTATTTGCAGCACGTCTGCCTGCATTGCACACTCTAACTTTTTTAAACTCAGCCATTATACTAGCAAACACTCAGTGTACCTAGTTGTATCCTAAACGTGGCTATTGTACTTTTGTCAATTCACAGTATTGGAACGTTATTTGCAGCACGTCTGCCTGCATTGCACACTCAAACTTTTTTAAACTCAGCCATTTATAGTAGCAAACACTCAGTGTACCTAGTTGTATCCTAAACGTGGCTATTGTACTTTTGTCAATTCACAGTATTGGAACGTTATTTGCAGCACGTCTGCCTGCATTGCACACTCAAACTTTTTTAAACTCAGCCATTATACTAGCAAACACTCACTGTACCTAGTTGTATCCTAAACGTGGCTATTGTACTTTTGTCAATTCACAGTATTGGAACGTTATTTGCAGCACGTCTGCCTGCATTGCACACTCAAACTTTTTTAAACTCAGCCATTATACTAGCAAACACTCACTGTACCTAGTTGTATCCTAAACGTGGCTATTGTACTTTTGTCTATTCACACTACTGCAAATCTATGTGCAGCACCTCTGCATGACAACCTCGTGCTCTGTTTTTAATAAGCTATAATGATAGCACAAAATACTGCCATTTTGTGGCATCATAGAACTGGCTGTTGTATTCCATTAGTGCCCCACTGGTGACAAGCTATTTCTAGCACCTCTACATCACACCCTCATGCACATTTAGCTACGCTAATGTTATAGCAAACTCATGGAATTCATTGCTGCATTTCATAATTCGGAGGGATAGAAAGTCAGGCTTCCTTTAGCTTTTCCTTCTGTTCATAGACAGCATCTCCAAGACAAATTTCCCCTCCACGTCTAAGTGTGGAGAGGCAGCTAGTGCGCATGCGTGTGCCGATGTACCCCAGCTGCAGCATAATTACAGTGTTTCGCCTAGTGAGTATGCTCAGCCTGACTGTGCCATTCCTGACGCTAAGTCTTCATTTCGGGATACAGCGCATGCTCCCACACTAAGTGTGAAAAGCCTCTTTGCACAGGTGCTTGCATTCTGTGCCGGGTCTAAGTCCTGTTTTGTGCCTAGACACCATGCTAAAGCTGATAGTCTTTTTTCAGAGACTGTATTTCATGCTACTGAGCATGCTCAGGCACTTCCTGCATCAGAGACTAGGTCCGGTAATGAACTCTTTGGCCCTGGCCCTGATGTGGGGGTCCCATATAGACCACAGGGCATCAGGTGTCCTCCCAAATGGCTTGCAGAGGCCCACACCTATGACTTGTCACCGCATTATTGATGGTCAGACGATGACTGGTGAGGTGTTTGGGTCATGGCAGCCATGAGGTCATCATTGAAGTTGCGTTTCCAAATAGGACGCTAGTTATGCCACTCATGACGTGTCACTCTGCTTTTGTCTCCAGGAGGTGCATTGTGGTTCACCCTGGTTTGGGGCGGACCCAGGTTATAAAAGGGGCTGGAGCCAACAAGGAGGTGCGCAGTCTTCTATTATGCTCCGAAAGAGCACACCTCCATGTGTTGAACCCATTGCGGCTTTAGGCCAGAGGTAGGCAGGGATAGGGTGGTGGATGCAGGCCACCACCACAGTTGGTAACGCAGAACGGTTAAGACCAGCTCCTGTCCTAACAGTCCTGCTTGTGCAGCCCAGTGGCATTAACAGGCCTGCTGCTGCTGATGCGCCTGCTGTCCACAGGTGTGGCCCCTACGCACACGGTCAGCGTACTCAATGGCCCCTGTGTTGTTAACAGGGAGTTCCTGGGCTGGGTGGGCATGTGGACCCTGTGACGCTAACAGGGCTCACAGTCTCCAGATCCGAATGGCGTCTAACTCGGTTCAGGCTACTATTAGTTTCATAGCCACACAGCTCTGTATCCTCCACCAAACCTTCAAGTTGCCAACCTCTCCTTTTCCAACTGGGAGCACGGTGGACACTGACTGCTGAAGGTGATATATACCTTTCTCTTTCTTTTCTTATTAATTTTTGTTATATAGCGGTCACAGATTATATACCACTTTATCCAAATCTGCCAGTCCCACTGTAACAGATGTTGTTTCTTCAGCAAATGTTACAGTTGTTTAACCACCAAATCCACGGACCAAAATTTTTTTCCCCTTTCCAACACACCTGTTCCCCTTTCCAACAGCATCTGTCCTTTTTCAACTCATTTTGGGATATGACCAAAAGTGCAACTGTGCAGGGACACCGTACTCAACGCCATCTCAGCACAGCAGCCATCCCTCGGTCCCTCCGATGTGGACAAGTAAAAGACCATTTCCTCCTATCCATGACAAAGTGTTGAGATTCACTCTGTGCAGCACTGGTGTTTAGTGGAAAAGTAGATCTAAGATTGCGTACCACATTCTGCAGATACTCCTGTATACGTGCGTCTATTTCTATGGCAGGAATTAGTTCGCCAAATTTTGTCTTGTACCGGGGATCTAACAGTGTGGCAACCCAGTATTCAGGATTACTTCAAATTCATACAATCCGAGGGTCATGTAGGTAGTGCAGCAAGAAGGCGCTCATGTGTCTTGTGCATCCAGGAGGACCAAGTCCTTGGTGTGTTGGTGGCAGAGAGGTGAGAATCGTGCATCCTTCCTCTGCCCTCTACCCACAACCTCGCACAACCGAAATGTGAGCAAGCTCTCACTCATCTGCTGAGTCTTCCATGCCCATCGCCAGTTCGTCCTCCATTTCTTCATGGGCTCCTGCACTTTCATCAACACTTTTTGCTGATACTATGCGCCCTTGTTAATCCCTCTCCCTCACCATGACTGCCGCATAGGTGCCGCTGACCATCTGGACCTCGTAGATCTTGTTATCCCTTCCGCATATGACTCCTCCTGTACTTCCTCCCCTTCCTCTTGTCCCAACACCTGACTCCGAATAATAATTACAGTGTGCTCCATCATGTAGATGACCAGAATTGTCACGCTGAGAATGACATTGCCAGTGCTAAACATCTTCGTCGACATTTGTGAACTGTGTAGCAGGGTGCATAGGTCCTTGATCTGACACCACTCCAGCAGCGTGATCTGCACCACCTCTGGATCAACTTATCCCAGGCTATATGTCTTACCGTATTTCAGCAGGGCTCTGCGGTGCTGCCACACACGCTGCAACATGTGCAGATTCCAATTCCTGCGTGTCGGAACATCGCATTTCCGGCGTTTAACTGCCAGACCCTAAGACTTCCGGAGTGATGAAAGTTGTTGAGCTGCTGTGTGCGCACGATGGAAGTGAGCACATAGCGAGCGTGCCCGCTGCACAAGGCCATGTAGGCCGTGATGGTGTTTTAAAAATTGCTGGAGAATTCGGATCAACACGTGAGCCATAAAAGGCACGTGTGTCACATTGCCCTGAGGATGGCCCGCAGCCAGGTTTGCATCATTGCCGCACACGGCTGTTAAGTCACCAACGGAGTCCGCTCCGTCAATTTGTACTCCGGTCGCCAGGTGACAACGTGTTCCTTTCATGAATAGTGCTGATGATGGGAGAGTAGTCGATGCCAGCGGCGCAGGTGGACGCAGGTTATGCTCACCCACTGGGCTGCATTACCTTGACAGATGCAGAATCTCTGGCTGAATGTAGCTGGTGGGTATCTCACAGATGAAATACCATCATTCAGCTACAACCAATGGGAAGACACCACACCCTTTTTTATGCCCATCCTGTCTGCAGACCACTGCCAGACATAGCTATGAACCTCTGGTTAATTTTACCCCCAGTTCAGTTTTATGATTTTGTGTGCTTGTTACCTGACTACTTTTCCTGCTTGCTGTTTATGTACCTTGTTGGCCGATACGCATTTCACCTCTGCTTGTTTTCTGATTAAGTCCTGGCCGTCCCATTCTGTTCCTGTTCCTCAATTAATGTTTTGACCCTGCCTGACTACTATTCTCTGTAATAGCGGTGTGACTCACATTTCCCATACATTTCAAAGTAAAACTTTGACCGCCTGATGGCATTGAGCTCTGCTGCCAGCATAGTAAGGAGGTGTGTGGTAGTCCTTGTGCGCAGTTGCAAGGAAGGGTGGCCTGACCACACAGGGTTTGCGCAAAGGTAGAGGACCCACACGAGGTTGAAGAGGCAGAAGCAGTGTATTAACTTCTACATACAGAACAAGGATTGAAACAACTCGTGGGGACGGCAAGACTTGTACAGCAGACCCTTCTCCATCTCTCACCATAGTTTGCCAGTGCCCAGTCAGTGACATGTAATGACCCTGTCTATGCTTACTGGTCCAAGTATCTGTGTTGAAATGCACCCTGTCGCACACAGATTTTCTCAAGGAAGTGGTGATGTTGTGTGCGACATGCCGGTGTAGCGCGGGCATGCTTTTCTTGGAGAAGCAGTGGTGATTGGGCATCTGGTACTGGGGCACAGCGACAGACATAAGGTCTGTAAAATCCTGTGTGTCCACTACGCGTAAAGGCAGCATTTCGGTAGCCAACAGCTTACAGAGGGATAGAGTCAACCACTTAGCTTTGTCATGGCTCGCAGTAAGTGGCCTTTTATTTGACCACATCTGAGGGACAGAGATCTGGCTGCTGTCTGTAGACGGTGTTGAGTAGGGTGTCCCTGGAAAAATGCAGGTTTGTGAGAAAAGTGCAGGCGGAGACATGATGTTGGCTTCATCTTGCCTTCAGATCTGTTCATCTTGTATCATTTTTAAAAAACACAGCAAGCAAGGGTTACTCCAAGCGGAGTCTCCCTTTTTTTCCAAAAATTGGGCCCCACACAGACACCTTATCAGTGGCAGCACTTGTGCCCTAGTTGCAAACAGGATGTTTTGATTTGCATCAAGCACATTCCAAATCCACAAGCATTTACTCTCCCCAGGATGACACAGGGGTAGTAAATTCCTTCTGGATCCATGACTTGTTCATTTTGATGAACGTCAGTCTGTCCACATTGTCACTGGACAGACGCGTGCGCTTATCTGTCAGCACACACCCAGCAGCACTGAAGACACGTTCAGAGACAACGCTGGCAGCTGGACACGACAAAATCTTCGAGGCGTAACTGGAGAGCTCTTGACATTTTTCTAGATTTGAAGCACAAAAGGAGCAAGGCTCCATTTGCAAAGTCATTGCATCGATGTTCATTTGGAGATACTCCTGTATCATCCTCTCCATCCGTTGACTATGTGTCAGACTTGTTGTCTCTGGTGGCCTTGCAAAGGAGGGTCTAAAAAAATTATGAAAAGATTCCATAAAATTGCTGTTACCAGCACCAGATACGGTCCTACTGGTACGGGTAGACTGTTGAAGATGACGAGGCCGTCCCATGTTTGTCAAGTTACAACTGGGAGAATCACTCCCTTCACCTGCACGGTTGTTTGGTGGAAAAGCCGAGCTAAGATCGAGTAACAGCTTCTGCTGATACTCCTGCATACGTGCGTCCCTTTCTATGGGTGGAATTATGTCACAAAATTTGGACTTGTCCCGGGGATCTAATAGTGTGGCAAGCCAGTAGTCATCATCACTTCTAATTTTGACAATACGAGGGTCATGTTGGAGGTAGTGCAACAAGAAGGCACTCATGTGTCTTGCGCAGCCATGCGCACCAAGTCCACGCTGTGTTTGTGGCATAGAGGTGCTAACCGTTCTTTCTTCCTCTGTCATCTCCCCCCAACCTCTTTCAACTGAAATTTGACCAAGGTCCCCCTCATCTGCTGAGTCTTCCATGTCCATGGACAGTTCGTCCTCCATATCTTCATGTCCTCCTGCACCTTCCTCAACATCTCACCTGCTACCATGCGCCCTTGTTGATCCCTGTCCCCCATGGTCCCATGCCTGCCGCGTTGGTGATGATGAACGTCTGGACCTTGGTGATGTTGTTGTGTCTTGCGCATATGAATCCTCCTGTAGTTCCTCCCCTTCCTGTTGTCCCACCCCCTGACTACGAATAGTGTTTAGCGTGTGCTCCAGCATGTAAATGACTGTAATCGTCATGCTGATAATGGCATTGTCAGCGCTAAACATATTCGTCGCCATGTCGAAACTGTGCAGAAGGGTGCATAGGTCCTTGATCTGAGATCACTCCATCAGGGTGATCTGCCCCACTTCTGCATCTCGTTGGCCCAGGCTATACATCATGACGTATTGCACCAGGGCTCGCCGGTGCTGCCACAGTCGCTGTAACATGTGGAGAGTTGAATTCCAGCGTGTCGCCACATCGCATTTCAGGCGATGAACCGGCAGGCCGAAAGACTTCTGGAGCGATGCAAGTCGCTCAGGTGCGGCGGTTGAACGGCGGAAGTGAGCACTGCAGACAGTTTCCGTGCCCTGGTCAGAAGGCCATCTAGGCCGGGATAGTGTGTTAAAAATTGCTGGACAACAAGGTTAAACACGTGAGCCATACAAGGCACGTGTGTCACCTTGCCCAGGCGAAGGGCCGCACCCAGGTTTGCAGCATTGTCGCACACGGCCTTACCAGGCTGCAGGTTGAGTGGAGACAACCATTTATCAAAATCAGTCTCCAGAGCTGCCCACAACTCAGTCGCTGTGTGACTCCTATTTCAAAGACATGTCAAGCTAAAGACCGCCTGATGCCGTTGCGCTCTGCTACCAGCATAGTAATGAGGGGTGCGTGATTCCTTCTGCGCAGTGAGAACGCTGGTGGCCTGACCAGGCAGGCTTGGGGCGGAGGTGGAGGACCCAGATGAGGTGGAGGATGCAGAAGCAGTGGCGGAACTTGGACAGACAGAGGATTGACACACAAGTCGTGGGGACGGCAAGACTTGTGCAGCAGACCCTTCACCATCTATCACCATAGTTACCCAGTGGCCAGTCAGCGACATGTAACGTCCCTGTCCATGCTTACTGGTCCAAGTATCGGTGGTGAAATGCACCCGTTCACACACAGAGTTTCTCAAGGAAGCGGTGATGTTGTGTGCGACATGCTGGTGTAGCGCGGGCACACCTTTCTTAGAGAAGTAGTGGCGACTAGGCATCTGGTACTGGGGCACAGCGACAGACATAAGGTCTCTAAAATCCTGTGTGTCCACTAGGCGGAAAGGCAGCATTTCTGTAGTCAACAGCTTACAGAGGGATAGAGTCAACCTCTTCGCTTTGTCATGGGTCGCAGGAAGTGGCCTTTTATTTGACCACATCTGAGGGACAGAGATCTGGCTGCTGTGTGTAGACGGTGTTGAGTCGCGTGTCCCTGGAAAAATGCAGCTTTGTGAGGAAAGTGCAGGCGGAGACATGATGTTGCCTTCATCCAAAGTTGGTGCTATCGATGTCTGAGAGAGCTGTACACACTCACTTGTTTCCCCTTCCAAACCAACTGACGACCTACCAAGCAAACTGCCTGTTGCGGTTACAGTGGTGGAAGTTGTGGGTGGAAAAACAGGTGTGACAGCTGTCCCCACAGTCCTAGAAGATGACGAGCGCGCGGATGCACTGGAAGGGGCAGGCGGTGGATGGTTCGCTCCGCTAGGCCGCATTGCAGCACGGTGAGCTTCCCATCGGGCCATATGATATTTATTCATGTGACGATTCATGGAAGAAGTTGTCAAACTGCTGAGGTTTTGACCTCTACTAAGAGAACCATGACAAATTTTACAGATCACATAATTTGGGCGATCTTTTTCTATGTCAAAAAAGGACCTGGCTAGGCAAGGCTTAGAGGCCATGCGACCTGTTGATCCACCCCGAATAATGCTCAGAGGCAGAGTGGTGGCTGAGGATGCAGTTGTAGACGTGCTACCAGTGCTCCGACTGTGTCCAGGAAGGCGCCAGGTTACTTCGACGTCGGTTGCATCCTCCTCCACCGCCTCTGTTGACCTCCTCGAGTGTCTGACTGTGGGTTGACAGTAGGTGTGATCTAGAACTTAATCATCAATTGTTGTGTTTGCACTCCCCTACCCCTCAGACCGAGTTTCTTCTTGCCCTGACCGAATATTTAAGTTGTCATCCCAATCGGGTATCTGCGTCTCATCTTCATCAGTATGTTCCTCATTGCCTATAACCACAGTTGTTGGAAAGGCAGCATTTTGGTAGCCAACAGTTTGCATATGATGAAAGTCAACCTCCAAGCCATTTCATGCCCTTCTAAAAGCATGTAAAACACAGCGAGGGGACTCCAACCACAGTCTCCCTCGTTGCCACTAACTGGGCCACACACACCCCACTTGACTGGCATCGGTTGAGCCCCCTTTTGAAAAAGAAAAAGATGCTTTGCATGAAGCACTCTCAAAAATACGCGTGCCTTTCCCGTCCCCTGGCTGACCCAGGGGAAGAAAAGTCCTCTGAGAGCCATGACTTGTTCATCTTGGTTCTTTTAGAGACACAGCGAGGGGACTCCAACCACAGTCTCCCTCGTTGCCACTAACTGGGCCACACACACCCCACTTGACTGGCATCGGTTGAGCCCCCTTTTGAAAAAGAAAAAGATGCTTTGCATGAAGCACTCTCAAAAATACGCGTGCCTTTCCCGTCCCCTGGCTGACCCAGGGGAAGAAAAGTCCTCTGAGAGCCATGACTTGTTCATCTTGGTTCTTTTAGAGACACAGCGAGGGGACTCCAACCACAGTCTCCCTCGTTGCCACTAACTGGGCCACACACACCCCACTTGACTGGCATCGGTTGACCCCCCCTTTTGACAAAGAAAAAGATGCTTTGCATGAAGCACTCTCAAAAATACGCGTGCCTTTCCCGTCCCCTGGCTGACCCAGGGGAAGAAAAGTCCTCTGAGAGCCATGACTTGTTCATCTTGGTTCTTTTAGAGACACAGCGAGGGGACTCCAACCACAGTCTCCCTCGTTGCCACTAACTGGGCCACACACACCCCACTTGACTGGCATCGGTTGACCCCCCCTTTTGACAAAGAAAAAGATGCTTTGCATGAAGCACTCTCAAAAATACGCGTGCCTTTCCCGTCCCCTGGCTGACCCAGGGGAAGAAAAGTCCTCTGAGAGCCATGACTTGTTCATCTTGGTTCTTTTAGAGACACAGCGAGGGGACTCCAACCACAGTCTCCCTCGTTGCCACTAACTGGGCCACACACACCCCACTTGACTGGCATCGGTTGACCCCCCCTTTTGACAAAGAAAAAGATGCTTTGCATGAAGCACTCTCAAAAATACGCGTGCCTTTCCCGTCCCCTGGCTGACCCAGGGGAAGAAAAGTCCTCTGAGAGCCATGACTTGTTCATCTTGGTTCTTTTAGAGACACAGCTAGGGGACTCCAACCACAGTCTCCCTCGTTGCCACTAACTGGGCCACACACACCCCACTTGACTGGCATCGGTTGAGCCCCCTTTTGAAAAAGAAAAAGATGCTTTGCATGAAGCACTCTCAAAAATACGCGTGCCTTTCCCGTCCCCTGGCTGACCCAGGGGAAGAAAAGTCCTCTGAGAGCCATGACTTGTTCATCTTGGTTCTTTTAGAGACACAGCGAGGGGACTCCAACCACAGTCTCCCTCGTTGCCACTAACTGGGCCACACACACCCCACTTGACTGGCATCGGTTGACCCCCCCTTTTGACAAAGAAAAAGATGCTTTGCATGAAGCACTCTCAAAAATACACGTGCCTTTCCCGTCCCCTGGCTGACCCAGGGGAAGAAAAGTCCTCTGAGAGCCATGACTTGTTCATCTTGGTTCTTTTAGAGACACAGCGAGGGGACTCCAACCACAGTCTCCCTCGTTGCCACTAACTGGGCCACACACACCCCACTTGACTGGCATCGGTTGACCCCCCCTTTTGACAAAGAAAAAGATGCTTTGCATGAAGCACTCTCAAAAATACGCGTGCCTTTCCCGTCCCCTGGCTGACCCAGGGGAAGAAAAGTCCTCTGAGAGCCATGACTTGTTCATCTTGGTTCTTTTAGAGACACAGCGAGGGGACTCCAACCACAGTCTCCCTCGTTGCCACTAACTGGGCCACACACACCCCACTTGACTGGCATCGGTTGAGCCCCCTTTTGAAAAAGAAAAAGATGCTTTGCATGAAGCACTCTCAAAAATACGCGTGCCTTTCCCGTCCCCTGGCTGACCCAGGGGAAGAAAAGTCCTCTGAGAGCCATGACTTGTTCATCTTGGTTCTTTTAGAGACACAGCGAGGGGACTCCAACCACAGTCTCCCTCGTTGCCACTAACTGGGCCACACACACCCCACTTGACTGGCATCGGTTGAGCCCCCTTTTGAAAAAGAAAAAGATGCTTTGCATGAAGCACTCTCAAAAATACGCGTGCCTTTCCCGTCCCCTGGCTGACCCAGGGGAAGAAAAGTCCTCTGAGAGCCATGACTTGTTCATCTTGGTTCTTTTAGAGACACAGCGAGGGGACTCCAACCACAGTCTCCCTCGTTGCCACTAACTGGGCCACACACACCCCACTTGACTGGCATCGGTTGAGCCCCCCTTTTGACAAAGAAAAAGATGCTTTGCATGAAGCACTCTCAAAAATACGCGTGCCTTTCGCCTCCCCTGGCTGACCCAGGGGAAGAAAAGTCCTCTGAGAGCCAGGTCCACATTGTCAGTGGACAGACACGTGTGCTTATCTGCCAGCAGACCCCCAGCAGCACTGAAGACAGGTTCCGAGAGAACGCTGGCTGCAGGACACGACAAGATCCTCAAGGCGTACGTGGCGAGCTCAGGCAATTTATCCAGATTGGAAGCCTAAAATGAGCAGGGCTCAAGTTGCACAATAATGGAATCGATGTTTCTTTGCATATACTCATATATCTGTGTGTCTCCCTCTTTTTCCTTGTCCAGCTGTTTTGTTTTCACATGAGTATATGTCCTTGTCACTTTCCCATGTGTTTGTGTTATGTTGTGAGTTGTTTGTCACCTTTTGGACACCTTTCAGGGTGTTTTCTAGGTGTTTTACTGTGTTTGTGATTGCCTGCCATTGTTTCCTATGGGCTCGAGTTTTGTTCGTCGAACGTTCGACGAGCCGAACTCGAGCCAGACCCCCCGTTCGGCGAACCGCCTCGAGCCGAACCGGGACCGGTTCGCTCATCTCTAGCCAGGAGGCAGGTTACGGACCACTGCAGAACTGTAGGGGATGGGACTCGGACGAGCTCCCCTCAAGAGGCAACAGCGTTCAGAGACTTGGTTTACCCTGTTGTCAGCGTCTGCTTCATTGCTGAGTGAGTACCCAACTGACCCCTGCCCTGCATCCCCACATCCTCAACCAGAGTCCCGGGGCCTACCCCTACCCGTGGAGGGTAACGTCATCTTGCTGCCCCACTCCATCACCTCAGGTACTCCCAACGGCAGCGACGGTACTCCCGATTTCTGTACAGTCAGTTGGAGATTTTTGATGTGGGCGGAAGCAAGTCAAATTGGGTTGGTAGCTCTGAGGAATGAAGTGTGTGTCATGTTGAGGTGCTGGAAAAGGAGAAGAGGTCACTTGATGCAGTGCTTGCCATCCACTCCAGCACTGCATTCACATGTAATGCAGATGACATATGGATGGGGAGGTGAGAAAAAAACCTCACCCTCACATTGCACTTTAATAACATAGGAATACCAAATGTCTTTCACTCATACCACTTTTCTGGATGAGAATGGAATCATTTTATTATATGCATGTGTGACCGAAGCCCAACATATGAGATAATTGGTGGCTTTAAAATAAGCCCTGAATCACTGGCTACCTGAGATTCAGGTTATGCTATGGCCATTAGCAGCCAGGATTATCTCATACAACATTTACTACCAAATTGTGAACCTGGAAGAAAAAATGAGATATGTCCATAGCAGGGAAAAGTTTTAAACTGAAACACCCTTTAATAATTTGGCAGATCAGATAGACATATTGCTAAGTGGGGGTAGGGAAAACCTAGCAGTCATAATATACATTGGCACCAATTCCAAAGTCAGAGGCAGCTGGAAAGTCTTTAAAAACAATTGCTGTGAACAAGGAGAGAAGCTGAAGTTCTGGACTTCCCTAATAGAGATCAGAAAATCTGAAGTTCGAGTTTCAAACAGAACACCAACTTAAAAAATCAAGGTTTGGGTTCAGGGTTTGGATGCTTTAATTGCAAACCTCACTCATGCGAGCATCGATGTGCTCAAGTATGCTTGGTGATCAGCCCTGTGCGAGCTGCTTGCAGTGTCTGAATGGCACACACTGGGGGTAACATCAGCATGATTACATGTAGTGTGCAATCCAAAAGATTGTTTGGAAAAGCCTGCCCACACTTTCCTAGAAGTGATCTGCATATGACTGGCTGTTTGTGGGCAGATACTCAAACTGCCAATCAGTTACATGCTCCGGGGTTCAGGTCAAGCTCGAGCCAGTGGAGGCTTGGCTTCTTGGCTGCCGGTGAACCGAGCATCCACGCAACCGCTCATCTCTACTCCCAGATATTGCCAGTGCCACAACATCTCTAGAAAGAAAGTGAGAGCTTAGGGAGATAAATAAATGGCTTACAAATTGATGCAGAAAGGAAGGGTTTGGGTTCATGAAGGACTGTCATCTACAGGCTCTACAGTAGGGATGGGCAACACCTCAATGGGGAGAGTGTATCTGTTTTGAATAAAAATGGTCAGATAAATGTAGGAACATTTTAATTAAAACATTATCGCTACGGCAGCTTCACATGGACTCGCCTGTCCTGGGACGTCGCTCTGGCCGGCGACCCGCCTCCTTATTAAGGGGACGGGTCATGCAGCGTCACAGCGACGTCACACGGCAGGCAGCCAATAGGAGCGGAGGGGCGGAGATGAGTGGGATGTAAACATCCCGGCCACCTCCTTCCTTCCGCATATCCTAAGGAAGCCGCGGTGACGCCGGTAGGAGATGTTCCTCGCTCCGACGCCGACGCTGCACCGATGATACGATTACGACGCTTTTGCGCTCGTTAATCATATCATCGAACCTTTACACACTACGATGTGGCATGCGATGCAGGAAGTACGTCATTTTCAATTTGACCCCACCGACATCGCACCTGCGATGTCGTAGTGTGCAAAGCCCGCCTTAGTCTCAGTGTCATAATTGAGTGATGTGCCATGATAAAGGTCATAATAGGCCAATACTGACTTTTGTAATAAGACTACAATTTTATGTTGCTACAAAACATCTGTGATATGAGTGAGCAGAAATCTAAACCTGCTGAATTTCAGTATGACTCTATTTTATAGCATTAGGCTATGTACGCACGTTGCGCAGTGTCCATGCAGTGTGTCTGCAGAATAGATGCCGATTTCTTGCACTCTGGAAGCTGCGTCTCCCATAGACAGAGTGGGAGCTGCATCCAAAGTGCACCAAATAAGTGACATGTTACTTTTTTAAGCGCAGCGATTTGGATCAAAATTTCAGCATGCAAATCACTGCGCTCTCAAGTGCAACATATGGATGGATTATGCACAATCCTCATAGATTGTGCTGGGCACGCAGGACACATGCGTTTACGTTGCAGTGCAATATGCAGCGGAAACACATGAAATTAAGCAACGTGCACATATAGCCTAACTGGAGATCCTATATCATAAAACCACATGTTGCTCTACTCTAATTCAAGGAGGAATGGCTGCTGTGATGTTGCCCACCCTAGAACATTTGCAAGATTTAACAGCAGTCTTCAATATTCCAAAGGCTTGTTGATACATGGAATTTATAATACAAAGTCAAAGTTTTAATACTAGACTTATAATACAAAGGCAAAGGGGCAAAGGTATAAAATGCTACCATATTACTGAGCTAGAAAATGACTCAGCGCATATAAAATAGAATAGCATCTGGGAGCACAAGACTACCTCTGTATAGAAGAACTGGAACATTGAGTATATAGAAGGCTTATGCAGAAATGCAGGTATTGCAAAGAAACTGCTAAAGAAAGTATAACGGTGGAAATTACAGTAACCAACCATGGATTTAATTAGTTTAATTTCATGAAATTATCCATCATTTTTTTTTCTGTTTCATTTTAATTATGCGTATTTACTGTTTAAGCATTAAGGCTGTTCTCATTAACAAACTTCTAAATAACATGTTGTTTTGTCTGTATACAGATAATTGCAAGGGAGCGAGGGTATAAAAAATAACAAATCAGAAATTGTAGAATGTGTGAATATATTAAAGAGAATGCAGATTTTGCATCAAAAAGTGTATGGTGGAACAAAGACAAAGCACTGCTAACAGCTGTTTCACATGCAGTGACTTTCTTACAGAACAGTAGAGTTCAAACAAAACACTGGTGTGAGCTGATTAAATTAATTGATGTAAAAGTTGTACTCCCCTATAATTAGAGGATGTTGCCTGAGAAAGCAGAGCTATTCATTGCATAACTATGCCATGCCATACTATGCCACTGAGTGAATGTATCTTTGAAACTTGTCACCCAACAAAATGTTTAGAGCTGAGGGGAAGCAAAATGTTACATTAAATATCCAGAATATAAAGAAAGTTTTATCTAAAGGACAGTGTGTGGAACCTTTTTAGTGAACCTCACTAACAAATCCATGTTGATTGATTGATGCTAACAGTCAAAGTGATAGCACTTCTCTTACATCCTCTGCCATTTATTCCCAGTCTCTAGGCTTGCCTTAAACCAATAAACTGCACCAATCAACAGGATTTTCCTATATAACCTAAAGGAAGTGCTATACTGGCACTATCTTACATATTCTATATATACCTTTAGTTGTCAGCTAGGATGTATAGGTTTTGAAACTAGCAAGTAAAGTTTGCAAAATGATCAGCTTTCTGAATGGCAGCAGCTGCCGATGAGCCAATACTATTCTATTATAGAATTGTTTTACTAAGTGGCTAGAAGGACCTGTGCTGATGTCATTCCCATGTGACCAGAAGGGAAGCAATAATGTTGCTTCCCGGTATCAGCTATGTTGACTGAGGTTTCGCCGCTTCTGGTCACATGGGTATGATATGAGCTCAGGTCCTTCTAGCCACTTAGTAAAACGATTCCATAACTAAATTAGCATAAATAACAGATAGGAGGAGGATGGACAGGCCGGGGGGCAGGAATCACTATCAAATCCCACCCCAGCTATCGGCTGATCATCAGCTGCTGCCAATCATAGAGCTGCTCATTTTGCAAACTTTACTTGCTTGTGTTTCAAAACCTATACATCCTAGCTGACAACTAAAGGTATGTATAGAATCAGCATAATACTGCCAGTATAGCACTGGCTTTAGGTTTCTATAAGAAAATCCTGGTGATTAGCAATTAAAGTGCAGGATCTGTGACCATGAAGTCCAAGCCGGGTCTTCACTCTCTGTTAGCCACAAAAACTGCACTATTTGGGAGAGCAACATAACAGAAGATTCTGCTTTTGATTTATTTCAATGAGCTGATACTGTCCACAAATAAGGACTCCACAATAAACCATCTGTACATCCCACTTTGAGAAGCATTGATCGACAGTACACATATGCCCATATTCATCAAAGCAAAGCATACATTGCTTTAAAAAATAAAAAAGACTTTTGGTGTTTTCACTCAAGTTTCTCTCAGTTATGCCAAAATAGGTTGAAGTGTCAGGATCCGACAAAGTGGTCCCCGTCATCCCAGACATCTCCTGCATACCCCGCTTTGATTTAACTTTCAGATGCCACCAGTCTTCCTTTCTTTTTGCCAAAATAGGTTGAACTGGGCACGGGAAGAGTGTGCTGCCACAGCTCGTCTAATTTATGATGCGCTGTGGTGTTTCTTATGACAGAAATCTTACTCCAGCCCGGAATTGGTGTACGATTCATGAAGTGAAGGGCACCTCTGCATGAATCAGGAGTGTCAAACTCTACCACACCTACTCATGAATATTGGCGAGAATTTCACCAGTCTTGATGAATCATGGCCATAATTTCCTTATTGTTTTTCTACACAACAAAATTCAAGAAAGATGGCAGATGTCAAACATATCAAACCTTATTTTTTAGAAGGTGTTAAGGAATTCAACAGAGGTGTATGATGCATTTTATACTTGGAAATATTGTCCCCAGGAAGTGTCTGGTTGTTAGAATGGTCAGTTCAGTCTTTGCTTTGCCCCCTTTCTTTTTTAGCTTTGAAAGCTGAAAGAACGCTTTTCTAATCTGGATATACTTGCTTTTATATTCAAGTTAAAATTTCTGTCACTTTCTTTTCATTGAAATACACAAAAGTCTAACTACTGCAAATTTTCAATAACAGTCATTTATAAGTCATTGACAATGCAAAATTTTAAAAGTATTCCATGAAAGTTAAATTGATCTTACTAAAGCAGCCAATTCTATTTTAAATTCTCAGCAAGTCTTTTTGTTCCTTTTTTTCCTCCTTTTCATTCTCCTTGTATTATTAATTTCTTTTCTTTTAAGAGTACAAAAATAATGGTCTTTTTTACAGACTTATCTGATTTGCAATTTCTATCGGAGACTGTTGCCCGTTGAACTGCTGAGAAATTTATATCTAAGGTCAGTTTCACCTCAATCAATAGAAATCTATCTTTTGGCCTAATCCAAAATCAATAGCCTCTAGAGAATTACCGTCCCTTCTGCCTCTGAAAGAATGTAGGATTTAGAATATTATCATTCTAAGACTGAAGCATTTGTGTTATCTGATGCTTGTTCTAAAAGGCTTAAGTCAATTATATGTTTTCAGTGAAAAGTCTGAAGTACGGGTTCATTACATATAAAATAATTAGTCGAAATGAAATGTTTACATAAACGATATCCGTTATTTTACATGAATAATGGAAAATAAATAGAGAATACCTCCTAATATATTTTTTAAACTGCTAAACTCTGTTACATAACAACCACCTTAACTAACATACATATAGTTTGTTATCTACCAAATGTGCATAATATAATACTGGCTTTGCCTTGTCACTAGTGCCAGTCTGAATCCTACAGGATAGAAGCACAGATAACATTTCTAAATGATTTTCACCCCAGTACACACATTTGAAATGGTAGGGCGAGTAGAGAAAAGGTGAAAAGCGGGACAAGAGGACAAGGGGAGTGAGAAAAAGAGCAGGAAGGAACAGAGAGAGAGACAGAAAGGTGTGGAAACCCATGCAGCAGTCCATAGGATAATGTGTCTGAACAAAACTGTACAAATTCCAAAACATTTACCCACTTTCATGGAAAATATCCACTGATAATGCATAATTCAAATTCTAATAAGTAATTTGCAGACTCATTAGCATTTGCTCCATCTGTATCTTTAAGTAGTCATGTGAAAAATACAAATGCACAATGTCATAACATGTGGCTTTTAAATAGATTCTTGTTTTAGTAATATTTTTTCCCAATTCGTTTTATGGAAATGATTGGGTGATAGGACATAGGCACTAATTAAATACTGAAAAGTTGCAAAATTTTCAATTATTTAAATTGTTTATTCAAAGTATCAGTGAATTTTTTTCCATATAGATTTGTAAACTTGCATACAGTGTATATACCCATTCATATCTATCTATCTATCTATACACAGAAATATAAATATATATATATATATATATATATATATATATATATATATTCCTTCTAAAGACGCACTCAAAAGGCCCTTTTCAGGACTCTGAATTAAATAAAAAATAATAATCTTAAGTAAAATTTAAGTCTGTGTGAACTTGCATAGGATGTTAATAAACTTAGAAACCTGTTCACCATTGTACACACTGTACTGGTGTAGGTATGGTTATGCTGTAAAAAAATATCAAAAATGCACATACCATAACAGTTCATACACTTGGGACATTCGAAAATGAGTATGGCATACAACGAGGGATTACAAAAACATATATGCTCCACCAGTTTCTTCACTGCAGAGATGCAGAAGTATGAAATATATTCTTTATGCCTATGCAGGACTTATGAACACCACTGTATATATATATATATATATATATATATATATATATATGTAAAAATATATATATATAAACTAGCTGTACTACCCGGCTTTGCATGGGTTAATAACTGTTGTTAACAAAATAGAATTCATTAACATTCCCGGGATAGAATGTATAAATAGAATGTATTAACACCCGGGATAGTAACTGTCTCTCTGTTTCTCTCCCATTCTCTGTCTGTCTCCCCCTCTGTATATATCTCTCTGTCTCTCTCTCTATCTCTTTGTCTGTCTGTCTCTTTGCCTGTCTGTCTCTGACTGTCTCTGTCTCTTTCTCCGTCTGTCTCAATCTCTTTCCCTGTCTGTCTATCTATCTCTTTCCCTGTCTGTCTATCTATCTCTGTCACTTTTCCTGTCTGTCTCTTTCCCTGTCTGTCTCTTTCCCTCTTTTTCCCTGTCTGTCTCTTTCCCTCTCTTTCCCTGTCTGTCTCTTTCCCTCTTTCCCTCTGTCTCTTTCCCTGTGTCTGTCTCTTTGTCTGTCTCTTTACCTGTCTTTGTCTGTCTCTTTCCCTCTCTTTCCCTGTCTGTCTCTTTCCCTCTCTTTCCCTGTCGGTCTCTTTCCCTCTGTCAATTTCCCTGTGTCTGTCTCTTTGTCTGTCTCTTTACCTGTCTTTGGCTGTCTCTTACCCTGTCTGTCTCTTTCCCTTTCTTTCTCTGTCTGTCTGTTTCCCTGTGTCTGTCTCTGTCTCTTTGTCTGTGTCTGTCTTTTTCCCTGTCAGTCTGTCTCTTTCTCTGTGTCTGTCTCTTTGTGTCTCTCTCTTACCCTGTCTATGTCTGTTTCTTACCCTGTCTGTGTCTGTCTCTTTCCCTGTCTGTGTCTGTCTCTTTCCCTGGCTGCATTGTGACACGCCAACATTCCATATATCCGTGGCTGCGCATTCTTCTGAAGTTCTGGCTGCACTGTGGCTCCCAGCTCCATTCACTTTAATGGAGGCTGGTTTTTTGGTGAATAACTGTAAAGCGCAGGGTTAAAATTTCCCCTCAAAACATAGCCTATGACGCTCTCGGGGTCCAGACGTGTGAGTGTGCAAAATTTTGTGGCTGTAGCTGCGATGGTGCAGATGCCAATCCCGGACATACACACATACACACATCCATAAATATCAAAGCTTAATATTTTTGGAAGTTAGAGTGGTTTTTTTTAGATTTGGCTATCTTAGGAGGATATCTGTTTGTGCAGGTAACTATTACTGTGCAGAATTATTAGGCAACTTAATAAAAACCAAATATATTCCCATATTCCCATCTCACTTGTTTATTTTCATCAGGTAAACCATTATAACTGCACAAAATTTAGAAATAAACATTTCTGACATGCAAAAACAAAACCCCAAAAAATTAGTGACCAATTTAGCTACTTTTCTTTATGATGACACTCAACAGCCTACCATCCATAGATTCTGTCAGTTGCTTCATCTGTTTATGATCAATATTGCGTGCAGCAGCCACCACAGCCTCCCAGACACTGTTCCTAGAGGTGTACTGTTTTCCCTCCCTGTAGATCTCACATTTTATGAGGGACCACAGGTTCTCTATGGGGTTCAGATCAGGTGAACAAGGGGGCCATGTCATTATTTCTTCATCTTTTAGACCTTTACTGGCCAGCCACGCTGTGGAATAGTTGGATGCATGTGATGGAGCATTGTCCTGCATGAAAATCATGTTTTTCTTAAACGATACCAACTTCTTCCTGTACTACTGCTTGAAGAAGTTGTCTTCCAGAAACTGGCAGTAGGTCTGGGAGTTGAGCTTCACTCCATCCTCAACCCAAAAAGGTTCCACAAGTTCATCTTTGATGATACCAGCCCATACTTGTACCCCACCTCCACCTTGCTGGCGTCTGAGTCGGAGTGGAGCTCTCTGCCCTTTAATGATCCAGCCTATGGCCCATCCATCTGGCCCATCAAGAGTCACTCTCATTTCATCAGTCCACAACATTTTTGAAAAATCAGTCTTAAGATATTTCTTGGCCCAGTCTTGACGTTTTATCTTATGTTTCTTGTTCAAAGGTGGTCGTTTTTCAGTCTTCCTTACCTTGGCCAAGTCCCTGAGTATGGCACACCTTGTGCTTTTTGATACTCCAGTAACATTGCAGATCTGAAATATGGCCAAATTGGTGGCAAATGGCATCTTGGCAGCTTCACGCTTGATTTTCCTCAATTCATGGGAAGTTATTTTGCGCCTATTTTGCCCAACATGCTTCTTGTGACCCTGTTGGCTATTTGCCATGAAACACTTGATTGTTCGGTGATCACGCTTTAAAAGTTTGGCAATTTCAAGACTGCTGCATCCCTCTGCAAGACATCTCACAATTTTGGACTTTTCAGAGCCCGTCAAACCACTCTTCAGGCCCATTATGCCAAAGGAAAGGATGTTGCCTAATAATTAAGCACACCTTATATAGGGTGTTGATGTCATTATACCACACCCCTCCTCAATTAAGTAAATCACCTTATTTACTTATTTGGTAGTTGGTTTCAAGCCTATACAGCTTGGAGAAGGACAACATGTATAAAATTATCATATGATCAAAATACTCATTTGCCTAATGGTTCTGCACACAGTGTGTGTGTATATATATATACACACATATACATACAGTACTGACCAGAAGTTTGGACACATCTTCTCATTCAACGAGTTTTCTTTATTTTCATGGCTCTGAAACTGTAGATTCACATTGAAGGCATCAAAACTATGAATTAACACATGTGGAATGAAATACGTAACAAAAAATTGTGAAACAACTCAAAATATGTCTTATATTCTAGGTTCTTCAAAGTAGCCACCTTTTGTTTTGTTTACTGCTTTGCACACTCTGTGCTTTGGTCTGATGAGTCCAAATTTAAGATCTTTGAATCCAACCAACGTGTCTTTGTGCGACGCAGAAAAGGTGAACAGATGGACTCTACATGCCTGGTTCCCACCGTGAAGCATGGAGGAGGTGTGATGGTGTGGGGGTGCTTTGCTGGTGATACTGTTGGGAATATATTCAAAATTTAAGGCATACTGAACCAGCATGGCTACCACAGCATCTTGCAGCGGCATGCTATTCCATCTGGTTGTGTTTAGTTGGACCATCATTTAGTTTTCAACAGGACAATGACCCCAAACACACTTCCAGGCTGTGTAAGGGCTATTTGACTAAGAAGGAGAGTGATGGGGTGCTATGCCAGATGACCTGGCCTCCACATTCACCAGACCTGAACCCAATCGAGATGGTATGGGGTGAGCTGGACCGCAGAGTGAAGGTAAAAGGGCCAACAAGTGCTAAGCATCTCTGGGAACTCCTTCAAGACTGTTGGAAGATCATTTCCGGTGACTACCTCTTGAAGCTCATCAAGACAATGCCAAGAGTGTGCAAAGCAGTAATCAAAGCAAAAGGTGGCTACTTTGAAGAACCTAGAATATAAGACATATTTTCATGTTTCACACTTTTTTGTTAAGTATTTCATTCCACATGTGTTAAATCATAGTTCTGATGCCTTTAATGTGAATCTACAGTTTTCAGAGTCATGAAAATAAAGAAAACGTTTTGAATGAGAAGGTGTGTACATGGCCCAAAGTGTTGGCACCCTTGAAATTTTTCCAGAAAAAGAAGTATTCTCCCACAAAATTATTGAAATTGCACATGTTTTGTTATACACTTTTTTATTTCCTTTATATTTATTAGAGAAACACAACAACCCAAAAAAACAGAGAAAAAAAGGCAAATTGGACCCCAAAATGGTAATGACAATAATTTTGTCACTTGTCCAAAATTGTGGGTAAAAAACTTTGTTGCAGGTAACAGGAGTGGGCAATGTGAAAATCACACCTGAAATCTGATAAAAAAGGGAGCAGTTGTCTCAATATTTGCATTGTATGTCTGTGTGTGCCCATACTAAGCATTGAGAAGAGAAAGATAGAGAATTTTCTAAGGACTTGAAAGCCAAAATTATTGAAAAGTATCAACAACCTCAAGGTTACAAGTCCATCTCTAGAAATCTTGATGTTCCTTTGTTAATGATGCACATCATAATCAAGAAGTTTACAACACATGTCACTATATCTAATCTCCCTGGATGTGGATGGTAAAGAAAAAATGATTAGTTTGCAACTCAGATGATGGATAAGTAGCCCCAATCAAGTTCCAAAGACATTGAAGCTGCCCTGCAGGCTCAGAGTGCATCAGTGTCAACATGAAGTATCCATCGGCATTTGAATGAAATGAAATGCTATGGCAGGAGACAAAGGAGAACCTCACTGCTAACACCGAATCATAAAAAAGCTAGACTGCAGTTTACTAAAATATACATGAGCGAGGCAAAATCCTTTCGCAAAAATATTGTGTGTACACCTTAGACCAAGATAGAGCTATTTGGTAAAGCACAACCTTCTACTGCTTACCAAAAATGGAATGAGGCCTAAAAATAAAAGAACATAATACCTGCAGTCAAATATGGTGGAGATTCAAAGATGGTTTAGGGTTTTTTTTTGCTGCCTTTGGCATTGGGTGCCTTGACTCTGTACAAGGCATCATGAAATCTGAAGATTACCAAAGGATTTTGTGTTGCAATGTAGTGCTCAGTGTCAGAAATTTGGTTTTGTGTCCTAGGTCATGGATCTTCCTGTAAGACAAAGACCCCAAACAAACTTCAAGAAGCACCCAGAAAAGGAGAGAAACAAAGCATTGGATAGTACTGAAGTAGCCAGCAATGATTCTGGAACTAAGTCCCATTGAACACCTGTGGAGAGATCCTAAAATTGCTGTTGAGAGATGGCACTATTCAAATATGAGAGACCTGGATCAGTTTTCAAAAGAAGAGTGGTCCAAAATTCTAGTTAAGAGGTGTAAGAAGCTTGTTGATCACATGAGTAAGACATAATGTCGAAACGCGTTGTTCTGCTGGTCATCCGACTTATGCCTCTTCTTGCTGGATTTATATGATTAATTTACTTCAATAAAATGGACTTTTAATTCTCCCTCCTGGCGCTGGATATACCTTTTCTTCTCCAAGCTTGTTGATGGTTATAGGAAGTGATTAATTGCAGTTATTTATTCCAAAGGGTGTGCAACAAAATATTACGTTTAGGGTACAAACAATTTTGTCCAGCTCATTTTTGGAGTTTTGTGTGAAATTATGTTAAATTTGCCTTTCTCTCTCTGATTGTTTTATGTTGTTCTAATACACACAAAGGTAATAAACATTCAGTACATATTACAAAACATGTAATTGCAATAATTTTCTGGGAGAAATACTTCATTTTCTGGACCAATTTCAAAGGTGACAATATTTTGTCCATGACTGTATGTATATACAAATTTGATTCTTTTATTTATTTTCTCTTTTTTAACAGACAATACTATTTTGAAGCATGTAGCCATATAGAACTATACATAGTATTGTACACTGATGAAGGAGATAGAGTTTCTGAGCTTTGCAGCTTATCTCTACATATACAGCTCCCTGGTGGATGCCTATGATAAACATTATTGGAACAATTAGCTTCTGCTGACATAGAAACTAGACACAAAAGCAAAGGCCAGCAGCAGAGAGCCAAAATTATGGCGCCAAGATCCATTAAAAGCAACAACAAGCTACATTCTCCATTCAACTGCAGTCGTAAAATCCTCCCACTGCTGTTTGCATAGCTGGCTTCAATGATATGACACTAAAGCACAAAAGGAGCTGCAGTTCTTCTCTTTGTTTAGCTGGAATTACAAGTCACCGAATTAGTATGTCATCTTTATTGTGCCATCATGCCGCGAAGGTGAGGAAGGCTCACTGTAATGGATGGTAGAGTTTGATGGCCCATACACTGGGCTCACAGATGGTTGTCTATATAAAACAGTTTGCCGTTTTCAGCAGTGAATTCAGTATATTTATACAGATTTCAATGGTTACCAATATAGATGATGTTTTAAGGGAAAAAAATCCAAGAAAGCTTCACTGAATATTGGAACTTAACATTGCATGAAAAGCATTTTTGTTCAATTAAAGACTTACAAAATTCTTTGAGAGAAAGAGTGAAAAAAGATATTTGGGATTGCTGTTGAAGGGAATCTATGGTCAAGTTTTTGTTACCCCATCTGAGAGAGGCATAATATAGGGGCAGTGACCCTGATTTCATTGACGTATTTTTTGATGGTCTGTGTTTTGCATTTTTTATAAAATCCCTATTTTATCTGGTATAGTTCTCTGAATGCTGAGATGTATATAACTCCACCCATATCACTAGTTATCAGTTGACTGTGTACATTGTAAAAGTGCCAGTCAGTGGTGTAGTTAGGGTTATAAAGAGCACCATGAATATGGAAGACTACATGACAGCGGATTTAGTTCTCCTCTAGGGATAATCGTCTACTGATAAAACAGTGATTTTTATCAAAACTACCGTATATGCCGGCGTATAAGACGACTGGGCGTATAAGACGACCCCCAACTTCTGCCCTAAAAATATAGAATTTGGGATATACTCACTGTATAAGACTACCCCGCTCCCAAATGAAAAAAAGTCTGCTTTGATTGCAACATGTTAATTTTAATTCCGCGAGAGCCGTACAATATGTTTTTAAAGGGCCATTGACAGATCAATCGCTCCAATGTTCACTTAGTACAGCAAGGAATGCTCCTCCCTGCTGTATAAAGCCACAACTGGACTGAAACAATGGTACTACACTCTGCTACAAACAGACACACACAACTCTGCTACAAACAGACAAACACACACAACTCTGCTACAAACAGACAAACACACACAACTCTGCTACAAACAGACAAACACACACAACTCTGCTACATACAGACAAACACACACAACTCTGCTACATACAGACAAACACACACAACTCTGCTACATACAGACAAACACACACAACTCTGCTACATACAGACAAACACACACAACTCTGCTACATACAGACAAACACACACACACAACTCTGCTACATACAGACAAACACATACAACTCTGCTACATACAGACAAACACATACAACTGTGCTACATACAGACAAACACATACAACTCTGCTACATACAGACAAACACATACAACTCTGCTACATACAGACAAACACATACAACTCTGCTACATACAGACAAACACACACAACTCTGCTACATACAGACAAACACATACAACTCTGCTACATACAGACAAACACATACAACTCTGCTACATACAGACAAACACATACAACTCTGCTACATACAGACAAATACACACAACTCTGCTGCTCTGTGGGGCCTGCACCCGCGGCTCGGCGGGTACAGCACCCGCGGCATCGGCGGGGGGGGATTGGCAGGGCATACATCTGGGGGGTTAGAAGCAGCTCACCGGGGCCCATAATGGGGAGGCGGGGAGGGCATTTACCCAATTAGGTCACGGTGGAGAGGGGGCCCACACAGCGCCGGACAGAAGCTCGCCTCCTTCATCTGTGGGACTGAGAAGGCGGTAGCTCCGCCCACAGATGAAATTCAAAACAGGATGTCTGCGCGCCTTAAAGTGACGGCGCCGCAGATTGCTGCCGAGGACTGTGGTCCCCGGAACTCGGCCGGGGGCAGCAGAACTATAAAGGCGAGTGGGCCCCGGCCAAGGGACAGGAGAACTGACGAGGCCGAGTGGGCCCCCCCCGGCTCTCCAGGGCCCCGGCATTTGCCCATAGACAGGTAGGAGCCCTGTCTGCGAGCCAGATACCGTATTTTTCGCTTTATAAGACGCACCTGATTATAAGACGCACCCCCAAATTTGGTGAAGGAAAAGAGAATTTTTTTTTTTAATGTTAAATGGGGTCCATCTTATAATGCCAGTGTCCCTCTAACAAATCATATAGGGTATATGTCCCTCATAGCCCCCATCCTAAAATTAGCCCCCTTAATCTGGATATGGCCCCCTTATATTGAATATAGCCCCCTTGTGATGGCACACATTCCCCTGTGCTGCCTATGGTCCCCTATGGATTGCACACGTTCCCGTGTTAGATAACGCCCCCATGCTGCTGCCCATGGCCCCTATAGATCGCACAAGTCCCCCTGTGTTAGATATCGCCCCCATAGTGCTGCCCATGGCCCCTATATAGATCGCACAAGTCCCCCTGTGTTAGATATCTCCCCCATAGTGCTGCCCATGGTCCCTATAGATCGCACAAGTCCCCCTGTGTTAGATATCGCCCCCATAGTGCTGCCCATGGCCCCTATATAGATCGCACAAGTCCCCCTGTGTTAGATATCTCCCCCATAGTGCTGCCCATGGCCCCTATATAGATCGCACAAGTCCCCCTGTGTCAGATATCGCCCGCATAGTGCTGCCCATGGCCCCTATAGATCGCACAAGTCCCCCTGTGTCAGATATGGCCCCTAGGCTGCTGCCCAAAGTAAAATAAAACCCTCTTTCCTTATCTCCTCCAGCGCTGAGCTCCCTCCTGTCTGGCTCCGTGCTTCTGTTCTTCCACTTCCTGGTTCTCAGTGCGGTCATGTGATCGGCACAGCAGGCTGAGCTCTCTGCGTGCCTGATCACAGTGGAAGCAGGGACACGGGGAGAAACGCTGCAGGGGTAAGTAAAGCTTTTTTATTTTAGAATGAGCAGCAGCCTGGGGGCCAAATCTAACACAGGGGTGGGCATGTGCGATCACACTGGGACGCAGGCTCATATAATATGCACCGCTGCCCCAGCCCCTCACTGCGTGCGATTTCAGCACCATTGGAGATGGACAGCGGCTGTGCATATTATATGAGCGGGTGCAGGAGATCAAAGGCTGCAGCCCGCAGCGTTCCCCTGTGCTCCAGAGCTGCTGCCCCCACCTCCCCTGGACGCTGCAGTGTACATATATATATACCCCCCACTGTAGCCATTATTTTAAGGGGGTAAAAAGTCGTCTTATACGCCAGTATATACGGTACTATAATCAGTCCAGTAAGGGACACATCTCTGATATCAAGGTCTCTGACTCCACATTATGCTGCTCTGAGATTAGGTGGAAAGAATGGTGACAGATTCCCTACAAACATCTCTAACTAATTGGTATAAAGGGAAGTATAGAAATTATTATTATTTTATTATTATTATTTATTATTATAGCGCCATTTATTCCATGGCGCTTTGCAAAATAAATAAACAGAAGCAAATATTCTATACGTTTAGTGTTAATGAAATATTGTATACAGTACAATGTAGGAATTTAGTGTTCCTAATAAAATCTAAATGTTTGCACCTAAATTTTACAAATATTATTTGGGAGAACAAAGTACACACAAGGTGAGATAGCTAGATAAATCAGATTTCATTCATCATATCATATATAAATATTGTTGTGGTCAATAAGATCTAGAACATAACATATTTTCAGACCTATACTCCTCTTATATGTGGAAGACAGACAAATCCAACATCAATATAGAAAATTGTTCTGTATGGGTAAAGAAAAATTCTGAAAATTGATTGTTGACACATAAAAAACTTGAAGAAAATATTTAAATTAATAATGAATTATGTTTAAAGGAAATCTGTCACCCTTTTGAGTTTTTCAATTTTTTTAATATTAGCATACAAGTAGCATGGAGGTGAAATTTGCCTTAACTGTGTCGTTTTGCAAAATCTTTTGTCTTCTGGGCTATGGGCGTGCTCTGCCCGGAAGATAAGTCTGCCTCCAATCTTCATCATACAGGATTCTTCTTCCTTTTCTTTTCAGTGTCCCTGTGACTAGAGATGAGCGAACCGGTCCCGGTTCGGCTCGAGGCGGTTCGCCGAACGGGGGGTCTGGCTCGAGTTCGGCTCGTCGAACGTTCGACGAACCGAACTAGAACCAATAGGCTATAATGGGAGGCAATCACAAACACATAAAAATGCATTATAAATGTACACAAACAGTTAATAAACATTGCCATAACACTTACCGGTCCTCGCGATCCCTTCTGCACTCTGTCTCCTGCCGCTATTCCATCCGATGATCGCTGAATCCTCCCGGTGACCTGCACTGCCAGCAGAGAAGCAGGACCTATCGTGACGTCAAAATAGCCATGTGACCAGTCACGTGGCTATTATCTCATTGGCTACAGACTGGTCACATGACTATGACACGTCATGTAGGACCTGCGAGTGCATCTCTCCGGTACACGGTGCACATATGTGTATCGCCGTGTACCGGCGACATGCTCTAGCACACGGTCGACTCCCCGTTCCGTTAGGGACCGGCTGACACAGCCGGTCATTAACGGAGATCACCGTTGCCATAGCAACGCAGTTAGCGGTGACGTCACCGCTAACCGCGGCTCCGGGAGCACCGTTGCTATGGTAACGCGTCTGTCAGCGTTACCGCTGTTACCGCTAGCAGCCAGCAGTGATCACTCACGGAGTGAAGGCTGCACGCTGCTTCCCGATTGTAGTGAGCATTGTAGTTAGGATGGAGGTTCCCCAGCCCCAAGTGATGCCCCTCACTACAATCGTCACTACTACTACACTAGAAAGAAAGAAGACAGAAGAGCAGGATCGTGGAGGGCTGACAGGGGTAATAAAGATGGAGTCTCTAATGTGTCTGTGTATTTATTTCTATTAAAGTATTTTTTCTCTGTGTGGTGTCTTTTTTTAACCCTTTATTGGAGATTCTTAATGGCCGGGTCAAACGTGCCTGACATTAAGAATCTCTGGCTTAATACTGGCTGGTAAAACAAAGCCAGTATTAACTCATGATTACCCAACAAGCCACCCGGCTCCAGGGCTGTTGGAAGAGTTGGATACAGCGCCAGATGATGGCGCTTCTATGAGAGCGCCATTTTCTGGGACGGCTGCGGACTGAAATCCGCAGCAGAGGCGCCCACAAACCTCGGGCTAACCTGTGCTGCGGATTCCAATCCCCAGCTGCCTAGTTGTACCCGGCTGGACACAAAAATAGGGCGAAGCCCACGTCATTTGTTTTTTAATTATTTCATGAAATAAGTGAAATAATTAAAAAAAACGGGCTTCCCTATATTTTTGGTTCCCAGCCGGGTACAAATAGGCAACTGGGGGTTGGAGGCAGCCCGTGGCTGCCAGCTGTACCTGGCTAGCATACAAAAATATGGCGAAGCCCACGTCATTTTTTTGGTGGGCAAAAAACTTCTGCATGCAGTCCTGGATGGAGTATGCTGAGCCTTGTAGTTCTGCAGCTGCTGTCTGCTCTTCTCCATACAGACAGACAGCAGCTGCAGAACTACAAGGCTCAGCATACTCCATCCAGGACTGTATGCAGAAGTTTTTTGCCCCCTGAAAAAATTATGTGGCTTCGCCATATTTTTGTATGCTAGCCAGGTACAGCAGGCAGGTACGGCTGCCCCCAACCCCCAGTTGCCTATTTGTACCCGGCTGGGAACCAAAAATAAAGGGAAGCCCTTTTTTTATTATTTCATGAATTTCATGAAATAATTAGAAAACAAATGACGTAGGCTTTGCCCCATTTTTGTGTCCAGCCAGGTACAACTAGGCAGCTGGGGATTGGAATCCGCAGCACAGGTTGGCCTGAGCTTTCTGGGCCCCACTGCTGCGATTTGCAGTCTGCAGCCGCCTCAGAAAATGGCATTTTCATAGAAGCGCCATCTTCTGGCGCTGTATCCAACTCTTCCAGCACCTGCCTGCTATACCTGGCTAGCATACAAAAATATGGCGAAGCTCACGTCCTTTTTTTGTAGCTTTTTGGCAAAAAAAAAAAAAAATGCTTCCCTGGATTTTCCATTGCCAGTGAAGGTAACACCAAGCAGTGGGGGTTAGCAGCCAGTAGCTGCTTGGATTACCCTTAGCTAGCAATACAAAAAATGCAGTGGGAGCTAACATATATTTTTTTTAATTATTTATTTAAATAACTAAAAATAAAATGGGCTTCCCTGTATTTTGATTGCTGGACATCACAGTGCTGTAAAAATAAATCTTTAAAAAAATGACGTAGCGCTCCGCGGTATTTTTGATTCTCAGCGCAGATAAAGCAGACAGCTATGGGTTGCCACCCCCATCTGCCTGCCGTTACCTTGGTTGGCAATCAAAATACAGGGAAGCCCATTAATTTTTTCTATTTAAAAAATAGTTAAAAAAAAAAAATTACGTTGTGTCCCCCCATTTTTGATAGCCAGCTAGGGTAAAGCAGACGGCTGTAGCCTGAAAACCACAGCTGGCAGCTTTACCGTGGTTGGGGATCCAATGTGGAGGTCCCCTCAGGCTCTTTTTTATAATTATTTTATAAATATTAATAATTACACAATAAAAGTAGGGGACCCCCCAAATTGGATCACCAGCCAAGGTAAAGCGGACAGCTGTGGTCTGGTATTCTCAGGGTGGGAAGGTCCATAGTTATTGGGCCTTCACAGCCTAAAAATAGCAGGCCGCAGGCACCCCAGACGTGGCGCATCCACTAGATGCGCCAATCCTGGCGCTTCACCCCAGCTCATCCCGTGCCCTGGTGCAGTGGCAAACGGGGTAATAAATCGGGTTGATACTAGCTGTAAAGTCACCTGAGATCAAGCCCAGCAGTTTGTGATGTCATGGCGTCTATT
The DNA here is from genome assembly GCF_048569485.1 of Anomaloglossus baeobatrachus. Classification (NCBI taxonomy): domain Eukaryota; kingdom Metazoa; phylum Chordata; class Amphibia; order Anura; family Aromobatidae; genus Anomaloglossus; species Anomaloglossus baeobatrachus. The sequence continues at coordinate 349,098,432 of NC_134355.1, read as the reverse complement.
AGATACCCAACATCATAAACTGTCAGTACTAACAAAAACAAAAAATCGACAAAAGAAATTTATTTGAAAAAACAGTCCCCAAAACATTTCCTCTTTCACCAATTTATTGTAAGAAAAAAAATAAAGGGGTCCCACGACGACTCTGGACCGTCTAGAATATGGGGGGGGAGACACTCAGGGAACGTATCCCCCATTTTCTAGGAGTGCGGACCCTTCATGTGAGGAGTGTGGGTGCAATGAATCTGCACTCACTCTCCCCGGGTCCACAGCAGCAGAGTCCATGTCGTAATGGTTGCTACCAAAGCTGCAATGCCCTGCTCATGAGGTAAGGGCATGCCTAATCAGGAGAACTACTGTAGAGGAAGCTCTGCTCACTGGTATATAGGTGCTCAGAGGTAATAATAGATAAAATTAGTGAGTAACCTCGGCACTCTATATCTCCCAGACTAAGTCAGTAAGTCACAACGGATAGTAATGCAAAATCACTCTTTATTGGTCCGTATTAAGAAAATTTTTTTTTCATAAGCATATATGTTTTTGTCCAAAACAAGTTACAAATGACGTTTCGGCCTGAGCCTTCGTCAGATTGGACTTATCTGCATGTAATCATGAAAAATGACAATAATCAGTATCACATAAGAGTGAGAGAACAATAACATAAACTCGAACAATGTAGAGGTACAATTGGGATGCAGCAAAAAAATTGCAACACAGCAAGAAATGAAACACATGATACAAATGTCATAATACAGTACAAGGACAATATAGTAATGACAAATATGGGGTCAGAGTAGACTTAGACAGCTCTGGTACGAAAGAGATGTCAATCATAAAGTAACATGTGCAGTAGGTGTAGAGCTACACTATGCATGGCAGAGCTAATGGGTAGACCGACCATAGAAAAAGTAGAGAAAAAGTGGAGAAAAAGTGGAGAATAAGTGGAACATAAGAGGAGAAAAAGTGGAGAAAAAGTGGAGAAAAAAGTGGAGAAAAAGTGGAGAAAAAAGTGGAGAAAAAGTGGAGAAAAAGTGGAGAAAAAGTGGAGAAAAAGTGGAGATTAAGAGGAGAAAAAGTGGAGAAAAAGTGGAGAAAAAGTGGAGCATAAGAGGAGAAAAAGTGGAGAAAAAGTGGAGAAAAAAGTGGAGAAAAAGTGGAGAAAAAGTGGAGATTAAGAGGAGAAAAAGTGGAGCATAAGAGGAGAAAAAGTGGAGAAAAAAGTGGAGAAAACGTGGAGAAAACGTGGAGAAAAAGTGGAGAAAAAGTGGAGAAAAAGTGGAGAAAAAGTGGAGCATAAGAGGAGAAAAAGTGGAGAAAAAGTGGAGAAAAAAGTGGAGAAAAAGTGGAGAAAAAGTGGAGAAAAAGTGGAGAAAAAGTGGAGAAAAAGTGGAGATTAAGAGGAGAAAAAGTGGAGAAAAAGTGGAGAAAAAGTGGAGCATAAGAGGAGAAAAAGTGGAGAAAAAGTGGAGAAAAAGTGGAGAAAAAGTGGAGCATAAGAGGAGAAAAAGTGGAGAAAAAAGTGGAGAAAAAGTGGAGAAAAAGTGGAGCATAAGAGGAGAAAAAGTGGAGAAAAAAGTGGAGAAAAAGTGGAGTAAAAGTGGAGAAAAAATGGAGAAAAAGTGGAGAAAAAGTGGAGATTAAGAGGAGAAAAAGTGGAGAAAAAGTGGAGAAAAAGTGGAGCATAAGAGGAGAAAAAGTGGAGAAAAAAGTGGAGAAAACGTGGAGAAAACGTGGAGGAAAAAGTGGAGAAAAAGTGGAGAAAAAGTGGAGAAAAAGTGGAGCATAAGAGGAGAAAAAGTGGAGAAAAAAGTGGAGAAAACGTGGAGAAAAAGTGGAGCATAAGAGGAGAAAAAGTGGAGATTAAGAGGAGAAAAAGTGGAGAAAAAGTGGAGAAAAAGTGGAGAAAAAGTGGAGAAAAAGTGGAGAAAAAGTGGAGAAAAAGTGGAGCATAAGAGGAGAAAAAGTGGAGAAAAAGTGGAGAAAAAAGTGGAGAAAAAGTGGAGAAAAAGTGGAGAAAAAGTGGAGAAAAAGTGGAGAAAAAGTGGAGATTAAGAGGAGAAAAAGTGGAGAAAAAGTGGAGAAAAAGTGGAGCATAAGAGGAGAAAAAGTGGAGAAAAAAGTGGAGAAAACGTGGAGAAAACGTGGAGAAAAAGTGGAGAAAAAGTGGAGAAAAAGTGGAGAAAAAGTGGAGCATAAGAGGAGAAAAAGTGGAGAAAAAAGTGGAGAAAACGTGGAGAAAACGTGGAGAAAAAGTGGAGAAAAAGTGGAGAAAAAGTGGAGAAAAAGTGGAGATTAAGAGGAGAAAAAGTGGAGAAAAAGTGGAGAAAAAGTGGAGCATAAGAGGAGAAAAAGTGGAGAAAAAGTGGAGAAAAAGTGGAGAAAAAGTGGAGCATAAGAGGAGAAAAAGTGGAGAAAAAAGTGGAGAAAAAGTGGAGAAAAAGTGGAGCATAAGAGGAGAAAAAGTGGAGAAAAAAGTGGAGAAAAAGTGGAGTAAAAGTGGAGAAAAAATGGAGAAAAAGTGGAGAAAAAGTGGAGATTAAGAGGAGAAAAAGTGGAGAAAAAGTGGAGAAAAAGTGGAGCATAAGAGGAGAAAAAGTGGAGAAAAAAGTGGAGAAAACGTGGAGAAAACGTGGAGGAAAAAGTGGAGAAAAAGTGGAGAAAAAGTGGAGAAAAAGTGGAGAAAAAGTGGAGCATAAGAGGAGAAAAAGTGGAGAAAAAAGTGGAGAAAACGTGGAGAAAAAGTGGAGCATAAGAGGAGAAAAAGTGGAGATTAAGAGGAGAAAAAGTGGAGAAAAAGTGGAGAAAAAGTGGAGAAAAAGTGGAGAAAAAGTGGAGAAAAAGTGGAGAAAAAGTGGAGAAAAAGTGGAGCATAAGAGGAGAAAAAGTGGAGAAAAAGTGGAGAAAAAAGTGGAGAAAAAGTGGAGAAAAAGTGGAGAAAAAGTGGAGAAAAAGTGGAGATTAAGAGGAGAAAAAGTGGAGAAAAAGTGGAGAAAAAGTGGAGCATAAGAGGAGAAAAAGTGGAGAAAAAAGTGGAGAAAACGTGGAGAAAACGTGGAGAAAAAGTGGAGAAAAAGTGGAGAAAAAGTGGAGAAAAAGTGGAGCATAAGAGGAGAAAAAGTGGAGAAAAAAGTGGAGAAAACGTGGAGAAAACGTGGAGAAAAAGTGGAGAAAAAGTGGAGAAAAAGTGGAGAAAAAGTGGAGCATAAGAGGAGAAAAAGTGGAGAAAAAAGTGGAGAAAACGTGGAGAAAAAGTGGAGAAAAAGTGGAGAAAAAGTGGAGCATAAGAGGAGAAAAAGTGGAGATTAAGAGGAGAAAAAGTGGAGAAAAAGTGGAGAAAAAGTGGAGAAAAAGTGGAGAAAAAGTGGAGAAAAAGTGGAGCATAAGAGGAGAAAAAGTGGAGAAAAAAGTGGAGAAAAAGTGGAGAAAAAGTGGAGAAAAAGTGGAGATTAAGAGGAGAAAAAGTGGAGCATAAGAGGAGAAAAAGTGGAGAAAAAAGTGGAGAAAAAGTGGAGAAAGTGGAGAAAAAAATGGAGAAAAAGTGGAGAAAAAGTGGAGAAAAAGTGGAGAATAAGAGGAGAAAAAGTGGAGAAAAAGTGGAGAAAAAGTGGAGAATAAGAGGAGAAAAAGTGGAGAATAAGTGGAGAAAAAAATGGAGAAAAAGTGGAGAAAAAGTGGAGAGAAAGTGGAGAAAAAAATGGAGAAAAAGTGGAACACCCTTTGGTACCTTTCATGTGGCACTAAGGGGTGCTTAGCTTTGTATTTAGCCAAAAAAATGAAAAAAAAAATGACATAGGGTTCCCCCTAGTTTTGTAGCCAGCTAGGGTAAAGCAGACGGCTGCAGCCTGCAGACCACAGCTGGCAACCTCACCTTGGCTGGTAATCCAAAACTGAGGGCACCCCACGCTGTTATTTTAAATTAAATAAATAATTAAAAAAAAAAACCACGTAGGGGTCCCCCAAAATTGGATCACCAGCCAAGGTAAAGCAGACAGCTGGGGCCTGATATTCTCAGACTAGGGAGGTCCATGGTTATTGGAATCTCCCCAGCCTAAAAATAGCAGGCCGCAGCCGCCCCAGAAGTGGCGCATCCATTAGATGCGCCAATCCTGGTGCTTCGCCCCAGCTCATCCCGCGCCCTGGTGCGGTGGCAAACGGGGTAATATTTGGGGTTAATACCAGATGTGTAATGTCACCTGGCATCAAGCCCTGGGGTTGGTGAGGTCAGGCGTCTATCAGATACCCGACATCACCAACCCAGTCAGTAATAAAAAAAAATACACGACAAACACATTTTTATTTGAAAAAACACTCCCCAAAACATTCCCTCTTTAACCAATTTATTAGATTGAAAAACAAATCCAGGTCTGGTGTAATCCAAGGGGTTGCCATGACGATGCACACTGTCCCAGTCAATGAAGAGCAGGATGTTCCCCATTGGCTGGGAGAGCAATGCAGTGACCTGAGCGAACATCAATGGGTCAGCCCAGGTCACTGCAGGGCATGAGAAGTGCTGCTGTCAGTGAGGTACATTACCTGCGCTGATCTCCAGCACACTGACAGCCCCTCTGTCACTGAGGTCAATGACCGGCGCCTTCACAGCAAGTATCGCGAGAGGTCCGTGACGTCACCGCCAGTGTCAGTCTCGGGTCGGAAGCGAGAGGTGATGTGACAAGCGGCGGCCATGGAGGACAGTGACAGCGCTGAGGTCGGGATGGCGGGACTTCATCACCGCAGGTAAAGCCGAGCGAGCGAGCGAAGCGAGCGGGCGGGCGGGCGGGCGGGCGGGCGGGGGGGGGGGGGTGGATGTGTGTGTGTGTGTGTGTTTGTGTATGTGTATGTATGTGTACATGCCGCGGGCAGGAGGGGGTGGAGCGAGCTGAGCGGGAAAGTGTGGGCTTCCTGCACGTAACTAAGATAAACATCGGGTTACTAACCAAAGCGCTTTGCTTGGATACCCGATGTTTATCTTGGTTACCAGCTTGTGGCAGGCTGCCAGCGATGGCTCCTGCTCACTGTAGCTGTAAAAAGCCCTGCTTTTTGCTGCTAGAACCGTTCTCGAACGTATCTAGAACTATCGAGCTTTTAGCAAAAAGCTCGAGTTCTAGTTCGATCTCGAACAGCCCAAAAATCACTCGAGCCGCGAACTGGAGAACCACGAACCACGAACCGCGCTCAACTCTACCTGTGACACCTGTGCATTCTGCTTCCCAAAACCTTAACCCCTTAACGACCGCGTGCAGTAATATTACGTCCTAGCAGTCATAGCGTTACTGCCCGTGGTCTGCTGCCGACAGCATGCCGTGATTGGCGCACATCTCAGCTGATTTTCGCAGCTGAGATGTGTTCCTGCTAGGCACGAGCAGAATCGTTATCTGCTCGTGCCGTTTAACCCCTTAAATGGCGCTGTCAATGTGCCGCCCCCGTGCCAGCAGCCGGTCGCTGCTCAGGCCCGGACCTTCAGGGGTAGTGGCTCGAGGGTCTCCGGATCCGGGGGTCTCGCGGACAGGCCGAATAAATGGGGGGACGTATATGTACGGGCTGGGCTGTATGACGTTCGTGACGCCACCCACGGTGTGTGGGGAGGTGGGACACCACCGCTGCTGTTACGGGGCACCCAGGGGAGATGTTGTGCAGCAATTTGTTAACCCCTCCGTGGGCAGGGATGGTGCCCCGGGACCAGGTTGGTGTGTGCAGGGGATTGCAACCACAGGGGGTGCTGGTGTACTCACTGTTAGTAAAACACACAAGTCTCTGGTAAACTAAGGTGATGGTGGCCGGTGCCACAGCCGGTTGCGTTCTGGTCCTCCACCCGGCTGGTGGTCTCTATCCTTTTCCTACACTGCTTTAAGTAGAAATGACTTCCCAGTTTGAAACATAGGAGTCTGCTCCCGGCTGGATGTGGCCTAAGGAGCCGTACCCGCAGATGCTGGCCCGTGGGATCTATGGGCCTTGGCGGTAACCTCTTATCCCTAATCGGTGGGCTTTTGTCTTCTATGAGGGACTTTGGGTGGGACAGAACCTCTAGTACTGGCTTCAATTGGTTAATTAACCAGTTCCACTTGTTTCTGGTCCTGGCTTCAGGGTCTGAGTACCCCCTTTGTGCTACGGTTTCCGGGTCTGTTCCCTGTGTCGGTACCGGCGGGCTACCACCCTGTCCCGGTCCACCTCAGTTCTGCTGAGCCATCTTCCCATCTCCTACTGACGGAGACCACCGTCTGCCTCCTAGCCAGTGGCACCAGGGATCCTACCCTG